>NC_132792.1:0-303030 GCF_048418805.1 Vulpes vulpes | reverse complement strand
GGCGGCTCAGGCCATGTGACCAGAGTCCTTCCGGGGGGCGGGGGAGGCTTGGCTGCAGAGTGGCCTCGAGAGGCGCCCCCACCGGCCTGTCCACGCCCACCGGGAGCCTGGGCCTGGGCTCTCCTTTTGGGAACTCTCCGGCTCCTGGGCCTCAGCTTCTCACTACCAGGTGCACAGGCCTCGGACACCCCGGGCGCACGTGCGAGCTCAGACTCTGGCCCGTCGTCACCACTGCCCGGGGCTCAGCGCTGGCCTCTGGACGAGCCGCCACCCGGGGCCCGGGAGCCAGCGCTGTCGCCGTGCACCTGCACGGGCAGCAGGGTCGGCACTGGCCGCGGGGCCCTCTTCTGGCTTCTCCTCATCGGCAGTTCCTCGTGCTCATCGCGTCCCCCCAGGAGCCTGTGAGGTCTGCCCGGGGCTGGCGCGAGTCCTCAGCCTCCACTCAGCACCCCTCACGTTTCGGGGCATGTGCGCGGGCCCCCCGGAGCGGCTGCCAGGTTCCCTCTGATCTGGGGAGCCCTGACCTGGCCCCGCTCTGGGGTGCCGGCCTCCAGACGCCTCTTTGGGGGGAAGGGCTTCGTGTGGCCAGAGGCTCCTGGGGGATTCACACGCGACGGAGCGATGGTCTCCACACATCTTCCCGCACACGCGTTCCTTCCAGAACATACGGCAGCCCACGGCCCTACTCGGTGGCTGTCGGATAAAAGCTACTCTCCGAGGGACAGGGGACATCGTTAACACGTCGTTCATTCAAAAATGAGTACAGGTCAGGCCGCCTGGCGGCTCAGACGGTTGAGCGTCTCACTCTGTTTCGACTCAGCTCCTGATCTCGGCGTCGAGAGGTCGGGCCCCGTGTGGGGCTCCAGGCTCAGCAGAGTCGGCTTGGGGCTCTCTCCCTGCGCCCCTGCCCAGGTGCACGCGCTGCCTGAGCTTTCTCTCCCTCCCCCTCTCCCTCTCCCGGGTACTTAAGTAAATGCTCAGCAAAATAAAAATGGACACAAATCCACCCACTATTTCCTCTTGTCCCGCTCCTGGAGGTTGGCCCCGGGGCGGCACTGGTCCTGCGCAAGCTGGTCTCCTCGGCCACCTGCTTCCTTCCAGTCCTGGTCGCAGGATCTTGCTCTCCAATTTTATTTATTTATTTATTTATTTATTTATTTATTTATTTATTTATTTTCTCAGTTCAAGTTAAATAGAAACAACAAAAGATCAAAAGTGATGCCTTACTACTGTACATATCAGTTGGCCTGCCCCATAGCACACCTCAGACCGTTCTCTCCCGAGAAAGCAAGGCTGGCCTCCCCAACCCCTGCAGGAAAGGGCTGTCTTGTCCCATACCACATTCCACATCTGCAGAGTCCAGAAGTCTTGTTTCAAGCATGACAATACTACAAAAAAAGATTCTGTTTTCATGGATGCCCCACTACAGCCCGGCCCTAAAATGGCGAGGCGCTCACTTCTGCTTAGAGAAATATTCTTTGCTCCTCTGGACATCAGGCTTGATGGTGTCACTGCCAGGCTTCCAGCCAGCTGGGCACACTTCCCCATGCTTGTCAGTAAACTGCAAGGCCTGAACCAGTCGCAGAGTCTCATCCACAGAGCGACAAACAGGAGGGTCATGTACAGTGATCTGCCGAAGGATACCTTTATCATCAACGATAAAGAGGCCCCTGAACGAGATGCCTTCATCGGCCTTTAAGAGTCCATAGTCCTGAGCAATGGTACCCTTGGGGTCTGATACCAAGAGAATGCTCATGGGTCCCAGTCCTCCTTGTTTCTTGGATGTGTTGATCCAAGCCAGGTGACGGAAATGAGAATCCACAGAAGCACCAATCACTTGACAGTTGAGTTTCTTAAATTCTTCTGCCCTGTCACAGAAAGCAATGATCTCCGTGGGGCACACAAAGGTGAAGTCAAGAGGATAAAAGAAGAATACAACATATTTTCCTTTGTAGTCAGAGGTTGAGGTCTTTGAACTGGCCATCTGGCATAACAGCTGTGGCTTGGAAGTTGAGAGCAGGATGCCCAATTTTGGCATTTCCTGAGGACATCCTGCTATGGGGAGCGCTGAGGAGAAAAACCGCCGAAGGCCAGGAAGAAGACGCCTCCAATTTTCTTGAAACTTCACTTCTATTTTGTTGTGTATTTTTTCTTGGACTTCAACTTGCCGACACATAGCATAACCCCCAGTGCTCATCCCGGAGTGCCCCGGTCAGTGCCCGTCACCCCACCCCCCTCCCACCTCCCCTCCACTACCCCTCATTCCTTTCCCACAGGTAGGAGTCTCTCGTGTTGTGTCACCCTCTCTAGTATTTCCCACTCATTTTCTCTCCTTTCCCCTTTAATCCCTTTCACAATTTCTTATTTTTCCCTAATGAGACCATATAGTGTTTGTCCTTCTCCGACTGACTTACTTCACTCAGCATCATACCCTCCAGGTCCCTCCACGTGGAAGCACATGGTGGGTATTTGTCGTTGCTAGTGGCTCAGGAACATTCCACCGTATACACAGACCACAGCTTCTTTATCCTCATCTGCGATGGACACCGAGGCTCCTCCCACAGTGTGGCTGCTGTGGACATTGCTGCTGTGAACATCGGGGTGCAGGGGTCCCGGCCTTTCCCTGCATCTGTATCTTTGGGGTAAATCCCCAGCAGAGCAACGGCTGGGTCGTAGGGCAGGTCTATTTTTAACTCTTTGAGGAACCTCCACACAGTCTTCCAGGGTGGCTGCCCCAGTCCACACTCCCACCGAGTGCAAGAGGGCGCCCCTTGCTCCACACCCTCGCCAACGTTTGTTGTTTCCTGTCTTGCTAATTTTCCCCGTTCTCCCTGGGGTGACGTGGGATCTCCTTGTGGTTTTGACGTGTGTTTCCCTGATGGCAGGTGACGCGGAGCATTTTCTCATGTGCTTGGCGGCCGAGTCCATGCCTTCGTTGGTGAAATTTCCCTTCCTGTGTTTTGCCCATTTCATGATTGGTTGTTTGCTTCTTTGCTGCTGAGTTTAAGAAGCTCTTTATAGATCTTGGACACTAGCCCTTGATCCGATCCGTCATTTGCAAACAGCTTCTCCCACCCTGGAGCTTGTCTTGTAGTTCTGTTGACCGTTTCCTTTGCTGTGCAGACGCGTTTTTACCTGATTAAGCCCCAACAGTTCATTTTTGCTTTTGCTGCCCCTGCCTTCGTAGAAAGGTCACTTTGAGATTAGTTATTCCTTGGGGAGTAAAACCTGACAGACCCTGATTCCATTGGCTGACCTGCCTGCGAACCCCAGAATGAACAAAGATACTCACTCACGGCAACGGAAGCACAGAACTGTACGTCCCGGGCACATTGTGTTGGATTCTGGCAGGCGAATGTATTCTCTTTCTCACAAACGTGACACCTCAGCAGGCCTGAAGGGAGGGATAAACACGCAGTGGAACGTTCCAGTCTCCAGTCCTACGAGGCGAACGCCCACCATCCGCTCCCTCCTCCACCTGACCACAACCAGTGGGTCCCGAGTCCTCGGTCCTCTCTCCTGGGGGTCCCTCCTCCTCCCCCAGGCCGACCCACACCCGGACACCAGGCACGGCCACACACGCACACACACAGCACTGCACCCGCACAGCCGCACCGCAGCCTGCGCACACGCCTTCCCGCACAAGCATGCTCCCCTGGCGTCTCACGCCTGGCGTCTCGCGCTCAGCGGCTCGGGAGACCGGCCGTCTGCTCTCGCGGGCCCTCCCCACAGGCCTCCCGGCCCAGCTAACCCCCTCCAGCACCCGCTGCACCCTCCTCGACCCCCGGGGCCTGCACCCTGACCCCCGTGCCGTTGCCCACCGTTGGGTCTCTATGAGGACAGTACCCACTCCCGGGAGAGAGCCGGTCACCCTCTCGCGGCGGTGCCAGTCCCCCCAGACAGTGCTGGAGCGTCGCAGAAGGACCAGGCCGGGCCTGGCTCCCCCGACGGCTCCCAGGAAGACAGTGTGGGGGACACCGCGGGGACCACGGGGTGCTGGGGAGGACACCAGGATTCTGGCCACGCCTACACCTGCCCACCCTTGGCCGGGGGCCCCAACTAAGAGGCTGCCCCATCAGGCGTCCCTATCTGGAGGCTGCTCTCCTGACGCTGTCCTGCTCTCAGCTGCCTGTGCTCTTCCCATCCAGAACCAGTGGGGGCCGTGGGGGCGTCTGGCCAGGTGGCCACCCCCTGTCCCAGACTCATCCTGGCCTGCCTCCTTCTCACAGCCAGGAGGCGAGGGACCCAGCCTTACCCTCTGTTCTTGACACGGTGACATTTGTCTCGACCCTCGGCAGGTCCACGAGCAGGAGCAAAGCAAGGAGGATCATCATTTCCTGAGGTGCCTGGGCCTTGACGCAAGGAACGGGCACACGTGGTCAGCTCTGGGGCCCCAGGGTTCCGCCTGTCTTCCTCCTGTCCACCCCCAGGGCCACGGGAGGCCGGGTGGTCTTCCCGGGACAGCGGGCACCTCCTGGCGCATCCCCTGGCCTAGCAAGCCAGTATATGCCCGACCGTCCATGCCAACCAGATCCTGGGTCTGCCCCAACCCCACCACTCCCAGCCCTGCCCCCTGACACCCCCCCCCCCCCCCGACAGCACAGCAGCCACACAGGCCCCGCCCCACGCGGCCCACCGTGGCACCAGAAAGTGAAGCCTCTGACTTTCCTCAAAGGATGGGTCCTTTGTTTTCGACTCCCACAGACACACTCTCCACGTTCGGGTTCTCACCCTACTGATCCTAATGCACACAGTGGCTAGCTCTGTAGGTGACGCGCTGCCCCTGCTGTTTTTTATTTCATTATTTTTTTAAGATTTTATTTAACTGGTCATGAAACGCACATAGAGAAGCAGAAACACAGGCAGAGGAAGAGGCAGGTCCTGCAGGGAGCCCGACACGGGCCTCGATCCCCAGATCTGGGATCAACCCGAGCCTAAGGCAGGATGTCCAACTGCTGAGCCACCAGGCGTCCCTGTCCCTGCTCTTTTGAACGTTTTTTTGGTAGCTCAACTCTGTGCTTTTGTTGCTGTTTTACCTTCACGGGTAGATCTTTTGAAACAACTTTCCTTCTCCCCGTTGCCTGACTGACTCTACTCCCCGTTTGTCACTTCCCACGGAGCCGTGTCCTTCCTGGTCACCCGATGAATCATGGCTGTTTGCAGGCAGTGAGCCTGTCCCCCTCTCCTGTCTCCGGGTCTCTTCCTTACCCCCATGACACCCCCCCCCCAGGAGGCGGCAGGCAGAAGCATTGAGCCCTACCCGTTGGGAGCTGGGCACCATCGTTGCCAGAAGGAAACACTTGCCGAACCGAAAACCAACCACAGCTCTAGGCCCCTCGGAGAACTGGGGTCACAGAACTGACAGCGCCCAATCCCGCGAGCGAGGTGCACCCCGCGACGAGCCCCGAAAGCCCCTTTCCTGCAGCAGAAGCTGGCGGAGCCTGAGGCCGGGAGCAGCCCTCACGTGCAATTGTGCCCAAGAGCCGGAGGGGGCTGTGAACGGCAGTGCCCGGGAGTCCCCCGCGCCAGGAGCCCACGACCAGCCTCGGCCACTTGGCCACCAAGGCCTTTCTTCATCTTTCGAAAGGACAACAGCCGCGAGGGCCACGGAACACACCCTCCGTCCTGGGAGCGAGGCCTGGGCAAGACGCGAGCCGAAACCGGACGCACAAACCAGCTCGCTCGGGGATGGGACACCTAAGGGCACTAGAGCTACAGCTGACATCCCCCAGAGTCCTGGTCCCAGGGCCCGGCACGCGAAGCCTCACGCTCAGGGCCCGTCTCCCCCACGGCCTATTAACGCCCACCGCGGGCCGCCGTCAGCCGGAAGACCAGGCGAGCCCAGAGCCCAGGAAACAGCTTCCAGAGGCCAAGGCAGCGGGAGGACAAGACCTCTGCAACAGAGACGTCCCCGTCACGGGCCCAGGGACGGGAAGGGACCAGGATCGGGACCCGCAGGGCGCCACAGAGAAGAAAGCAGACGACGCGGGAGAACCCGTGTACCGGGGTGTGCAGACGGGGGTCTGCGAGTCACAGCGAGGTCTGGAGCTCACGACCACCGAGGCGGACACGGGCAGCGCTGCCGACGGCGCCTCAGTGGACTCACAGCCCCGGGGACCCGGGGAGCCCGGAGCCCCCGCACGAGCCATCTCCCCAGAGCGACGCCAAGACGAGGTGAGAACACAGACCGCCCCTCGCGTGCGGGCCTGCTCCTGAGCAACACGCGGCGTTGCAAGGCCCGGGAGGAGCGGAGAAGGGCCCAGGGCCCCTGGAGCCGAGCGGCACGTTAACCGCCAAGGGCTTTCCCGCGCTCCTGAGCGGCTCGACCGCGACGACGGCGAAGCGCAGCCAAGGCGCCGGGTGCCCCGGCCAGGCCGAGAGGCCCGCACACGCGCCAATCACCCCCGGCACGTGCGGGCAGGAGTCGCGGTGCAAGCTCGAGGGGACGCGGCGCACGGAGCCAGGCAGAGGCCGGGCGGGCCGGGCAGGGGAGCCGCACCCGCAGGAGCCGCACCCGCAGCACCTGGCCCTCCCCGCGCGGCCCACGGGGTCTTGTCCGCCGCGGCCTCCGCGCTCCGTGCGCGGCGCGTCCCCGGGAACCTGCCCCCGCGCACCCGCGCGCGACCCCACGGAGCTCGGCGCCAGCGAGGGCGGGAGATGCGCGGTCAGAAGCAGCGCAGGGGCTGCCTCGAGGCCCCGCCCTGCCTCCCGCTCCCCCCGGCCTCGGGGACCGGACCCCGCCCGCGCCAGAACCTTCTGGAAGCCCTGGCCGCGCCCGCACGCCCCGCACCTGCTGGAGGGACGACGCGCTGCCGGGGGCGGGGGCTCAGCCAGCACCTCCGGGAACCTCCGGGAACCTCCGGGAACCTCCGGGAACGGCCGGACCCAGGGCCGCGGGGGCGGGGCGTCCTGCCCGCAGAACCTTCTAGAAGGCCGCGGTCCAGGGCGCGTGCGCAGCGGCGCAGGGCCTGGCGGGACTCGTGCGGGCCGGAGACCCCGGGGACGCGCACGCGGCGGGGGAGCGCGAGTGTGGCCGAGCCTCGGAAGGTTCTGGAAGGTCGCCTCGGGGCCGCCGTGCGGGGAGGGGCAGGGGCTGGGGCGGCGGGGCGGGCCCGAGAGCCCACGGAGGGCGCAACCTGCCGGGCGCCCTCCCCGACGGCCCCATCCCCGTCCCCTCCCCCACGGGCCCACCCCCGTCCCCTCCCCCGACGGCCCCATCCCCCGGGCCCCCTCCCCCGATGGGCCCCACCTCCGTCCCCTCCCCCAACGGGCCCCACGCCCCAGGCGCCCTCCCCCGACGGGCCAAACCTCCTGGGTCCCCTCCCCGACGGGCCCCACCCCCAGGCGCCCTCCCCAACGGCCCCATCCCGGTCCCCTCCCCCGACGGGCCCCATCCCCGTCCCCTCCCCCGACAGGCCCCACCCCCGGGCGCCCTCCCCCACGGCCTCATCGCCCAGGGTCCACTCTCCCGATGGGCTCCACCCCCCGTCCCCTACCCCGACGGCCCCATCCCCGTCCCCTCCCCCACGGGCCCACCCCCGTCCCCTCCCCTGACAGGCCCCACCCCCGGGCGCCCTCCCCCACGGCCTCATCCCCCAGGGTCCAGTCTCCCGACGGGCTCCACCCCCCTGTCCCCTCCCCCGACGGGCCACATCCCCCGGGCGCCCTCCCAGATGGGCCCCACCTCCGTCCCCTCCCCCGATGGTCCCACCCCCGTCCCCTCCCCCGACGGGCCCACCCCCGTCCCCTCCCCCGACAGGCCCCACCTCCGTCCCCTCCCCCGACGGGCCCACCCCCGTCCCCTCCCCCGACGGGCCCCACCCCCGTCCCCTCCCCCGACGGGCCCCACCCCCAGGCGCCCTCCCCGACGGCCCCATCCCGGTCCCCTCCCCCGATGGGCCCCACCCCCGTCCCCTCCCCCGACGGGCCCCACCCCCGGGCGCCCTCCCCCACGGCCTCATCCCCCAGGGTCCACTCTCCCGACGGGCTCCACCCCCCCGTCCCCTCCCCCGACGAGCCCCATCCCCCGGGCGCCCTCCCCGATGGGCTACACCCCCGTCCCCTCCCCCAACGGGCCCTATCCCAGTCCCCTTCCCCAACGGGCCCTATCCCAGTCCCCTCCCCCGACGGGCCCCACCCCCGGGCGCCCTCCCCCACGGCCTCATCCCCCAGGGTCCACTCTCCCGACGGGCTCCACCCCCCCGTCCCCTCCCCCGACGAGCCCCATCCCCCGGGCGCCCTCCCCGATGGGCTACACCCCCGTCCCCTCCCCCGACAGGCCCCACCCCCGGGCGCCCTCCCCCACGGCCTCATCCCCCAGGGTCCACTCTCCCGACGGGCTCCACCCCCCTGTCCCCTCCCCCGACGAGCCGCATCCCCCGGGCGCCCTCCCCGATGGGCTACACCCCCGTCCCCTCCCCCAAGGGGCCCTATCCCAGTCCCCTTCCCCAACGGGCCCCACCCCCTGGAGCCCTCCCCCGGAGGAAGGTCTGCAGGGAGGCAGGTACAGGTGGGAGGCGGCGGAGAGCTGCGGCAGGTGGCTGGTGCTGCTGCCGGCTGCTGACCCTCCCGGGAGCCCTGCACCCTGCACACATGCACCCCGGGAGGTGCTCTCCGCCCCCGCGGAGCTGCCCACACGCGCACTGTCTTCTCGCCGTAGGTTCCAGTCTCTGCAGGAAACATGCTGCTCGGGGCCTTGCTCCTCGGCCTCACGTTGCCCGTGGTCAGCGATCAAAACGTGTCCGTGTCCAGTTGTGAGTACCAGAGCCACTGCTGGTGTTGGAGTCGACAAGAATTTACTGTCCTCCAGAGTCAGGGAAAGGGTTCCAGAGGACCTTGTCACCTTAGCCAGCAGGGAGGTCCTTCGTCATGCCCTTGGTGGCAGGGGGTGGACTGAGTGCCCCTGAGCTCCAGAGGGTCAGGGGGGCGATTCTAGCCAGAGCGGGCTGAGGTGGCTCAGTCCAGGCACATGGGGGGCTGGGGGCACACGGCCTCTTGTGACTGTCAGGCCTTCTGGGACAGACGAGGCCTGTGTGCAGAGCACAGGGTTCTGTGTCCCAGCCTCTGGGGACAGGAACACCGCCTGGTCCCTGCTGGAAGCTAATCCCTGCCAGAGCAGACGTCCTCTCAGGCAGGGGGTAGGGGTCCGGGGTCCGGGGCCCGGGGTTGGGGTCGGGGAAGTTGCACGTGGAGCCTGAGCCTGATGCTGCTGAGTGTCTTCCAGGGACCTATAGTTTGAAATGCCACGATTGCTGGGATATCAACAATTTCAACTGTCCTCAGATTAGGACGTGTCCCTATCACATCCGGCGCTGTTTGATCATCTCTGTCCGTAAGTCTTGCTTTCTCACGTCTTCTGGTTTTGTCAGTTTGAGCCCCAGGACCCAATCGGTTCTGTCTCTACACCGGGCCTAGAGGCCTAGTCTGTGGCCCTGCTCAGGGCGTGTCCCCAGGCCCTGTGCCCCCCAGCGTCCCTCCACATCATCCCCTGCCCTTCTGTGTCCAGAGTCTCCTGCAGAACAGTCCTCTCGCTGCTCCCTCAGGGTTGTGCCAACTGCCGTACCTCGCGGGCATCTGCCCACTGGGGACTCAGGGAGGACCTCCAATCCGGCCTCTGTCCCTGCACCGGGCACCTGTCCTGTGCGGGTCTCGGCCTGTGAGTGGGTGGTGACGTGGCCGGAACGGCCCCGTGGTTCTTAACGGGATTGCAGGGCGCCCTCAGCGGGGGCCACCGGGAAACCTCAGAACACTAGGGCCCGGCGCTTACAAGTCCTGGAGCTGGCAGGGCGGCCTGGAGGCGCACGTCCAAGTCCTGGGGAGCAGAGGGACCGCACGGGCTTGGGGTTCTGCTTTTCTTGGGGTCGAGGCGGGGGACCTAGGGATTCTCGGGCACATCATTCACCGGCGCAGCTAAACCAGAAGGAGAGGAGTTGAGAGCACGGGACAGGAAAACCAGGAGACCCGAGTGGTCACCTCCGGAAAGCAACCAAGATCTCGAAAGCAGAGGCGCCTCGGGTGGCGTGGGTGTGTGGGTGCTGGCTCTTCACCTGCTCAGCTCCGGGGGGTTGGTTCACTCCGGGCAGCTGGCTTTGCAGCAGGGGGCTTGGCACCCCCGGCTTGTCAGGCCCTTGCATCACCGAAGGAGAAGGACCACCGCCAGGGCCGCGCTACGGGGCCCGTCCGGGAGACCCGGTGAGTCGTGCGTGGCCGAGGTGGGATGACTGCTCCCGGGGGCTGGGGACTCTCTTTCCCCGCACCTCACCCTCCATGGCTCTGGGGTATGCTTGGCCCAGAGAGAGCTCGCCCGAGGCCGGCAGGGCTCAGGGAAGAGAGGCCGATGCTCTGGAAGCTCGTTGTGGTCTCACGCGGTGGTGGACGCCAGGGGACTCCAGCCTTCCTCGCGTCGTGCTGCTCCGTATCCAGCCCCCGTCCCCGTTGCTGGGCCTCTGGACCGGGAGCGGTTCCTAAGAGCGCGGTAGGCGCTCGGCCGCTGGCCTGCACAGGCGACAGGTGTGTGGACGAGCACCTCAGAGAGCCTCCAGAGAGTTCCTCCGGGTGGGCCGGAACGGGAGGGCAGAGAAGCGTGGCGTCCCTATTTTCCTGCCTCGTGGGCTCTTTCCCTCGCCCCCCAGCCTGAGCTTCGGGTAGACCTGGCTCCGGACTGGCCCTCTGATCACCAGCCTGCCGCTGAGACTCGTCCGTCTCTCAGCTCCTCCCGCCCTCATGGAGCTAAAACACCTGCGTTTAATAGCTGATCCCCGGAGGGCTTCGGGGTTCCTCGTCCTTCGTGACCCTGGTGGACGCCAACGCAGAGAATTTTCGAGAGCCTTCAGAGGGCGGCAACGCTCGGATATCTTCTCCTTCATGTGACTTTCTGACTTCGGGGTTGTGCAAGTAAACCGAAGACCTCTACAGACCACTTCCGAACCTCAGACACCGAGCTTAGCCCCACACTCAGGCTCATCGGTGTATCCGTGGCCGGGCTGACCAGTCTACAGAACCCAACCGAGAGACCCCAGAACGAGTTCCGCACAGATTTACCCCCGTGATATCGCGCAACGACGCAGACGCGGATGCTGGGGAAATAGAGCCTTTCAGCTCGATCTGGCAAACGTGAACCTTGCCCTAAAACTCAAATCATATCAACAAATACCTCAAAGGGCTGCATGAGCTAAATGTAAAATGCAAAAATCTAAAACCACAAGAAAAAGAGAGCGCACAGGAGAGAATCTTTGGCCTTCTGGCTACTAAAAGTGTGTGTAGCCTTGATGCAAAGGATGACCTACAAACAGGGACGTGGGCACGTGCGATGTCACCAACTGTCGATACTTCTGTGTGGAAGGAGGTCCTGTTCAGAGGAGGGAAAGGGAAAGCTACGGACCGGGAGGGAAAGTATGCAGACCGCGCACCTGACGAAACACAGGTCTTGGGTGTATACAGAAGTCTCACAACTCAACAGCAGAAATGCGGACAGCCTCCCGAGAGCAAGGGCAAGGGGATGAAGAGACGTTTCACTGACGTGGGTTTGCGCGTAGCGGATGAACCCACGAGCAGGATTTCAACATCTTCGGCCAGTAGGGAAACGACCATTGAAAACCACAATTCGAGGTTGGGCATCAGAGTGGCCAACGTGAAAAATAGTGACCACAGCAAATGCTGGCCAGGGTGGTAAAGAAACGAGGTTTTCATACATTGCCAGGGGCAGTGAAACATGGGGCAGCCAAGGTGGGGAGCGCAGTCTGGTTGCTTAAAATCTAAATCTGCAGCTCCCATACATTCTCCCAGGTTGCACTTCTGAGTATTTTCCCCGGAGTAATTAAATAAAACAGCACATGGTCTTTCGCAACTGCTTTATCGGTAACATGTCACCCCTGGAAACATCCTGGCCGCTCTTCAGTGCCTGAAGGGTAAAGAAACCATGGTACATCCACCCCGAGGGTGGTCCTCGGCAGTAAAAAGCGGGTATCGATCCATCAACCTGAATGCACGTCTGGAGGATGACACTGAAGGAGAAGCAGCCACCTACAGAGGTGACAATCCATGTTCCCCGTTAGAGACCATTCTAGATATGACCAACCGAGACAAGCTTCTCGTGCACGTGGGTAGGGGAGTCCGTGGCGGGGCATCTTCCTGGGAAAGACGTCAGTGCGTTCGTATGAGGGACGAGCGTGGTGATAAAACTGTCTTTTTTCTTTACTATTTTGGAAGCCAGTGTCCTGGCTGGGATACTGCACTATGGTCCTGTAAGATGTTACCATGGAGGTGACTGAGTAAAGCTACACGGGATCTTTAGGGATTTCCTGCAAGTGCCAGGAATCTACGTTATCAAAAGTAAAATGTTGAATGGAAAAGCAATATAGAACCTAACCTATTATTATTTATGTTAATTTTAAAATAGATATAATTAAAAACCCAAGAGTTTCAGAATTAGCAAAATATATTCTGCTTCGTACAGATGTGCTTTTTTAAAAATATTTTATTTGTTTATTCATGACAGAGAGAGAGAGGAGGAGACACAGGCAGAGGGAGAAGCAGGCTCCATGCAGGGAGCCCCACGTGGGACTCGATCCCGGGTCCCCAGGATCACGCCCTGGGCTGAAGGCGGCGCCAAACCGCTGAGCCACCCGGGCTGCCCCTAGAGATTTGCTTTGAAATGAGAATGTAAAAAAAGTTTGCAAAACATATATAAACACAGGGTACAGCTTAAATATTGTCAGGGGAAAGCTCTTAAGCACACACAGAAGCGAGGCGAACGTTAATGCGGCAGCGTTACTGGTGTGATGGGCAACACTGTACAGAGAGGAAGGGGTAAGAACACCTGGATGAAACCTCTGTGTAGATGCACGCGTGCCCCGTAACAGGATGAAGTAACAGAAAATCCCCCATAGGATTTGGGAACTGTAAGTAGATCCACAGTCACAGTGCGATTGTCCTTACACATCTCTCGCCATGGAGTCTAGGTGCTGCAGCAAAGTGACAAAGCTTGCTACAGCTCTGCACCCGAGCTGGACGAAGTCTCTGGAAAGGATCAGAGAGCAAACGTGTCAGCTTGGAAAGCCACCTGGTCCTCGTGGCAAGTACCCAGCACTGCCTCTGAGGCGATGGAAGCAGCCAGAGAGGACGAGTAAACATACCCATGGCTCCTATGTTCCAACAAATCTTTACTGGTAGATACAGCTGGTGGACTGGGTTGTCCTGCGGGCTCTTGTTCGTGAACTCTGCTACAGGAGGTGTGCATAAAGCCGTTGACAGACGAGGAATGGGGGGCCCCGGGGTGGCTCAGCAGTTGGCGTGTGCCAGGATCGAGTCCCACGTCAGGCACCCTGCATGGAGCCTCCTTCTCCCTCTGCCTGTGTCTGTCTGTCTGTCTGTCTCTGTCTCTCTGTGCCTCTCATGAATAACTAAATAAAATCTTTAAAAAAAAGATTTCCACATCGAAAGAGCAAAAACAGGATTGAAAAGGAAGACTTAAAGGGATGCACCAAGCTTACAGAGTGTGAGACCCAGTAGGGGTAAGATGGCTCTTGTCCCCAAATTAACCTACAAATTCCATTAAATTCCAGTCAGAGTCCAGCAGGTCGTGTGAGTGTGTGCGTGGGCAAGAGCGTGCGTGTGCAAGCTGATTCCAAATATTCAAACGTTTATGCAAAATTGAAGAGACAGGAGTGTCCAAGGCAATCGTGTGGAAGAAGGGAGAAGGTGGGGGACTTGCACGCTCAACTCTCAAGGTTACTTCCATCATTTTGTCAATTCAGACAGTCTGATGTTGGTGTCAAGATCGAAAAAACAGACGCATATAAAGGAGAAAAGAGATCTCACATGCATCTATTTACGGGCTTTCTGACAACGTTGGCCCTGCAGGTATCGGGGAAGGACGCTGGTCTGCACTCACCAGGGGTGGGGAGATGAGATCCTATTCCCTAGGCGGGCTTTGCACAACGGAAGCAGCCTCAGGCGCTTTGTAGGTCTCCACGTAAAACTCAAGAGAACAAGGGGCTACTAGGTACCTACTTGTGCAGAGAATACGAACAGTGATTTGAAGGGGCACGTGCACCCCAGTGTTTAGAGCAGCAGCGTCCACAAGACCCGAACTATGGAAGAGCCCAGATGGATGAAGACGATGTGGTCGCTCTACAGAGTGGACTGTTACTCAGCCATCAGAAGGAAAGAACTCTTGCCATCGGCCAGGGCGCGATGCCACCAGAGGGTATCATGCTGAGCGAAATACGTCGCAGAAAGACAAATGCCATAGGATCTCCTTCATTTGAGGAATTTAAGAAACAAAACACATGAGCATAGGGAAAGGGAAGGAAGAACACAATAAGATGAAAACAAAACCATAAGGGGCTTTTAATGAAGGAAACAACCGAGGGTTCTTGCAGGGGAGGAGGGTGGAGACGTGCGCTTCCTGGGTCCCGGGCGTTGAGGAGCAGGCTGGCTGCAGTGAGCACCGCGGCCACGTGCATCCGACGAACCATCGCATTCTGTCTCTGAAACCAAGCACACGGTATATGTTGCCTAAACTGAATTTAAACACCTTTTAAAGACGATGGTTGAGGACACTTTCCAAGGGATCCCTGGGTGGCTCAACGGTTTCACGCCTGCCATCGACCAGGGCAAGATCCTGGAGACGCGGGATCGAGTCCCAGGTCGGGCTCCCGGCATGGAGCCTGCTTCTCCCTCTGCCAGGGTCTCTGCCTCTCTCTCTCTGTGTGTCTCTCATGAATAAATAAAATCTTTAAAAGATAATAATAAAATAAATATGTAAAAAACAGAAGAGACGGGGTTTTTAAAATTCTTTACAAAGGGAAGTGTAGAATATCTTTGTATCCGTGGGTAATGACAAACTTAAGAAAATTGACCAGTTCAGTGGTCGTCACACGTGGGAAGACTTGTCAATGGGATTCCTTAGAAATTCACAGCCTCTGCCCCTGAGTCGCTACCGATACGGCTGTGAGACTGCAAAGGGCAGACGAAGGCCAACCACTCCCCACACTGTGCGCCCAGGGCCTTGTGTTCACTTTATAGAGTGAACTTCGTCCGACAAATCAGTAACTGAACTAGCAGATCATTGGGTGGAAATTGAGCAAAACACCTGAAGGCTGTTGACCAGAAAACGATATCCCAGTGGCTGATAAATATGTGGAAAGATGCCCAACGTCGTATCGGTGGAAATGCAACATGAAACCGCGATGCAGTGACCCCAGAGGCACCACTGAACGTCCGCAGGTGAGCACTCATGTGCCGGCAAAGGGTTTGAAGTGCAAGCACTCCCTTGGGGGATAAACAGGTACTAGAGGCCTGGAGAAGTCTTCAACATCTGTGAAAGCCAAACATCTGCATCGTAGGACTCCGCGTTACCACCTCGGAGAACTGACGCGCTCTCACCTCAAGGGGACAGACTCTTCCCCGCAGTGCTCTCCGGGGGTAGACAACCGCCAGAAAGAGCCCTGATGTCCATCGAGCGTCAAGCGCGGACTGTTCCTCAGTAGACACGGATACGACCATGAGAGCGAAGCACGCACGACCGTGGGCCACAGCAGGGGGATCTCCCGAGCACAGAGTAGAGACAAGCAGCCAGACGCCGCAGCAGACATGCAGGATTTCATATTCACAAAGTTCCAGAGCAGGTAACACTAACACGGACGCTTACAAACCCGGACACCACTTCTCTTTGGCCTTGGCTCCTGATGGTGCCTGATGGAGGGACAGAGGCAGGAAACGAGGGTTTTCATCCAGTTCTGTTTCTGGAACTCGATGCTGGTTATACGGTCACGGGCACTGCACGAAAATGCATCCAGCGGTCGCCCTGTGATCCTGCGCTCTTCTGCAGAGCGTTGGCCTCTCTGAAGCCTTTGCGTGGCACATAAAGCAAAGCAAGTGCCTGGAGCCACATGTTGGTTCCTCCTCTTTAACCCCAGAGCCGTGAACGGATACGTCAACTGTGGCAAGTTCCAGGGAGAAAGAATCGAGTCAACACTGGGGTCACCGGGGGAGCAGGACCCGTGAATGAGGGCGGAGGAATTTCAACTCCAGGCCTCTCAAAGAGGCCTCACGGGGATGCTCACTCAGGTGGCCTTGGTTGGCCGGGGCTGTTGGGTGTGCCCACCCGGGAAGGCGGTCACAGTGGCTGTGCGATCCTGCTTGCGACAGGGCGTCCCACCTGCGCTGGGGAGCAGGGTGGCATTAGGGGTGCATCCACACGTACATTGTGCCAGGAGCCGGGAACAGCTGGCTGAGGGGCCCAGGCAGGAGCTCGTCCTAGAGGGGCCGCTGCACATGCAGAAAATCAGGTGAGGGCCACACTTACGGGGCCACTGCACTTCAGGGACTGCGTGATCCTGTGGGTCATAAGCAATTCTATTCTTGCGCCCTGGAATTCTTAGGCCAGATAACGAGTGGGGAGTTCCTGTGTACAGCATGCGCCAAGGTGCCGTCACACTCCGTAGGCAGCGCCGGGGGCAGCGATGAGGTGGCCGTGTAGACAGAAAAACACCTCCAGGAGGTGGTGTTCACGGAGTGACCCTGGAGTGGACGTACTCGGGTGTTTGCAGCGAGGAGTCCTAGGCAACGTAGAAGCGTTTGCAGACGTAGACGGTGGGCAGGGAGCTGGTACTGGGTGGAGGGTGCTCGAATGTTTGCAAGCAGAAAGCCTGAAATCAGTGGTTTTCATCTCTACTTTTGTAGGTTTGAATGTTCGGGAGCTCCTCGTTTACAAGAACTGTACATACAACTGCACGTTCCTATACCGATCTCAAGAACCTCCTGAAGCCATTAGAATGATGAAAACTAATAGTTTCTACTTTGTTCGTTGTTGTAATTCTATGACTTGCAATGAGGGGGGACCTACCAATTTGGAGAGGGACATCATCCCGGACTACCCAATTGAGGAAGAGTTAGAAGGAGCCGTGCGCCTGGGGGAGTCCACATTTCTCCTGAGCGTTGCTTCCATCCTAGTCAGCAACACACTGACCTGAGAGGCCCTCGTGGGGGGGGGGGGGGGGTCTGGTCTCTCCCCCATTCCTCAGAGAAGTTCACTCCTCTTCCTCCCTGTGAGCCAGGGACACTGACCCCCTGGGCTCCCCGTTGGTGGCTTACCCCTTTCCAGCTGATTTCAAGAAAGGAATAAAGAACATTATTGTTGGGTGTGGGGTGCCGCTCACTGGGAGATTGGGAGATTTCTCGGCGGTTTTGGTATTTGAACGGTTCCTCTGTAGACATCGTCTCAGCAGTAGATGCAGTCTCCTCATGAACAGCGCGAGACTGACGGGACAGTGTGCGTGTCAGCTGACAGCGCAGTCCCGCTGCGCTCAGGCCCGGCACCTGGGCCACCCGGACTCCACACTTCCCGGCTCAGGTCGCATGCCGTGTGCCCCTTGCTCCCCCAGGGCACCAGGACGGCGTGTGACACGGATCCTCCACCCCCCAGCCCTGCCTCCAGCCCGGGTATTCAGGTTCTGGCCACGTCATGAGGCCGATGAGTCTGTTTCAGTCCTTCCCCTCCTAGAAACTATAAATCCGCACACACACGTAGAAAAGAATTGCCCGGCGTGGCTGGCACAAAGGGCAGGACATCATCAACCTGGAAAACGGGTAGAATGACGGGCAAGGGCGCAGCGGGCACAGCAGCCCCCGGGGGTGGGAGGGTGGGTCCCGATATCTGGGGGAGAGGACGCGAGATGTAGGACCCGACGGGGCGAGAGGTTGCGTTGGGACCCCACGGATCGGGGACTTTGGAAGGCCATGGCCGAGGTGAAGGTGGAGCCACGGGTCCTGTGCAGCAGGAGCAGGAGAAGCCGAGGAAACCGAGCCCTGCGAGGCTGGGGATTCCCGTCCCGGGCGTCTTCGGGGGACCCCCAGGCCGGGCAGTGAACACCGCACACGGCCCTGGGCGTGCAGGGGGGCCGTGCGCGGGTAAGCGGAAGAAGCCACAGCAGGGCAGGACCCTCGGAGGACGGTCCTACTTGGCGTCCGTCCCCGGATCGGCAGGAACGCTGGAACCAGGTGCGGCTCGGGGCCAAGACCCCCTTTAATGGCAGGGCGATTCCCCGCCGAGCAGCTCCCCCACCCCAAGGTCCTTCGGTGGGGGTGGGTGGGGTGGGGGAGGGCACAGGAGGCGGGGCGGGCCCACCTGATCGGGCGGCGCCTCTGCCCTGGACGGGCCGCGAGGCCGGGCCGAGCTCAGCGCTCCCTGCCAGGGCCGCTGGAAGAGGGGCAGAGCCGTGCGCCCCGCTGCACAGAGCGACACACGCACACTCCCCGCGGGGAGCGGCCATCCCAGGCCTGCCGGCCACCGCGCGCCACCACGGAGCAGGGCCTCCGATAAAGCAGCGACTGTCGGGCGGCGGGAGAAGCCACCCCGTCCAGCCAGTGCCCGCGCAGCCCGTGCCACCTTGCCGGGTCCTCCCCGGGGCCCGTGAGCTGGGCGTCCTCGCGCGGTGAGGGCAATGAAGGGCCGGGCGCCCGTGGGGTCGGGGAGCCCCACTCTTCTCCGTGGCTCCCCGTCCCCCTCGCCCGGGCCTGCCCGGGGCCGGGGGAAGACCACGCCGCGGGCAGCAGCCCTCCTCCAGGGCGACGGCGTGCCGAGGGCGCCAGGTCTCTTCCTCCTCCAGGACCTCCGCGTGGGGACAGATGCCGCCGAGGGGCCCCTGGGCGCGGGCAGGGCTGGCGCAGCCTGGGGGCGCCCCTCCTCCCGCTGCCCGGCTGGGCGCCCAGTGCCGGCTCTCCTGGGGCCCGGGGACGCCGAGCGGAGCGGCCCCCACCCCGGCCTTGCATCAGCCCCTTCCAGTCGGGGGTGTCCCCTGCGCCGGGCCACCTGGGACAGGCTGCTCGCTGCTGCCAGCTAGGAGCCCCCAGCCGGCTCTCCGCCGTTCAAAGCCCCTTCCTGCCACGGGGTCAGGCCCGAGGGGCCGCTCTGACAGGGCGGGCGGCCACCGCACGCAGAGGCCCTCTCTCAAGGGAGCGTGTGGCTGTGCCTGGCTGAGGGCGCCCCAAGCCTGCTTCTAGAGGTTTCTCCGAGGTCACCCCGAGGCCAGCCAGACACTTCACCGTCCTACCTGCTTGGTGAGTCGTCTCCACGGCCCGTCGGCCCCGTGAGCTCCTGGGTGGCTGTTGTTCTAGTCAACTCGACCCTGACCCGCTCGTGCAGGCCCTCGGCGGGGGCTTCTGCCATAAGCCCAGAGCCCCGCGGGGCCAGGAGGACCCCAAGTGAACTGAGCACAACAAGTGGGGGTGGGGGTGGGAGTTGGGGTGGGGCTGGGGTGGGGTGGCTACCGGCCCCGCTTGCAGCTCTAGGCTGGGCGAGAGCACTGCGGGCACAGGGTATGGCCCTTGAAATGGCACCGAGCAGGACGGGGACCCGAGGTTGGCAGTTCCTCAGGGCAGGGGACACAGGGGCTAAGAGATTGGACAGCGAGGCGAGGCGGGGAGTGGGGTGTGGGCATCCGAAGCCCCAGGGGCTAGTGTCAGGGCGACAGGGCCTCAAAGGCCCCCGCAGGGTGCTCGCTGCCCGGGAGAAGAGGAGGAGGAGGAGGAGGTAAGAGGAAGCAAAGGAGGAGGAGGAGGAGGAGCAGGAGGAGGAGGAGGAGGAGCAGGAGGAGGAGGAGGAGCAGGAGGAGGAGATGTGGAGGAGGAGAAGAGGAAGAGAGGAAGGAGGACATGGAGGAGGAAGGGGAGGAGGAAGGGGAGGAGGAGGGGAGGAGGAAGGGGAGGAGGGGGAGGAGGAAGGGGAGGAGGGGGAGGAGGAAGGGGAGGAGGGAGAGCAGGAAGGGGAGGAGGAGGAGGAGGAAGAGGAGAAGGAGGAGGAAGGAGGAGACGGAAAAGTAGGTGCAGGGGCATGCGGAGGAGCAGGAGTTGGGGCAGGAGGAGGAGAGGCAGAGGGGGCAGAGGAGGAGGTAGGATGAAGCAAAGGAGGAGGAGGAGGAGGAGGAGGAGAGCGCCTGGCCAAGCGGGTGCTGAGCAGTCATTAGAGCAGACGGTCTCCGGGGAAACCAGAGCCCCAGCCCGTCAGCACGTCCGGCTCCAGGGCGCTGTCCGTCAGTCCGTCCGTCCGTCCGGCGGATGGCGGAGGGAGCTGCCCTCCCAGGCACACGCGAGCACAAGCAGCGTTTCCACGGCTGGCTGCCTGCACATGGGGACAAGGATCGCGCGCTCACGGGCGCCCAGAGAGATGCACACGCCACACGGGCCCCGGCAGACTCGCACGCTGACACAGACGACGTGCGTGAGCACACCCACAGTGCCCACCTGCACAGGCACACGACACACCTGGATGCCCCAAACTGGGCACACATGTGCAGACGACACGCTCTTAGGCATGCAGGCGGGTACCGAAGCGCACACACGCGTGCGCACACACAAAGAGCAGAAGCGCGCACACGTGCCAACACGTGGGGACACCGCTCAAGCACGCACACCGCGGCATGAGCACGAGCCAAAGGCCGCCATCGTGGGCACACACACGCATTCACACGCCTACAACAGCACCGACCAGTGAGCATACTTGTGGGCCCACTCACACGCCCGGGCAGACACCCACCACACACACACGCACCCAAGGGTGCACACGCGGGCTCATAGCCTCCCAGGCCTCCCACCTAGGGTTTAGCTTCTGAACAAAGGCGCCTCCCTCTGCCGCCCGCCCTCCTCCCACCCCGGCCTCGCCCTCCTGAGCTCCCTGTGCTCAACCCCAAGGCCCACGGGGCAGGGGCCGAGGGCTGCCGACCCAGGAGGCCCCAAGGCCCCAGCACACACTCCCAGGGGCGCCTGGCCGTGCCTCCACTCTCCCAGGCCTGGGCCTCCTGACTGTAGGAAGGGAGAAGGCCACCCTGCCCGGGCAGGCCACCTCCAGAGGCCTGGGTGGAGTGGGTGCTCCCTCGTGGAAGCGGCCATCCTGCTGTGCAGACCCGTGGCCCTGCTGCCCCTCTCCAGCCCCGGGACACGCGGGCCTCCCCACCCCTCACTGGCCTGGGGCCGGGGTGCTCGCGGGCTGCCCGCTCCCTCCCACGCCGCCCCCCCACTCGCGCTCACAGCAGGAACACGCCGCATTTGTGCCCACGATGCTGTCGGTAGGCCAGCCAGGGGTCCAGGGGCGGCCGCCAGGGCTGAGGGCTCTCCACTCGCTGCAGCCTCTCCACGTCCTCGGGCAGCATCACGTGCACCATGTGTGTCCCTCCCACGTCATACCTGAGGGACAGAGCTCAGAGCCCTGCTGGGGGGCCGGGGCCTCCCTGGGGCTCCCCGTGCAGAGCCACCGGCCTGGCTCCCGTTGGCCTCTCCGTCCTCCTGGGCCATGCACGGGGCTCGAGCCCGGGCTCCTCCGCCGTCTAACCGGGGAAGCCTCTCCCGCTCGGCCGTCTGCCCTCGGCCGTCTGCCCTCTGCCCTCTGCCTCTCGGGTCACCGTCCGGGGAGCCCTGCAGCCTCACAAGAGCCCCGGCTGGTGTCCGGGGTCAAGGGCACGGAGCAGCCACTGCTCAGCCCCCAGGCGGCCGCTGGGGACGCGCAGCACCTGCGCCCGCGGGGACCCAGGAGCCGGGAGGGACAGCCGGGCAGGGTGCTCCCAGCGAGGCGGGCAGGAGGGCTTTACCTGAAAATGGGCCCCAGCTCCTGGAAGGTGCGGTGCATCTCCAGGTGGAGGCTCTCAGAGCCCTGCTGCCTCCAGATCTGCAGCACCCGCATCCACTTGTTGCCGGGACAGCGGGGCACGGCTTCGAAGGGCAGCACCGCCCTGGGGGCCGGAGCGGCTCGGGTGCCCAGTGCGCGTGGCCTGCTCAGGGCCAGCCAGGGCCCGGCCCGCCACCCTCGCGCCTGTGCCCTGAAGGCCATTCCGATGCTCCCTCCGTCGCCGGTCAGCACAGTCCTTTTATCTCACCCGGAGGCCTGGAGCGGCGACTCGATCGCGTCATGGGAGAAGCTGTCCCTGGACGAGGCCAGGAAACCCGGCCCAGGGGTCAGGGCCGGTGGAGGAGGGGGGGGAGGAGGGGGAGGAGAGGGCGGAGGAGGAGGGGGGAGGCCAAAAGAGATGGATGGGCGCCTCACTCCCACTTGCGCAAGGCCTGCTGGCGGCCGGGCATCGAGAGCAGGTGCGGGGTGTGGCCCGGGGGCCCAGGTGGCTTGGCCGGGGTAGGGCCCTCGCCCCCTCCCGGGTGGGGGAAGGAGCAAGATGGATGGGTCCTTGTCTTTTCAAGAGATGACAGGGGCCTGGGCTACTTTCCTCTCCCTCTACGAGGACCAGGGCAGGAAGGAGCGGGAGCGCGTCATCCCATCGACCCACAGGCCTTCTTGGACTGCTCTCCCCCTGGCCTCAGGCTGGGTGCAGGAGACCCCGACACTAACCTTAAGCTGGCTCGGTCCCACCAGTGAGCGCTTTTGGTCCTGGGGCCGGAGCCGGGGCGTGGGGGCTGGGGGGGGTGGCAACGGGGAAATCCAGAGAGCCAACTAGGGTGGCACTGATGGGGCCGAGGCTCTATATGCCTGTCTGGCCTGCAGGCTCAGTTCAGGAGCAGCCAGTGGCCAGGACACGAGGGTCACTGATAGGATGCCCGGCAAGCCCCTCCTCGGCAGGGAAGCGGGGGGGTGGGGGCACAGCTGGCGGGGCCCACGCGTGGCCCGCGGGCCTGGGCCTGTGCTCAGGGCCTACGCCCTCCTCTCTCATCTGCACGCGTGCTCTCGGGGCTGCAGGCTGTGAGCTCAGGCCAGGCGGGGAAGGATGGAGTCTATGATGGGGTGTGTGCTCGGGCTCCCGACCCTTGGAGGGTGGATCCACGGTTCGGGGTGCCAGGGCATCTCCCTGACACCTGGCGGCATTGCCACAAGGTGGCTATCGCTGTCACGGTTCCCATTTTCAGAGAGGGGACAGAGGTCCGGCCACTGCCACTTCCCACAGGCCCCGGTTCCTCGCAACCCCCCGACCCCCGCGTCAGCCGCTTCTCCTCCCCTGCCCTGGCTCCTCTGCCCTCCCCTGCTGTGCCTGCAGCCCAGACCCTCATTTGGGGAGCGGGCGATGGGGGCAGCCGCCCCAGCTCGGGCTGGAGGCAGGCCGGAGGGCGCGTGAGGGTTTTAGCAGGGACGGCGGGATCTGAGTCTGTTTTCCATTGGCCTCAAGGCAGCGGCTCCCTGCCCCTGCCCCTCCCTGAGGGAGTCCCCGGGTGGGGCGGGCGAGGAGTCAGAAGTGCCAAGGCCCCGGCAGCAAGCCGAGGCGCGCTGGGCCTCACCCCGGAGGGTGCACGGGCATGTGTCCTCGGGCGACAGAGGCAGGCGGGAGCCACACCGGCCCGGGCCCAGGCCATGGGGGACACTCCCGCTGCCCGACCTGCCCTGTGACTGCCCCCGTCCCGGGGCGCTTGTAGCCTCCTCGGGGCTGTTCTCCGCCCCGGGCCAGCTTTCCTGTCCCCACACGGTCTGCCTCCAGGGATGCGGGCTCCCCGGGGGAACCACGGAGCAGCTCCCACTAGGAGATGCCGGCAGAGGACGCCTCCTGGCTGGTGTGCACGCAGGCGGCTGTCGGGGCCGCTGTTCCCTGTGACCCCACCGGCCTGGCAGGCCCTCCCTGGAGGCCTCCTCTGGGGAAGGCAGGCCTTGGGGGGTGTCCTCTGAGCCAGGGCTGGGGGTGGGGGTGGGAGGAAGGGGCCTCCCGGGCGAGGCCCGACTGGCCCGAGAGCGACATCGACAGCCCAGGCCCTCCCCAGGCCAGGTGAGGCCACGCAAGCTACAGAGGGAGAACAGAGGTGGGACGCGGCCCGGGCAAGGCCAGGGCAAGGCATCCCTGAAGTCGGCGGCACCCCAAGGCCCACTGTCTGGAAGAGGGCCCGCAGCTGAGCGGCACCAAGCCCGAGATGCCTGCTGCCAAGGTGCTGAGGTGGGAGGGATGCTGCTGGGATCCCCCAGCTGCGCCAGTGCCCTGCAGCTGGGGGAGGGGGGCGCACTCCCACCTCCCGACTGGGGGCGCCCCCTGGAGGCCGGCTCGCCACCTGCAGCCGCGCCTGGACCCCGCCCCCCGCCCCTGCAAGGCTCAGGGCAACCCCCGAGGTGATGGGTTCGGGCTCGAGCAGGGCCTCTGCCTTCGGCCCCGCGGCTGGACTCCCAGCAGTGGTGGGTGGGTGTCCAGGGCGCACAGTGACAAGGCCGGGCTGGGATGGCAGGGCCAGGTGGCGAGACAGCACTGACGGGGACCCAGGGCACTACACACTCTGCAGGATCTGTGTGTGCTTCGCACTTCCTCCGTGGGATCGGCTCCTACCGCGGGACCCCGGGACTCGGTCATCTCGTTCCCCTTCGGCTCCGTGTCCTCCACATTCAAAACCGCGAAGCTCACCCCTTCGAACTCGGGTGTGGGCAAGGCTGGCGCCAGCATTCTCACAGGTTGCGCGTGTGCGGCTGTGTCTGCCTCTTCCTACGTGTGCCCGGCGGCCACCCAGCTCGCTCAGCAGTTCCAGACGGGATGGCGTGAGGCAGTGGGGGGGCCGTTGCGGCATCTTCCCCATTCGACGGCCGTCCCGGTCTGACCCGGGCTCCGAGGGCACCCGAGGCTCTCCCGGCTGGGCCTCTCCCGGGCTGCTCGCCCGCAGCGCTCCACCCATCGCCAGGTGCATCTCTATTCCTGGGGCCGTGGGAGAGACCCTGAGGGCACGGGGCTCACGGTGCGTTCCTCTGCCCCCGCGGCCACTCGGGCCCCATCCCTCTAGGCATCCTGCGCAGCACGTGGCAGGGGGGCCCCGCTGGCTCTCCGTCCAGGGCCCATCCCCCGGCCGCCCGAAGACCCCGGTATCGGGGGTGCAGCGGTTTCCTCTTGGTCACAGCTGCCTGCGCTGCCCCAGGAGCAGCGGCCCTGGGCGAGGGGACCCCACAGAGCGCACTTCCCCGTGGTGACACTAGGCTCTGGGCTGCTGGCCTCTGCACGCCGTTCCCGTGAACAGGAAAAAACACTTTCCTCCTCCTCCCCGGGAAGCCACAGTGGCCTGGGACTTTCTGTCACATAAGGCAAAGCTGTTGGTGGGCGACGCGGTGGCCCCGCCAGCAAAGCCCCCTCGGACTGGTCCACTGTGGGGGGGCCGTCGCTGCTCCTGCAGCAAGTTACTGGGGGACCCCTGACCCGACCCAACCCTCCGGGCGCTTCCTGCCGCTGTCGCCAGGGTGGGGCTCTCTCCACGCGGCACTGTGGGCCCCGAGCTCTTCCCCTGGCTTGGACCTGCTCCCCTCTCCCGCCCCGGCCGTGCACGTCATGTCTCCATCGCCCCCTAGGAACCCACGGCCATCCCCTCTAGCCCTGGCGACCCGAGCATCAGCTCACAGGCAGGTACAACACGGCCACCGCCGGCAGCGCTGCCCTCCGGGGACCCCCGAAGGCCACGCAGCAGGCACGTCTGCGTGTGCGCCACGACGCCCACCCTGCTCCCACTTCACCAGCTCTGCTGCGAGGACTCGGCGCACGGACAGAGGAGGACGCGCCGGGGGCACCCTCCTCCCGAAGCAGCACCCACGCGGACCCTGGCTCCGATCCTCCGAGCACTACCCCGCCACCTCCTCCCGTCCACAGTGACTCTTCTGCAGTCTCTAGCGCACTGGGGGCCACATGTTCCCCGAGGCCTCCGAGCTCCTCATCCTGCAGCCATTGACGCCTCCCGCCAAGTCACGGACTGTGCTCCGCATGGTGTCCCCAGCCAGCGCCAGCTCCACATGGAAGGACTCTCCCTACACCAGCTTCGGGACTCCCAGTGAGGTTCCGCCACGCACACCCCGTCCTCTCTTGGGAGACGACGCGCTGCCTGGGGCCCTGCAGACTCTGCTGTGGGTGACCTGTGGCCCCTCTTGCTTTTAGGCAGAAGCCCCTCATTTGCCTGCCCTGACACAAGAGGGGCCCCCAAGCTGAGTGGTGTGACCCATGCTGCCCTCTGCCTGGTGCAAGTTCCAGACGTCGGGTGGATGCTCAGGGGCGACCCTGTGAGCCCATACACCGGTGCCGCTGCCAGGTCAGGTCCAGGTCCGTTGTATGGAATTCCCTATGTTCCGGCTCCTGGAGTCCGGGTGGGGGAGCTGAGTGGGAGCAGCCGTGGGGGTGCCGCCCCCATCAGAGAAGGGCTGTCCCCGGGATGATGGCCCGACCCCATGCGGGGGACGCCATCCCTCCTGCGGCTCTCGCGCCCACATCATCCTGTCTTCCTGGCCCTGGGCCCTCCCCAGGAAGCCCAGAAGCATGCGAGCACTACCCTTCACAGGGGACGCTCGGGGTCCCCTCCTCCAGCACCGACGCCCTCAAAGGCCAAGAGGAGGAAAGGGGCAGCAATCAAGAGTGACAAGGCTGGTGTTCCAAGAGACACACTCACAGCAGGATCACTGTCAGAGGGTTTGGACTCGCCCCAAGGCAGGCTGTGGGCTCTGGCCAACTGGGTGTGGGCCCCGCCCCCCGTCCTCAGGCCCCTCAGAGGCAGATGGTGAGTCAGTGGGCGGAAAACAAGTTTAATGCCACAGGTTCCAAGCATGAGCAGCGAGTCCACGTCATCTGTGCCACCTGCAGAAGGCGGGCCCGAGCCATGCTCTGTGGGTCACAGCAACCTGAGGCCCGCGAGCCCCGGGGACAGCATGAGGAGGGGCACCAGCCAGACACTGCTGCTCCTCACGTCGCTCGCTCTCCCGGATTGTTCAAACTCTAGATCAGAGATATCTGGTACCTCTTGATTACACAACGACCCTCGGCAGCACTTTGCATACAGAAAAGGCATAGGCTGTAGGAGGACAAAGGACTTGACTATCCGACCGATGTGTGCAGGCATTGGACAGTACTTGGAGCACTGCTTTGAAACATAGAAGAAACGTGGGTACACTCCTAGAAGCAAAGAAGAAAGAGAGAAACGAATGCCGTGAGCCGAAAGCAGGTCCCCCAGAGCACCTCCTGCCTGTACCCACCCAGCCCTGACCCACGTCGGGGGCCCCGCTCAGAGGCTCCTGGTTAAAGAGGCCCCTCCATCCAGGGGGGCGACTGGAGCCACCGCCCAGACGGAGCGGCTCAGGCCATGGATCAGAGTCCTTCCGGGGCGGGGGAGGCTTGGCTGCAGAGTGGCCTCGAGAGGCGCCCCCACCGGCCTGTCCACGCCCACCGGGAGCCTGGGCCTGGGCTCTCCTTTTGGGAACTCTCCGGCTCCTGGGCCTCAGCTTCTCACTACCAGGTGCACAGGCCTCCAAAACCCCGGGCACACGTGCGAGCTCGGACTCTGGCCCGTCGTCGCCACTGCCCGGGGCTCAGCGCTGGCCTCTGGACGAGCCGCCACCCGGGGCCCGGGAGCCAGCGCTGTCGCCGTGCACCTGCACGGGCAGCAGGGTCGGCACTGGCCGCGGGGCCCTCTTCTGGCTTCTCCTCATCGGCAGTTCCTCGTGCTCACCGCGTCCCCCCAGGAGCCTGTGAGGTCTGCCCGGGGCTGGCGCGAGTCCTCAGCCTCCACTCAGCACCCCTCACGTTTCGGGGCATGTGCACGGGCCCCCCGGAGCGGCTGCCAGGTTCCCTCTGATCTGGGGAGCCCTGACCTGGCCCCGCTCTGGGGTGCCGGCCTCCAGACGCCTCTTTGGGGGGAAGGGCTTCGTGTGGCCAGAGGCTCCTGGGGGATTCACACGCGACGGAGCGATGGTCTCCACACATCTTCCCGCACACGCGTTCCTTCCAGAACATACGGCAGCCCACGGCCCTACTTGGTGGCTCTCGCGTAAAAGCTACTCTCTGAGGGACAGGGGACATCGTTAACACGTCGTTCATTCAAAAATGAGTACAGGTCAGGCCGCCTGGCGGCTCAGACGGTTGAGCGTCTGACGCTGTTTCGACTCAGCTCCTGATCTCGGCGTCGAGAGGTCGGGCCCCGTGTGGGGCTCCAGGCTCAGCAGAGTCGGCTTGGGGCTCTCTCCCTGCGCCCCTGCCCAGGTGCACGCGCCGCCTGAGCTTTCTCTCCCTCCCCTCCCCCTCTCCCTCTCCCGGGTACTTAAGTAAACGCTCAGCAAAATAAAAATGGACACAAATACACCCACTATTTCCTCTTGTCCCGCTCCTGGGGGTCGGCCCCGGGGCGGCACTGGTCCTGCGCAAGCTGGTCTCCTCGGCCACCTGCTTCCTTCCACTCCTGGTCGAAGGATCTTGCTCTCCAATTTTATTTAAACTTCACTTCTATTTTGTTGTGTATTTTTTCTTGGACTTCAAATTGCCGACACATAGCATAACACCCAGTGCTCATCCCGGAGTGCCCCGGTCAGTGCCCGTCACCCCACCCCCCTCCCACCTCCCCTCCCACTACCCCTCATTCCTTTCCCACAGGTAGGAGTCTCTCATGTTGTGTCACCCTCTCTAGTATTTCCCACTCATTTTCTCTCCTTTCCCCTTTAATCCCTTTCACAATTTCTTATTTTTCCCTAATGAGACCATATAATGTTTGTCCTTCTCCGACTGGCTTACTTCACTCAGCATCACACCCTCCAGGTCCCTCCACGTGGAAGCACATGGTGGGTATTTGTCGTTGCTAGTGGCTCAGGAACATTCCACCGTATACACAGACCACAGCTTCTTTATCCTCATCTGCGATGGACACCGAGGCTCCTCCCACAGTGTGGCTGCTGTGGACATTGCTGCTGTGAACATCGGGGTACAGGGGTCCCGGCCTTTCCCTGCATCTGTATCTTTGGGGTAAATCCCCAGCAGAGCAATGGCTGGGTCGTAGGGCAGGTCTATTTTTAACTCTTTGAGGAACCTCCACACAGTCTTCCAGGGTGGCTGCCCCAGTCCACACTCCCACCGAGTGCAGGAGGGCTCCCCTTGCTCCACACCCTCGCCAACGTTTGTGGTTTCCTGTCTTGCTAATTTTCCCCGTTCTCCCTGGGGTGACGTGGGATCTCCTTGTGGTTTTGACGTGTGTTTCCCTGATGGCAGGTGACGCGGAGCATTTTCTCATGTGCTTGGCGGCCGAGTCCATGCCTTCGTTGGTGAAATTTCCCTTCCTGTGTTTTGCCCATTTCATGATTGGTTGTTTGCTTCTTTGCTGCTGAGTTTAAGAAGCTCTTTATAGATCTTGGACACTAGCCCTTGATCTGATCCGTCATTTGCAAACAGCTTCTCCCACCCTGGAGCTTGTCTTGTAGTTCTGTTGACCGTTTCCTTTGCTGTGCAGACGTGTTTTTACCTGATTAAGCCCCAACAGTTCATTTTTGCTTTTGTTGCCCCTGCCTTCGTAGAAAGGTCACTTTGAGATTAGTTATCCCTTGGGGAGTAAAACCTGACAGACCCTGATTCCATTGGCTGACCTGCCTGCGAACCCCAGAATGAACAGAGATACTCACTCACGGCAACGGAAGCACAGAACTGTACGTCCCGGGCACATTGTGTTGCATTCTGGCAGGCGAATGTATTCTCTTTCTCACAAACGTGACACCTCAGCAGGCCTGAAGGGAGGGATAAACACGCAGTGGAACGTTCCAGCCTCCAGTCCTACGAGGCGAACGTCCACCATCCTCTCCCTCCTCCACCTGACCACAACCAGTGGGTCCCGAGTCCTCGGTCTTCTCTCCTGGGGGTCCCTCCGCCTCCCCGGACACCAGGCACGGCCACACACGCACACACACAGCACTGCACCCGCACAGCCGCACCGCAGCCTGCGCACACGCCTTCCCGCACAAGCATGCTCCCCTGGCGTCTCACGCCTGGCGTCTCGCGCTCAGCGGCTCGGGAGACCGGCCGTCTGCTCTCGCGGGCCCTCCCCACCGGCCTCCCGGCCCAGCTAACCCCCTCCAGCACCCGCTGCACCCTCCTCGACCCCCAAGGCCTGCACCCTGACCCCCGCGCCGTTGCCCGCTGTTGGGTCTCTATGAGGACAGTACCCACTCCCGGGAGAGAGCCGGTCACCCTCTCGCGGCGGCGCCAGTCCCCCCAGACAGTGCTGGAGGGTCGCAGAAGGACCAGGCTGGGCCTGGCTCCCCCGACGGCTCCCAGGAAGACAGTGTGAGGGACAACGCGGGGGACCACAGGGTGCTGGGGAGGGCACCGGGATTTTGGCCATGCCTACACCTGCCCCCCTTGGCCGGGGGCTCCAACTAAGAGGCTGCCCCATCAGGTGTCCCTATCTGGGGGCTGCTCTCCTGAGGGTGTCCTGTTCCCAGCTGCCTGTGCTCTTCCTGTCCAGACCTGCTGGGGCCATGGTGGCGTCTGGCCGGGTGGCCACCCCGTGTCTCAGACTCATCGTGGCCTGCCTACTCACAGCCAGGAAGCCGAGGGACCGAGCCTTACCCTTTTTTCCTGACACGGTGACATTTGTCTCCACCCTCGGCAGGTCCACGAGCAAGAGCAAAGCCAGGAGGATCATCATTTCCCGCGGTGCCTGGGCATGGACGGAAAGAGCAGGCACACGTGGTCAGCTCTGGGGCCCCAGGGTTCCGCCTGGCTTCCTCCCTGTCCACACCCAGGGCCACGGGAGGCTGGTCGGTCATCTGGGGACAGCGGGCACCATCTGGCACATCCCGTGGCCTGCAAGCCCTATATGCCCGACCGTCCATGCCAAGCAGATCCTGGGTCCGGCCCCACATGCCCAACCTCAGCACCCGTAAGTGAAGCCACTGACTTTCTGCAAAGGATGGGTCCTTTATTTTTGACTCCCACAGACACACTCTCCACGTTCGGGTTCTCACCCTACTGATCCTAATGCACACAGTGGCTAGCTCTGTAGGTGACGCGCTGCCCCTGCTGTTTTTTATTTTATTATTTTTTTAAGATTTTATTTAACTGGTCATGAGACCCACATAGAGAAGCAGAAACACAGGCAGAGAAAGAGGCAGGTCCTGCAGGGAGCCCGACACGGGCCTCGATCCCCAGATCTGGGATCACGACCCGAGCCTAAGGCAGGATGTCCAACCGCTGAGCCACCAGGCGTCCCTGTCCCTGCTCTTTTGAACGTTTTTTTGGTAGCTCAACTCTGTGCTTTTGTTGCTGTTTTACCTTCACGGGTAGATCTTTTGAAACAACTTTCCTTCTCCCCGTTGCCTGACTGACTCTACTCCCCGTTTGTCACTTCCCCACGGAGCCGTGTCCTTCCTGGTCACCCGATGAATCATGGCCGTTTGCAGGCAGTGAGCCTGTCCCCCTCTCCTGTCTCCGGGTCTCTTCCTTACCCCCATGACACCACCCCCCCCAGGAGGCAGCAGGCAGAAGCATTGAGCCCTACTCGTTGGGAGCTGGGCACCATCGTTGCCAGAAGGAAACACTTGCCGAACCGAAAACCAACCACAGCTCTAGGCCCCTCGGAGAACTGGGGTCACAGAACTGACAGCGCCCAATCCCGCGAGCGAGGTGCACCCCGCGACGAGCCCCGAAAGCCCCTTTCCTGCAGCAGAAGCTGGCGGAGCCTGAGGCCGGGAGCAGCCCTCAGGTGCAATTGTGCCCAAGAGCCGGAGGGGGCTGTGAACGGCAGTGCCCGGGAGTCCCCCGCGCCAGGAGCCCACGACCAGCCTCGGCCACTTGGCCACCAAGGCCTTTCTTCAACTTTCAAAAGGACAACAGCCGCGAGGGCCACGGAACACACCCTCCGTCCTGGGAGCGAGGCCTGGGCAAGACGCGAGCCGAAACCGGACGCACAAACCAGCTCGCTCGGGGACGGGACACCTAAGGGCACTAGAGCTACAGCTGACATCCCCCAGAGTCCTGGTCCCAGGGCCCGGCACGCGAAGCCTCACGCTCAGGGCCCGTCTCCCCCACGGCCTATTAACGCCCACCGCGGGCCGCCGTCAGCCGGAAGACCAGGCGAGCCCAGAGCCCAGGAAACAGCTTCCAGCGGCCAAGGCAGCGGGAGGACAAGACCTCTGCAACAGAGACGTCCCCGTCACGGGCCCAGGGACGGGAAGGGACCAGGATCGGGACCCGCAGGGCGCCACAGAGAAGAAAGCAGACGACGCGGGAGAACCCGTGTACCGGGGTGTGCAGACGGGGGTCTGCGAGTCACAGCGAGGTCTGGGGCTCACGACCACCGAGGCGGACACGGGCAGCGCTGCCGACGGCGCCTCAGTGGACTCACAGCCCCGGGGACCCGGGGAGCCCGGAGCCCCCGCACGAGCCATCTCCCCAGAGCGACGCCAAGACGAGGTGAGAACACAGACCGCCCCTCGCGTGCGGGCCTGCTCCTGAGCAACACGCGGCGTTGCAAGGCCCGGGAGGAGCGGAGAAGGGCCCAGGGCCCCTGGAGCCGAGCGGCACGTTAACCGCCAAGGGCTTTCCCGCGCTCCTGAGCGGCTCGACCGCGACGACGGCGAAGCGCAGCCAAGGCGCCGGGTGCCCCGGCCAGGCCGAGAGGCCCGCACACGCGCCAATCACCCCCCGGCACGTGCGGGCAGGAGTCGCGGTGCAAGCTCGAGGGGACGCGGCGCACGGAGCCAGGCAGAGGCCGGGCGGGCCGGGCAGGGGAGCCGCACCCGCAGGAGCCGCACCCGCAGCACCTGGCCCTCCCCGCGCGGCCCACGGGGTCTTGTCCGCCGCGGCCTCCGCGCTCCGTGCGCGGCGCGTCCCCGGGAACCTGCCCCCGCGCACCCGCGCGCGACCCCACGGAGCTCGGCGCCAGCGAGGGCGGGAGATGCGCGGTCAGAAGCAGCGCAGGGGCTGCCTCGAGGCCCCGCCCTGCCTCCCGCTCCCCCCGGCCTCGGGGACCGGACCCCGCCCGCGCCAGAACCTTCTGGAAGCCCTGGCCGCGCCCGCACGCCCCGCACCTGCTGGAGGGACGACGCGCTGCCGGGGGCGGGGGCTCAGCCAGCACCTCCGGGAACCTCCGGGAACCTCCGGGAACGGCCGGACCCAGGGCCGCGGGGGCGGGGCGTCCTGCCCGCAGAACCTTCTAGAAGGCCGCGGTCCAGGGCGCGTGCGCAGCGGCGCAGGGCCTGGCGGGACTCGTGCGGGCCGGAGACCCCGGGGACGCGCACGCGGCGGGGGAGCGCGAGTGTGGCCGAGCCTCGGAAGGTTCTGGAAGGTCGCCTCGGGGCCGCCGTGCGGGGAGGGGCAGGGGCTGGGGCGGCGGGGCGGGCCCGAGAGCCCACGGAGGGCGCAACCTGCCGGGCGCCCTCCCCGACGGCCCCATCCCCGTCCCCTCCCCCACGGGCCCACCCCCGGGCGCCCTCCCCCGACGGGCCCCACCTCCGTCCCCTCCCCCACGGGCCCACCCCCGTCCCCTCCCCCACGGGCCCACCCCCGTCCCCTCCCCCGACGGGCCCCACCTCCGTCCCCTCCCCCGACGGGCCCCACCTCCGTCCCCTCCCCCGACGGGCCCCATCCCCGTTCCCTCCCCCGATGGGCTACACCCCCGTCCCCTCCCCCAACGGGCCCCACCCCCGGGCGCCCTCCCCCACGGGCCCACCCCCGTCCCCTCCCCGAAAGCCCCATCCCCGTCCCCTCCCCCGATGGGCCCATCCCCGTCCCCTCCCCCATGGGCCCACCCCCGTCCCCTCCCCCACGGGCCCACCCCCGTCCCGTCCCCCGACGGGCCCCACCCCCGTCCCCTCCCCCGACGGGCCCCACCCCCGTCCCCTCCCCCGACGGGCCCCACCTCCGTCCCCTCCCCCGACGGGCCCCATCCCCGTTCCCTCCCCCGATGGGCTACACCCCCGTCCCCTCCCCCAACGGGCCCCACCCAGGGCGCCCTCCCCCACGGGCCCACCCCGTCCCCTCCCCCACGGGCCCACCCCGTCCCCTCCCCCACGGGCCCACCCCCGTCCCCTCCCCCGACGGGCCCCATCCCCGTCCCCTCCCCCAACGGCCCCACCCCCCGGGCGCCCTCCCCCGATGGGGCCCCCGTCCCCTCCCCCGACCGGCCCCAGCCCCAGGGTCCCCTCCCCCGACGGGCCCCACCCCCGGGTCCCCTTCCCCGGAGGAAGGTCTGCAGGGAGGCGGGTACAAGTGGCAGGTGGCTGGTGCTGCTGCCAGCTGCTGACCCTCCCGGGAGCCCTGCACCCTGCACACATGCACCCCGGGACACGCTCTCGGCACCCACAGAGCTGCCCACACGCGCACTGTCTCCTCTCCGTAGGTTCCAGTCCCTGCAGGAAACGATGCTCCTCTGGGCCTTGCTCCTCGCTGTCGGGTGGCCCGAGGTCACCCATGGAAAAGAACATTGTGAGTACCAGAGCCTCTGCCACTGTTGGAGGCAACGAGAATTTACTGTCCTCTAGAGTCAGGGAAAGGGTTCGAGAGGACCTTGTCACCTTAGCCAGCAGGGAGGTCCTTCGTCATGCCCCTCAGTGGCATGGGGTTGACTGAGTGCCCCTGAGCTCCAGAGGGTCAGGGGGGCGATTCTAGCCAGAGCGGGCTGAGGTGGCTCAGTCCAGGCACATGGGGGGCTGGGGGCACACGGCCTCTTGTGACTGTCAGTCCTCCTGGGACAGACGAGGCCTGTGTGCAGAGCACAGGGTTTCGTGTCCCAGCCTCTGGGGACAGGAACACCGCCTGGCCCCTGCTGGAAGCTAATCCCTGCCAGAGCAGACGTCCTCTCAGGCAGGGGGTAGGGGTCCGGGGTCCGGGGCCCGGGGTTGGGGTCGGGGGAAGTTGCACGTGGAGCCTGAACCTGATGCTGCTGAGTGTCTTCCAGGGCCCTATAATATGAGATGTTATGACTGTGCAGCTGTCAACGATTTCTATTGTGCCACAACTAGGGCCTGTGAGGAGGATCGGAGGCGCTGCCTGACAATCTCTGTTCGTAAGTGTCACTTTGTCTTTCCTGCACCTTGTGGTTTAGCCACCACTGCCTGAGCAGTTTCAGGGAGAGGATCCAATGGGTTCTTTCTCTGCACCGGGCCCCGTAGCTAGGCCTGCCCTGTCCCCGTCATGGGAGCACATCCCAGGAACTAGGCTGAGCCCCAGGACAGGGCAGTGCACACCATCTCCAACAGCCACATGACCCACGATGTTGGGCTGCAGTGTACTCGTCTCCTGAGATGTCTCCAGGGGTCGGCGGGCTTGTTACATCTCAGGGGTCCACCCCCTCCCCCCCCCCCCCCGTCAGGCCTCGGCCATGTGTGTTGGCACCCGGCTGTAACCTGGGGGATTACTTGTTTCCCGTTTGATTGTGGCCGACTTGGCAAAAGGCTTACAGCTACACAGACCCTAGAAGCAGACGCACTATCAGGACTCCCCCCTCGTAGAAGTCGCGGACAGTTGTAGGGGCAGGCTCAGAGGACACTGAGAGTGTGACCTTACAGGGCACTCTCCTCTCACTGAGAGGCTCCCGTGCCCTGAGCAGGGGTCCCACATCCAGGGCTCTAACCTGAAGAACACGAACAGCCAGAAGTCAGTGACCACTCGACCCAGGGGGCTGAGCCTGAGAAGGAGGCGGAGGCCTAGTCTGCGACCCTGCTCAGGGCGTGTCCCCAGGCCCTGTGCCCCCCAGCGTCCCTCCACATCATCCCCTGCCCCTCTGTGTCCAGAGCCTCCTGCAGAACAGTCCTCTCGCTGCTCCCTCAGGGTTGTGCCAACTGCCATACCTCGCGGGCATCTGCCCACTGAGGACTCAGGGAGGACCTCCAATCCGGCCTCTGTCCCCGCACCAGGCACCTGTCCTGTGCGGGTCTCGGCCTGTGAGTGGGTGGTGACGTGGCCGGAACGGCCCCGTGGTTCTTAACGGGATTGCAGGGCGCCCTCAGCGGGGGCCACCGGGAAACCTCAGAACACTAGGGCCCGGCGCTTACAAGTCCTGGAGCTGGCAGGGCGGCCTGGAGGCGCACGTCCAAGTCCTGGGGAGCAGAGGGACCGCACGGGCTTGGGGTTCTGCTTTTCTTGGGGTCGAGGCGGGGGACCTAGGGATTCTCGGGCACATCATTCACCGGCGCAGCTAAACCAGAAGGACAGGAGTTGAGAGCACGGGAGAGGAAAACCAGGAGACCCGAGTGGTCACCTCCGGAAAGCAACCAAGAGCTCGAAAGCAGAGGCACCTCGGGTGGCGTGGGTGTGTGGGTGCTGGCTCTTCACCTGCTCAGCGCCGGGGGGTTGGTTCACTCCGGGCAGCTGGCTTTGCAGCAGGGGGCTTGGCACCCCCGGCTTGTCAGGCCCTTGCATCACTGAAGGAGAAGGACCACCGCCAGGGCCGCGCTATGGGGCCCGTCCGGGAGACCCGGTGAGTCGTGCGTGGCCGAGGTGGGATGACTGCTCCCGGGGGTGGGGACTCTCTTTCCCCGCACCTCACCCTCCATGGCTCTGGGGTATGCTTGGCCCAGAGAGAGCTCGCCCGAGGCCAGCAGGGCTCAGGGAAGAGAGGCCGATGCTCTGGAAGCTCGTTGTGGTCTCACGCGGTGGTGGACGCCAGGGGACTCCAGCCTTCCTCGCGTCGTGCTGCTCCGTATCCAGCCCCCGTCCCCGTTGCTGGGCCTCTGGACCGGGAGCGGTTCCTAAGAGCGCGGTAGGCGCTCGGCCGCTGGCCTGCACAGGCGACAGGTGTGTGGACGAGCACCTCAGAGAGCCTCCAGAGAGTTCCTCCGGGTGGGCCGGAACGGGAGAGCAGAGAAGCTTGGCGTCCCTATTTTCCTGCCTCGTGGGCTCTTTCCCTCGCCCCCCAGCCTGAGCTTCGGGTAGACCTGGCTCCGGACTGGCCCTCTGATCACCAGCCTGCCGCTGAGACTCGTCCGTCTCTCAGCTCCTCCCGCCCTCATGGAGCTAAAACACCTGCGCTTAATAGCTGATCCCCGGAGGGCTTCAGGATGTGTGCGTGCTGGGTCACGGGCGCCGAGGAGCACGCTTGCTGCAGTGAGCACCGGTTGTCACGTGCATCTGAAAATCATTGCATCCTGTTCCTGAAACTACATACGGTATATGTCACCTGAGTTGAACTTAAACACTTCTTAAAGAAGATAGTTGGAAACTCTTTGCGAAATAAAAATATACAAAAAAGGGTGTTTTTTCTCTTTTCTAAGGGAATATAGGAGAATATCTTTGTATCCGTGGGTAATGACAAATTTAAGAAAACTGACCAGTTCAGTGGTCGTCACAGGTGGGAAGACTTGTCAATGGGATTCCTTAGAAATTCACAGCCTCTGCCCCTGAGACGCTACCGATACGGCTGTGAGACTGCAAAGGGCAGACGAAGGCCAACCACTCCCCACACTGTGCGCCCAGGGCCTTGTGTTCACTTTATAGAGTGAACTTCGTCCGACAAATCAGTAACTGAACTAGCAGATCATTGGGTGGAAATTGAGCAAAACACTTGAAGGCTGTTGACCAGAAAACGATATCCCAGTGGCTGATAAATATGTGGAAAGATGCCCAACGTCGTATCGGTGGAAATGCAACATGAAACCGCGATGCAGTGACCCCAGAGGCACCACTGAACGTCCGCAGGTGAGCACTCATGTGCCGGCAAAGGGTTTGAAGTGCAAGCACTCCCTTGGGGGATAAACAGGTACTAGAGGCCTGGAGAAGTCTTCAACATCTGTGAAAGCCAAACATCTGCATCGTAGGACTCCGCGTTACCACCTCGGAGAACTGACGCGCTCTCACCTCAAGGGGACAGACTCTTCCCCGCAGTGCTCTCCGGGGGTAGACAACCGCCAGAAAGAGCCCTGATGTCCATCGAGCGTCAAGCGCGGACTGTTCCTCAGTAGACACGGATACGACCATGAGAGCGAAGCACGCACGACCGTGGGCCACAGCAGGGGGATCTCCCGAGCACAGAGTAGAGACAAGCAGCCAGACGCCGCAGCAGACATGCAGGATTTCATATTCACAAAGTTCCAGAGCAGGTAACACTAACACGGACGCTTACAAACCCGGACACCACTTCTCTTTGGCCTTGGCTCCTGATGGTGCCTGATGGAGGGACAGAGGCAGGAAACGAGGGTTTTCATCCAGTTCTGTTTCTGGAACTCGATGCTGGTTATACGGTCACGGGCACTGCACGAAAATGCATCCAGCGGTCGCCCTGTGATCCTGCGCTCTTCTGCAGAGCGTTGGCCTCTCTGAAGCCTTTGGGTGGCACATAAAGCAAAGCAAGTGCCTGGAGCCACATGTTGGTTCCTCCTCTTTAACCCCAGAGCCGTGAACGGATACGTCAACTGTGGCAAGTTCCAGGGAGAAAGAATCGAGTCAACACTGGCGTCACCGGGGGAGCAGGACCCGTGAATGAGGGCGGAGGAATTTCAACTCCAGGCCTCTCAAAGAGGCCTCACGTGGATGCTCACTCAGGTGGCCTTGGTTGGCCGGGGCTGTTGGGTGTGCCCACCCGGGAAGGCGGTCACAGTGGCTGTGCGATCCTGCTTGCGACAGGGCGTCCCGCCTGCGCTGGGGAGCAGGGTGGCATTAGGGGTGCATCCACACGTACATTGTGCCAGGAGCCGGGAACAGCTGGCTGAGGGGCCCAGGCAGGAGCTCGTCCTAGAGGGGCCACTGCACATGCAGAAAATCAGGTGAGGGCCACACTTACGGGGCCACTGCACTTCAGGGACTGCGTGATCCTGTGGGTCATAAGCAATTCTATTTCTTGCGCCCTGGAATTCTTAGGCCAGATAACGAGTGGGGAGTTCCTGTGTACAGCATGCGCCAAGGTGCCGTCACACTCCGTAGGCAGCGCCGGGGGCAGCGATGAGGTGGCGGTGTAGACAGAAAAACACCTCCAGGAGGTGGTGTTCACGGAGTGACCCTGGAGTGGACGTACTCGGGTGTTTGCAGCGAGGAGTCCTAGGCAACGTAGAAGCGTTTGCAGACGTAGACGGTGGGCAGGGAGCTGGTACTGGGTGGAGGGTGCTCGAATGTTTGCAAGCAGAAAGCCTGAAATCAGTGGTTTTCATCTCTACTTTTCTAGGTTTGAATGAACGTGAAATAATTGTTTACAAGAACTGTACATACAACTGCACGTTTGTTTACCCATCTGAAGTACCTCCTGAGGCCCCAAGAGCAAAGTATTTCAAAACTAATAGTTACTATTTTGTTCGTTGTTGTAATACTATTAATTGCAATGAAGGAGGACCTTCTCGTCTGGATAATGACATCGTCCTTCAGAAGCCAATTGAAGAGCCTTTATCAGGAATTGTGCGCCTGGGGGAGTCCACATTTCTCCTGAGCGTTGCTTCCATCCTAGTCAGCAGGACACTGACCTGAGAGGCCCTCGTGGGGGGGGGGGGGTCTGGTCTCTCCCCCATTCCTCAGAGAAGTTCACTCCTCTTCCTCCCTGTGAGCCAGGGACACTGACCCCCTGGGCTCCCCGTTGGTGGCTTACCCCTTTCCAGCTGATTTCAAGAAAGGAATAAAGAACATTATTGTTGGGTGTGGGGTGCCGCTCACTGGGAGATTGGGAGATTTCTCGGCGGTTTTGGTATTTGAACGGTTCCTCTGTAGACATCGTCTCAGGGCAGCCCGGGTGGCTCAGCGGTTTAGAGCCTGCCTTCAGCCCGGGGTGTGGTCCTGGGGAGCCGGGATCGAGTTCCGCATTGGGCTCCCCGCATGGAGCCTGCTCCTCCCTCTGCCTGTGTTTCTGCCTCTCGCTGTGTCTCTCATGAATAAATAAATAAAATCTTTAAAAAAAAAAAAGACATCGTCTCACAAGTAGATGCAGTCTCCTAATGAACAGCGCGAGACTGACGGGACAGTGTGCGTGTCAGCTGACAGCGCAGTCCCGCTGTGCTCAGGCCCCGGCACCTGGGCCACCCGGACTCCATGCTTCCAGGCGCCCACAGGGATGGTATGTGCAGGAGGGTGCTTGGCTGAGGGAGGGGCACCTGTTGACGTAGGGGGCGCCTGGCTGAAGAAGTGGCCTGCCTGGACTGGGTGGGAGAACACATAGCTGAGAGGGGCCCAGTCAAGAGCCTGTCCTAGAGGGGCCACTCCACCTGCAGAAAATCAGGTGAGGGCCACACTTCTGGGGCCACTCCACTTTGGGACTGTGTGATCCTGTGGGTTGTAAGCAGTTGTATTTCAGGCTACCTGTCTGGGTTGGACCCACCCGTTGACGTGGGTGGAAGCCTGAGGGGGGACCACCTGCCTGAGGGAGTCCATCTGTCTGGGAGAAATCAGTTGTTTTATTGGGGTGACCACCTGTCTGTGGGAACAACTGAGGGGGTGGCAACCCTGCTTGGCGGGGAACCAGGTTGAGGTGGGGGAAGGCACCTGGGGCACTTGTTTGTATTGTGAGTCCAGCTTTCTGGGGGAATCAGGATTGAGGTGGGGCACCCCAGTGAGGAACCATCTTGCAGAGATTGGTCCCCATTTCTAGGAGGCACCACTCGGTCTAGGTGGGGGAAGCTGCCTATGGGTAGAGATGCCAAGCTGAGGTAGGGGGCCCCTGCACCCTGCCATTGCACCTGGCTGAGGAGGGGTCCGTCCCCACGAAGGAAACACAAGTCACAGGGGTAGGAGACAATCCCGGGGAGGAAGCGGGAACACAAAGGTACAGAGGCTGGAGATGCCCGAGTGCTGTAGGTGGGTCGATGGGATGACGCCCCCCGCTCCTTCCTGCCCTGGTCCTCGTAGAGGGAGAGGAAAGTAGCCCAGGCCCCTGTCATCTCTTGAAAAGACAAGAACCAGGATCCCTGGGTGGCGCAGTGGTTTGGCGCCTGCCTTTGGACCGGGACGCGATCCTGGAGACCTGGGATCGAACCCCACGTCGGGCTCCCTGCATGGAGCCTGCTTCTCCCTCCTCCTGTGTCTCTGCCTCTCTCTCTCTCTCTCTGTGACTATCATAAATAAATAAAAATTATAATTTTTTTTTTTTTTTTTTTTTTATTTATGATAGTCACACAGAGAGAGAGAGAGAGGCAGAGACACAGGCAGAGGGAGAAGCAGGCTCCATGCACCGGGAGCCCGACGTGGGATTCGATCCCGGGTCTCCAGGATCGCGCCCCGGGCCAAAGGCAGGCGCCAAACCGCTGCGCCACCCAGGGATCCCCAAATAAATAAAAATTAAAAAAAAACAACTTAAAAAAAAAAAGGAAGAGACAAGGACCCATCCATCTTGCTCCTTCCCCAGCCCAGGAGGGGGCGAGGGCCCTACCCCAGTCAAGCCACCTGGACCCCGGGCCACACCCCACACCTACTCTTGACGCCCCGCCGCCAGCAGGCCTTGCACAAGTGGGAGTGAGACGCCCATCCATCACTTTTGGCCTCCTCTTCCCCCTCCCCCTCCTCCTGCCCCTCCTCCTACCCCTCCCCGCCCCCTCCCTCCCCGTCCTCCCCCTCCCCCACACCCCTTGTCCCCCCTCCCCCTCCCATCCTCCTCCTCCCATCCTCCCCCTCCCATCCTCCTCCCCCGCTCCCCCTCCCCTCCCCTCCCACTCCCCCTCCTCCTCGCCCTCCCCCTCCCATCCTCCTCCTCCCATCCTCCCCCTCCACTCCCGCTCCCCCTCTCCCTCCTCCTCCCCCTCTCCCTCCTCCTCCCCCTCCCCTCCCCTCTTCCTCCCCTCCCCTCTTCCTCCCCTCCCCTCTTCCTCCCCCTCCCTCTTCCTCCCCCTCATTCTCCACCTCCTCCGCCCACTCACCCCTCCTCCTCCTCCCACTCATCCTCCCCCTCCTCATCCCCCCCTTCCTCCTACTCCTTCTCCTCCCCATCCTCCTCCCCCTTCCCCACTCCGCGGGCCCTGAACCCTGCGCCGGGTACCCTGGCCTCATCCAGGGACAGCTTCTCCCATGACGCGATCGAGTCCCCGCTCCAGGCCTCCGGGCGAGATAAAAGGACTGTGCTGACCGGCGACGGAGGGAGCATCGGAATGGCCTTCAGGGCACAGGCACGAGGGTGGCGGGCCGGGCCCTGGCTGGCCCTGAGCAGGCCACGCGCACTGGGCACCCGAGCCGCTCCGGCCCCCAGGGCGGTGCTGCCCTTCGAAGCCGTGCCCCGCTGTCCCGGCAACAAGTGGATGCGGGTGCTGCAGATCTGGAGGCAGCAGGGCTCTGAGAGCCTCCACCTGGAGATGCACCGCACCTTCCAGGAGCTGGGGCCCATTTTCAGGTAAAGCCCTCCTGCCCGCCTCGCTGGGAGCACCCTGCCCGGCTGTCCCTCCCGGCTCCTGGGTCCCCGCGGGCGCAGGCGCTGTGCGTCCCCAGCGGCCGCCTGGGGGCTGAGCAGTGGCTGCTCCGTGCCCTTGACCCCGGACACCAGCCGGGGCTCTTGTGAGGCTGCAGGGCTCCCCGGACGGTGACCCGAGAGGCAGAGGGCAGAGGGCAGACGGCCGAGGGCAGACGGCCGAGCGGGAGAGGCTTCCCCGGTTAGACGGCGGAGGAGCCCGGGCTCGAGCCCCGTGCATGGCCCAGGAGGACGGAGAGGCCAACGGGAGCCAGGCCGGTGGCTCTGCACGGGGAGCCCCAGGGAGGCCCCGGCCCCCCAGCAGGGCTCTGAGCTCTGTCCCTCAGGTATGACGTGGGAGGGACACACATGGTGCACGTGATGCTGCCCGAGGACGTGGAGAGGCTGCAGCGAGTGGAGAGCCCTCAGCCCTGGCGGCCGCCCCTGGACCCCTGGCTGGCCTACCGACAGCATCGTGGGCACAAATGCGGCGTGTTCCTGCTGTGAGCGCGAGTGGGGGGGCGGCGTGGGAGGGAGCGGGCAGCCCGCGAGCACCCCGGCCCCAGGCCAGTGAGGGGTGGGGAGGCCCGCGTGTCCCGGGGCTGGAGAGGGGCAGCAGGGCCACGGGTCTGCACAGCAGGATGGCCGCTTCCACGAGGGAGCACCCACTCCACCCAGGCCTCTGGAGGTGGCCTGCCCGGGCAGGGTGGCCTTCTCCCTTCCTACAGTCAGGAGGCCCAGGCCTGGGAGAGTGGAGGCACGGCCCGGCGCCCCTGGGAGTGTGTGCTGGGGCCTTGGGGCCCCCTGGGTCGGCAGCCCTCGGCCCCTGCCCCGTGGGCCTTGGGGTTGAGCACAGGGAGCTCAGGAGGGCGAGGCCGGGGTGGGAGGAGGGCGGGCGGCAGAGGGAGGCGCCTTTGTTCAGAAGCTAAACCCTAGGTGGGAGGCCTGGGAGGCTATGAGCCCACGTGTGCACCCTTGGGTGCGTGTGTGTGTGGTGGGTGTCTGCCCGGGCGTGTGAGTGGGCCCACAAGTATGCTCACTGGTCGGTGCTGTTGTAGGCGTGTGAATGCGTGTGTGTGCCCACGATGGCGGCCTTTGGCTCGTGCTCATGCCGCGGTGTGCGTGCTTGAGCGGTGTCCCCACGTGTTGGCACGTGTGCGCGCTTCTGCTCTTTGTGTGTGCGCACGCGTGTGTGCGCTTCGGTACCCGCCTGCATGCCTAAGAGCGTGTCGTCTGCACATGTGTGCCCAGTTTGGGGCATCCAGGTGTGTCGTGTGCCTGTGCAGGTGGGCACTGTGGGTGTGCTCACGCACGTCGTCTGTGTCAGCGTGCGAGTCTGCCGGGGCCCGTGTGGCGTGTGCATCTCTCTGGGCGCCCGTGAGCGCGCGATCCTTGTCCCCATGTGCAGGCAGCCAGCCGTGGAAACGCTGCTTGTGCTCGCGTGTGCCTGGGAGGGCAGCTCCCTCCGCCATCCGCCGGACGGACGGACGGACGGACTGACGGACAGCGCCCTGGAGCCGGACGTGCTGACGGGCTGGGGCTCTGGTTTCCCCGGAGACCGTCTGCTCTAATGACTGCTCAGCACCCGCTTGGCCAGGCGCTCTCCTCCTCCTCCTCCTCCTCCTCCTTTGCTTCATCCTACCTCCTCCTCTGCCCCCTCTGCCTCTCCTCCTCCTGCCCCAACTCCTGCTCCTCCGCATGCCCCTGCACCTACTTTTCCGTCTCCTCCTTCCTCCTCCTTCTCCTCTTCCTCCTCCTCCCCTTCCTGCTCCCCCTCCTCCCCCCTTCCTGCTCCCCCTCCTCCCCTTCCTCCTCCCCCTCCTCCCCTTCCTCCTCCCCCTCCTCCCCTTCCTCCTCCCCCTCTTCCCCTTCCTCCTCCCCTTCCTCCTCCATGTCCTCCTTCCTCTCTTCCTCTTCTCCTCCTCCACATCTCCTCCTCCTCGTCCTGCTCCTCCTCCTCCTCCTCCTCCTCCTTTGCTTCCTCTTACCTCCTCCTCCTCCTCCTCTTCTCCCGGGCAGCGAGCACCCTGCGGGGGCCTTTGAGGCCCTGTCGCCCTGACACTAGCCCCTGGGGCTTCGGATGCCCACACCCCACTCCCCGCCTCGCCTCGCTGTCCAATCTCTTAGCCCCTGTGTCCCCTGCCCTGAGGAACTGCCAACCTCGGGTCCCCGTCCTGCTCGGTGCCATTTCAAGGGCCATACCCTGTGCCCGCAGTGCTCTCGCCCAGCCTAGAGCTGCAAGCGGGGCCGGTAGCCGCCCCACCCCAGCCCCACCCCAACTCCCACCCCCACCCCCACTTGTTGTGCTCAGTTCACTTGGGCTCCTCCTGGCCCCGCGGGGCTCTGGGCTTATGGCAGAAGCCCCCGCCGAGGGCCTGCACGAGCGGGTCAGGGTCGAGTTGACTAGAACAACAGCCACCCAGGAGCTCACGGGGCCGACGGGCCGTGGAGACGACTCACCAAGCAGGTAGGATGGTGAAGTGTCTGGCTGGCCTCGGGGTGACCTCGGAGAAACCTCTAGAAGCAGGCTTGGGGCGCCCTCAGCCAGGCACAGCCACACGCTCCCTTGAGAGAGGGCCTCTGCGTGCGGTGGCCGCCCGCCCTGTCACAGCGGCCCCTCGGGCCTGACCCCGTGGCAGGAAGGGGCTTTGAACGGCGGAGAGCCGGCTGGGGGCTCCTAGCTGGCAGCAGCGAGCAGCCTGTCCCAGGCGGCCCGGCGCAGGGGACACCCCCGACTGGAAGGGGCTGAGGCAAGGCCGGGGTCGGGGCCACTCCGCTCGGCGTCCCCGGGCCCCAGGAGAGCCGGCACTGGGCTCCCAGCCGGGCAGCGGGAGGAGGGGCGCCCCCAGGCTGCGCCAGCCCTGCCCGCGCCCAGGGGCCCCTCAGCGGCATCTGTCCCCACGCTGAGGTCCCGGAGGAGGAAGAGACCTGGCGCCCTCGGCACGCCGTCGCCCTGGAGGAGGGCTGCTGCCCGCGGCGTGGTCTTCCCCCGGCCCCGGGCAGGCCCGGGCGAGGGGGACGGGGAGCCACAGAGAAGAGCGGGGCTCCCCGACCCCACGGGCGCCCGGCCCTTCATTGCCCTCACCGCGCGAGGACGCCCAGCTCACGGGCCCCGGGGAGGACCCGGCAAGGTGGCACGGGCTGCGCGGGCACTGGCTGGACGGGGTGGCTTCTCCCGCCGCCCGACAGTCGCTGCTTTATCGGAGGCCCTGCTCCGTGGTGGCGCGCGGTGGCCGGCAGGCCTGGGATGGCCGCTCCCCGCGGGGAGTGTGCGTGTGTCGCTCTGTGCAGCGGGGCGCACGGCTCTGCCCCTCTTCCAGCGGCCCTGGCAGGGAGCGCTGAGCTCGGCCCGGCCTCGCGGCCCGTCCAGGGCAGAGGCGCCGCCCGATCAGGTGGGCCCGCCCCGCCTCCTGTGCCCTCCCCCACCCCAACCACCCCCACCGAAGGACCTTGGGGTGGGGGACCTGCTCAGCGGGGAATCGCCCTGCCATTAAAGGGGGTCTTGGCCCCGAGCCGCGCCTGGTTCCAGCGTTCCTGCCGTTCCGGGGACGGACGCCAAGTAGGACCGTCCTCCGAGGGTCCTGCCCTGCTGTGGCTTCTTCCGCTTACCCGCGCACAGCCCCCCTGCACGCCCAGGGCCGTGTGCGGTGTTCACTGCCCGGCCTGGGGGTCCCCCGAAGACGCCCGGGACGGGAATCCCCAGCCTCGCGGGGCTCGGTTTCCTCGACTTCTCCTGCTCCTGCTGCACAGGACCCGTGGCTCCACCTTCACCTCGGCCATGGCCTTCCAAAGTCCCCGATCCGTGGGGTCCCAACGCAACCTCTCGCCCCGTCGGGTCCTACACCTCGCGTCCTCTCCCCCAGATATTGGGACCCACCCTCCCACCCCCGGGGGCTGCTGTGCCCGCTGTGCCCTTGCCCGTCATTCTACCCGTTTTCCAGGTTGATGATGTCCTGCCCTTTGTGCCAGCCACGCCGGGCAATTCTTTTCTACGTGTGTGTGTGGATTTATAGTTTCTAGGAGGGGAAGGACTGAAACAGACTCATCGGCCTCATGATGTGGCCAGAACCTGAATACCCGGGCTGGAGGCAGGGCTGGGGGGTGGAGGATCCGTGTCACACGCCATCCTGGTGCCCTGGGGGAGCAAGGGGCACATGGCATGCGCCACAGTCTCCCGCCTGCATTGTGCCATCACGCCCTGTGTGTAGATGTTTTTGCACTTTCTTGCAGAAATATTTGCCCGCCTACTAGTGAGAGAGGTCCAGAGTGGCTCCTTACTCGTGTAGCGTACCCTTTGGGCTGCAAAATATTCTGGAATTCGATGGTGGGGATGACTGCACGGCATTGTGAATATACTCGCCAACACTGAATTTCAGCCTTTCAAATGCTCAATCTTGGGTTATGTCAATGCTCTGTAAGTGAAAATCAGGTGTAGAAATGGAGGAGAGACGAGGGCAAAAGGAGGAGAACGTTTTGTTCCCTTCGCATCTCGTTAGTGACAGCAGCCCAGAAGTCTCCGTCACTCAAGGTGCTCGGCAGCGGCCCTGAGCTCCTTCCGCTCCTCAGGGTCAGCGTCGGGGAGTCCTTCTCACACGGGTGGGAAGAAGCTGCCACTTTGAGGGAGGATCCCGATCCATCCGGGACTTGTCCGGCTGACCCCCGCGAAGGCACTGGGCACAGTCCCTAAGGTCAGGCGCCGCTGGCCCATGTGCCACTTTATTGCCAATTCACTCTCCTGCGTCATCGTCCCGACCTGAGCCGGGAAGTGTGGAGTCCGGGTGGCCCAGGTGCCGGGCCTGAGCGCAGCGGGACTGCGCTGTCAGCTGACACGCACACTGTCCCGTCAGTCTCGCGCTGTTCATGAGGAGACTGCATCTACTGCTGAGACGATGTCTACAGAGGAACCGTTCAAATACCAAAACCGCCGAGAAATCTCCCAATCTCCCAGTGAGCGGCACCCCACAGCCAACAATAATGTTCTTTATTCCTTTCTTGAAATCAGCTGGAAAGGGGTAAGCCACCAACGGGGAGCCCAGGGGGTCAGTGTCCCTGGCTCACAGGGAGGAAGAGGAGTGAACTTCTCTGAGGAATGGGGGAGAGACCAGACCCCCCCCCCCCCCACGAGGGCCTCTCAGGTCAGTGTGTTGCTGACTAGGATGGAAGCAACGCTCAGGAGAAATGTGGACTCCCCCAGGCGCACGGCTCCTTCTAACTCTTCCTCAATTGGGTAGTCCGGGATGATGTCCCTCTCCAAATTGGTAGGTCCCCCCTCATTGCAAGTCATAGTATTACAACAACGAACAAAGTAGAAACTATTAGTTTTCATCATTCTAATGGCTTCAGGAGGTTCTTGAGATCGGTATAGGAACGTGCAGTTGTATGTACAGTTCTTGTAAACGAGGAGCTCCCGAACATTCAAACCTAGAAAAGTAGAGATGAAAACCACTGATTTCAGGCTTTCTGCTTGCAAACATTCGAGCACCCTCCACCCAGTACCAGCTCCCTGCCCACCGTCTACGTCTGCAAACGCTTCTACGTTGCCTAGGACTCCTCGCTGCAAACACCCGAGTACGTCCACTCCAGGGTCACTCCGTGAACACCACCTCCTGGAGGTGTTTTTCTGTCTACACCGCCACCTCATCGCTGCCCCCGGCGCTGCCTACGGAGTGTGACGGCACCTTGGCGCATGCTGTACACAGGAACTCCCCACTCGTTATCTGGCCTAAGAATTCCAGGGCGCAAGAATAGAATTGCTTATGACCCACAGGATCACGCAGTCCCTGAAGTGCAGTGGCCCCGTAAGTGTGGCCCTCACCTGATTTTCTGCATGTGCAGCGGCCCCTCTAGGACGAGCTCCTGCCTGGGCCCCTCAGCCAGCTGTTCCCGGCTCCTGGCACAATGTACGTGTGGATGCACCCCTAATGCCACCCTGCTCCCCAGCGCAGGCGGGACGCCCTGTCGCAAGCAGGATCGCACAGCCACTGTGACCGCCTTCCCGGGTGGGCACACCCAACAGCCCCGGCCAACCAAGGCCACCTGAGTGAGCATCCCCGTGAGGCCTCTTTGAGAGGCCTGGAGTTGAAATTCCTCCGCCCTCATTCACGGGTCCTGCTCCCCCGGTGACCCCAGTGTTGACTCGATTCTTTCTCCCTGGAACTTGCCACAGTTGACGTATCCGTTCACGGCTCTGGGGTTAAAGAGGAGGAACCAACATGTGGCTCCAGGCACTTGCTTTGCTTTATGTGCCACCCAAAGGCTTCAGAGAGGCCAACGCTCTGCAGAAGAGCGCAGGATCACAGGGCGACCGCTGGATGCATTTTCGTGCAGTGCCCGTGACCGTATAACCAGCATCGAGTTCCAGAAACAGAACTGGATGAAAACCCTCGTTTCCTGCCTCTGTCCCTCCATCAGGCACCATCAGGAGCCAAGGCCAGAGAGAAGTGGTGTCCGGGTTTGTAAGCGTCCGTGTTAGTGTTACCTGCTCTGGAACTTTGTGAATATGAAATCCTGCATGTCTGCTGCGGCGTCTGGCTGCTTGTCTCTACTCTGTGCTCGGGAGATCCCCCTGCTGTGGCCCACGGTCGTGCGTGCTTCACTCTCATGGTCGTATCCGTGTCTACTGACGAACAGTCCGCACTTGATGCTCGATGGACATCAGGGCTCTTTCTGGCGGTTGTCTACCCCCGGAGAGCACTGCGGGGAAGAGTCTGTCCCCTTGAGGTGAGAGCGCGTCAGTTCTCCGAGGTGGTAACGCGGAGTCCTACGATGCAGATGTTTGGCTTTCACAGATGTTGAAGACTTCTCCAGGCCTCTAGTACCTGTTTATCCCCCAAGGGAGTGCTTGCACTTCAAACCCTTTGCCGGCACATGAGTGCTCACCTGCGAACGTTCAGTGGTGCCTCTGGGGTCACTGCATCGCGGTTTCATGTTGCATTTCCACCGATACGACGTTGGGCATCTTTCCACATATTTATCAGCCACTGGGATATCGTTTTCTGGTCAACAGCCTTCAGGTGTTTTGCTCAATTTCCACCCAATGATCTGCTAGTTCAGTTACTGATTTGTCGGACGAAGTTCACTCTATAAAGTGAACACAAGGCCCTGGGCGCACAGTGTGGGGAGTGGTTGGCCTTCGTCTGCCCTTTGCAGTCTCACAGCCGTATCGGTAGCGTCTCAGGGGCAGAGGCTGTGAATTTCGAAGGAATCCCATTGACAAGTCTTCCCACGTGTGACGACCACTGAACTTGTCAGTTTTCTTAAATTTGTCATTACCCACGGATACAAAGATATTCTACACTTCCCTTTGTAAAGAATTTTAAAAACCCCGTCTCTTCTGTTTTTTACATATTTATTTTATTATTATCTTTTAAAGATTTTATTTATTCATGAGAGACACACAGAGAGAGAGAGGCAGAGACCCTGGCAGAGGGAGAAGCAGGCTCCATGCCGGGAGCCCGACCTGGGACTCGATCCCGCGTCTCCAGGATCTTGCCCTGGTCGATGGCAGGCGTGAAACCGTTGAGCCACCCAGGGATCCCTTGGAAAGTGTCCTCAACCATCGTCTTTAAAAGGTGTTTAAATTCAGTTTAGGCAACATATACCGTGTGCTTGGTTTCAGAGACAGAATGCGATGGTTCGTCGGATGCACGTGGCCGCGGTGCTCACTGCAGCCAGCCTGCTCCTCAACGCCCGGGACCCAGGAAGCGCACGTCTCCACCCTCCTCCCCTGCAAGAACCCTCGGTTGTTTCCTTCATTAAAAGCCCCTTATGGTTTTGTTTTCATCTTATTGTGTTCTTCCTTCCCTTTCCCTATGCTCATGTGTTTTGTTTCTCAAATTCCACAAATGAAGGAGATCCTATGGCATTTGTCTTTCTGCGACGTATTTCGCTCAGCATGATACCCTCTGGTGGCATCGCGCCCTGGCCGATGGCAAGAGTTCTTTCCTTCTGATGGCTGAGTAACAGTCCACTCTGTAGAGCGACCACATCGTCTTCATCCATCTGGGCTCTTCCATAGTTCGGGTCTTGTGGACGCTGCTGCTCTAAACACTGGGGTGCACGTGCCCCTTCAAATCACTGTTCGTATTCTCTGCACAAGTAGGTACCTAGTAGCCCCTTGTTCTCTTGAGTTTTACGTGGAGACCTACAAAGCGCCTGAGGCTGCTTCCGTTGTGCAAAGCCCGCCTAGGGAATAGGATCTCATCTCCCCACCCCTGGTGAGTGCAGACCAGCGTCCTTCCCCGATACCTGCAGGGCCAACGTTGTCAGAAAGCCCGTAAATAGATGCATGTGAGATCTCTTTTCTCCTTTATATGCGTCTGTTTTTTCGATCTTGACACCAACATCAGACTGTCTGAATTGACAAAATGATGGAAGTAACCTTGAGAGTTGAGCGTGCAAGTCCCCCACCTTCTCCCTTCTTCCACACGATTGCCTTGGACACTCCTGTCTCTTCAATTTCGCATAAACGTTTGAATATTTGGAATCAGCTTGCACACGCACGCTCTTGCCCACGCACACACTCACACGACCTGCTGGACTCTGACTGGAATTTAATGGAATTTGTAGGTTAATTTGGGGACAAGAGCCATCTTACCCCTACTGGGTCTCACACTCTGTAAGCTTGGTGCATCCCTTTAAGTCTTCCTTTTCAATCCTGTTTTTGCTCTTTCGATGTGGAAATCTTTTTTTTAAAGATTTTATTTAGTTATTCATGAGAGGCACAGAGAGACAGAGACAGACAGACAGACAGACACAGGCAGAGGGAGAAGGAGGCTCCATGCAGGGTGCCTGACGTGGGACTCGATCCTGGCACACGCCAACTGCTGAGCCACCCCGGGGCCCCCCATTCCTCGTCTGTCAACGGCTTTATGCACACCTCCTGTAGCAGAGTTCACGAACAAGAGCCCGCAGGACAACCCAGTCCACCAGCTGTATCTACCAGTAAAGATTTGTTGGAACATAGGAGCCATGGGTATGTTTACTCGTCCTCTCTGGCTGCTTCCATCGCCTCAGAGGCAGTGCTGGGTACTTGCCACGAGGACCAGGTGGCTTTCCAAGCTGACACGTTTGCTCTCTGATCCTTTCCAGAGACTTCGTCCAGCTCGGGTGCAGAGCTGTAGCAAGCTTTGTCACTTTGCTGCAGCACCTAGACTCCATGGCGAGAGATGTGTAAGGACAATCGCACTGTGACTGTGGATCTACTTATAGTTCCCAAATCCTATGGGGGATTTTCTGTTACTTCATCCTGTTACGGGGCACGCGTGCATCTACACAGAGGTTTCATCCAGGTGTTCTTACCCCTTCCTCTCTGTACAGTGTTGCCCATCACACCAGTAACGCTGCCGCATTAACGTTCGCCTCGCTTCTGTGTGTGCTTAAGAGCTTTCCCCTGACAATATTTAAGCTGTACCCTGTGTTTATATATGTTTTGCAAACTTTTTTTACATTCTCATTTCAAAGCACATCTCTAGGGGCAGCCCGGGTGGCTCAGCGGTTTGGCGCCGCCTTCAGCCCAGGGCGTGATCCTGGGGACCCGGGATCGAGTCCCACGTGGGGCTCCCTGCATGGAGCCTGCTTTTCCCTCTGCCTGTGTCTCCTCCTCTCTCTCTCTGTCATGAATAAACAAATAAAATATTTTTTAAAAAGCACATCTGTACGAAGCAGCATATATTTTGCTAATTCTGAAACTCTTGGGTTTTTAATTATATCTATTTTAAAATTAACATAAATAATAATAGGTTAGGTTCTATATTGCTTTTCCATTCAACATTTTACTTTTGATAACGTAGATTCCTGGCACTTGCAGGAAATCCCTAAAGATCCCGTGTAGCTTTACTCAGTCACCTCCATGGTAACATCTTACAGGACCATAGTGCAGTATCCCAGCCAGGACACTGGCTTCCAAAATAGTAAAGAAAAAAGACAGTTTTATCACCACGCTCGTCCCTCATACGAACGCACTGACGTCTTTCCCAGGAAGATGCCCCGCCACGGACTCCCCTACCCACGTGCACGAGAAGCTTGTCTCGGTTGGTCATATCTAGAATGGTCTCTAACGGGGAACATGGATTGTCACCTCTGTAGGTGGCTGCTTCTCCTTCAGTGTCATCCTCCAGACGCGCATTCAGGTTGATGGATCAATACCCGCTTTTTACTGCCGAGGACCACCCTCGGGGTGGATGTACCATGGTTTCTTTACCCTTCAGGCACTGAAGAGCGGCCAGGATGTTTCCAGGGGTGACATGTTACCGATAAAGCAGTTGCGAAAGACCACGTGCTGTTTTATTTAATTACTCCGGGGAAAATACTCAGAAGTGCAACCTGGGAGAATGTATGGGAGCTGCAGATTTAGATTTTAAGCAACCAGACTGCGCTCCCCACCTTGGCTGCCCCATGTTTCACTGCCCCTGGCAATATATGAAAACCTCGTTTCTTTACCACCCTGGCCAGCATTTGCTGTGGTCACTATTTTTCACGTTGGCCACTCTGATGCCCAACCTCGAATTGTGGTTTTCAATGGTCGTTTCCCTACCGGCCGAAGATGTTGAAATCCTGCTCGTGGGTTCATCCGCTACGCGCAAACCCACGTCGGTGAAACGTCTCTTCATCCCCTTGCCCTTGCTCTCGGGAGGCTGTCTGCATTTCTGCTGTTGAGTTGTGAGACTTCTGTATACACCCAAGACCTGTGTTTCGTCAGGTGCGCGGTCTGCATACTTTCCCTCCCGGTCCGTAGCTTTCCCTTTCCCTCCTCTGAACAGGACCTCCTTCCACACAGAAGTATCGACAGTTGGTGACATCGCACGTGCCCACGTCCCTTTTGTAGGTCATCCTTTGCATCAAGGCTACACACACTTTTAGTAGCCGGAAGGCCAAAGATTCTCTCCTGTGCGCTCTCTTTTTCTTGTGGTTTTAGATTTTTGCATTTTACATTTAGCTCATGCAGCCCTTTGAGGTATTTGTTGATATGATTTGAGATTTAGGGCAAGGTTCACGTTTGCCAGATCGAGCTGAAAGGCTCTATTTCCCCAGCATCCGCGTCTGCGTCGTTGCGCGATATCACGGGGGTAAATCTGTGCGGAACTCGTTCTGGGGTCTCTCGGTTGGGTTCTGTAGACTGGTCAGCCCGGCCACGGATACACGGATGAGCCTGAGTGTGGGGCTAAGCTCGGTGTCTGAGGTTCGGAAGTGGTCTGTAGAGGTCTTCGGTTTACTTGCACAACCCCGAAGTCAGAAAGTCACGTGAAGGAGAAGATATCCGAGCGTTGCCGCCCTCTGAAGGCTCTCGAAAATTCTCTGCGTTGGCGTCCACCAGGGTCACGAAGGACGAGGAACCCCGAAGCCCTCCGGGGATCAGCTATTAAACGCAGGTGTTTTAGCTCCATGAGGGCGGGAGGAGCTGAGAGACGGACGAGTCTCAGCGGCAGGCTGGTGATCAGAGGGCCAGTCCGGAGCCAGGTCTACCCGAAGCTCAGGCTGGGGGGCGAGGGAAAGAGCCCACGAGGCAGGAAAATAGGGACGCCACGCTTCTCTGCCCTCCCGTTCCGGCCCACCCGGAGGAACTCTCTGGAGGCTCTCTGAGGTGCTCGTCCACACACCTGTCGCCTGTGCAGGCCAGCGGCCGAGCGCCTACCGCGCTCTTAGGAACCGCTCCCGGTCCAGAGGCCCAGCAACGGGGACGGGGGCTGGATACGGAGCAGCACGACGCGAGGAAGGCTGGAGTCCCCTGGCGTCCACCACCGCGTGAGACCACAACGAGCTTCCAGAGCATCGGCCTCTCTTCCCTGAGCCCTGCCGGCCTCGGGCGAGCTCTCTCTGGGCCAAGCATACCCCAGAGCCATGGAGGGTGAGGTGCGGGGAAAGAGAGTCCCCAGCCCCCGGGAGCAGTCATCCCACCTCGGCCACGCACGACTCACCGGGTCTCCCGGACGGGCCCCGTAGCGCGGCCCTGGCGGTGGTCCTTCTCCTTCAGTGATGCAAGGGCCTGACAAGCCGGGGGTGCCAAGCCCCCTGCTGCAAAGCCAGCTGCCCGGAGTGAACCAACCCCCCGGCGCTGAGCAGGTGAAGAGCCAGCACCCACACACCCACGCCACCCGAGGCGCCTCTGCTTTCGAGATCTTGGTTGCTTTCCGGAGGTGACCACTCGGGTCTCCTGGTTTTCCTGTCCCGTGCTCTCAACTCCTCTCCCTCTGGTTTAGCTGCGCCGGTGAATGATGTGCCCGAGAATCCCTAGGTCCCCCGCCTCGACCCCAAGAAAAGCAGAACCCCAAGCCCGTGCGGTCCCTCTGCTCCCCAGGACTTGGACGTGCGCCTCCAGGCCGCCCTGCCAGCTCCAGGACTTGTAAGCGCCGGGCCCTAGTGTTCTGAGGTTTCCCGGTGGCCCCCGCTGAGGGCGCCCTGCAATCCCGTTAAGAACCACGGGGCCGTTCCGGCCACGTCACCACCCACTCACAGGCCGAGACCCGCACAGGACAGGTGCCCGGTGCAGGGACAGAGGCCGGATTGGAGGTCCTCCCTGAGTCCCCAGTGGGCAGATGCCCGCGAGGTACGGCAGTTGGCACAACCCTGAGGGAGCAGCGAGAGGACTGTTCTGCAGGAGACTCTGGACACAGAAGGGCAGGGGATGATGTGGAGGGACGCTGGGGGGCACAGGGCCTGGGGACACGCCCTGAGCAGGGCCACAGACTAGGCCTCTAGGCCCGGTGTAGAGACAGAACCGATTAGGTCCTGGGGCTCAAACTGACAAAACCAGAAGACGTGAGAAAGCAAGACTTACGGACAGAGATGATCAAACAGCGCCGGATGTGATAGGGACACGTCCTAATCTGAGGACAGTTGAAATTGTTGATATCCCAGCAATCGTGGCATTTCAAACTATAGGTCCCTGGAAGAGACTCAGCAGCATCAGGCTCAGGCTCCACGTGCAACTTCCCCGACCCCAACCCCGGGCTCCGGACCCCGGACCCCTACCCCCTGCCTGAGAGGACGTCTGCTCTGGCAGGGATTAGCTTCCAGCAGGGGCCAGGTGGTGTTCCTGTCCCCAGAGGCTGGGACACAGAACCCTGTGCTCTGCACACAGGCCTCGTCTGTCCCAGAAGGCCTGACAGTCACAAGAGGCCGTGTGCCCCCAGCCCCCCATGTGCCTGGACTGAGCCACCTCAGCCCGCTCTGGCTAGAATCGCCCCCCTGACCCTCTGGAGCTCAGGGGCACTCAGTCCACCCCCTGCCACCAGGGCATGACGAAGGACCTCCCTGCTGGCTAAGGTGACAAGGTCCTCTTGAACCCTTTCCCTGACTCTGGAGGACAGTAAATTCTCGTCGACTCCAACACCAGCAGAGGCTCTGGTACTCACAACTGGACACGGACACGTTTTGATCGCTGACCACGGGCAACGTGAGGCCGAGGAGCAAGGCCCCAAGGAGCATCGTTTCCTGCAGAGACTGGAACCTATGGCGAGAAGACAGTGCGCGTGTGGGCAGCTCCGCGGGGGCGGAGAGCACCTCCCGGGGTGCATGTGTGCAGGGTGCAGGGCTCCCGGGAGGGTCAGCAGCCGGCAGCAGCACCAGCCACCTGCCGCAGCTCTCCGCCGCCTCCCACCTGTACCTGCCTCCCTGCAGACCTTCCTCCGGGGGAGGGCTCCAGGGGGTGGGGCCCGTTGGGGGAGGGGACTGGGATGGGGCCCGTTGGGGGAGGGGACGGGGGTGTAGCCCATCGGGGAGGGCGCCCGGGGGATGGGGCTCGTCGGGGGAGGGGATAGGGGGGTGGAGCCCGTCGGGACAGTGGACCCTGGGGGATGAGGCCGTGGGGGAGGGCGCCCGGGGGGTGGGGCCTGTCGGGGGAGGGGACGGGGATGGGGCCCGTCGGGGGAGGGGACCCAGGAGGTGCGGCCCGTCCGGGAAGGGCGCCCGGGGGTGGGGCCCGTTGGGGGAGGGGACGGAGGTGGGGCCCATCGGGGGAGGGGGCCCGGGGGATGGGGCCGTCGGGGGAGGGGACGGGGATGGGGCCGTCGGGGGAGGGGACGGGGATGGGGCCCGTCGGGGGAGGGGACCGGGATGGGGCCGTCGGGGAGGGCGCCCGGGGGTGGGGCCCGTCGGGGGAGGGTGCCCGGGGGATGGGGTCCGTCGGGGGAGGGGACGGGGGTGGGCCCGTCGGGGGAGGGGACGGGGGTGGGCCCGTGGGGGAGGGGACGGGGATGGGGCCGTCGGGGGAGGGGACGGGGATGGGGCCGTCGGGGTAGGGGACGGGGGGTGGAGCCCATCGGGAGAGTGGACCCTGGGCGATGAGGCCGTGGGGGAGGGCGCCCGGGGGTGGGGCCTGTCGGGGGAGGGGACGGGGATGGGGCCCGTCGGGGGAGGGGACCGGGATGGGGCCGTTGGGGAGGGCGCCTGGGGGTGGGGCCCGTCGGGGAGGGGACCCAGGAGGTTTGGCCCGTCGGGGGAGGGCGCCTGGGGCGTGGGGCCCGTTGGGGGAGGGGACGGAGGTGGGGCCCATCGGGGGAGGGGGCCCGGGGGATGGGGCCGTCGGGGGAGGGGACGGGGGTGGGCCCGTGGGGGAGGGGACGGGGATGGGGCCGTCGGGGAGGGCGCCCGGCAGGTTGCGCCCTCCGTGGGCTCTCGGGCCCGCCCCGCCGCCCCAGCCCCTGCCCCTCCCCGCACGGCGGCCCCGAGGCGACCTTCCAGAACCTTCCGAGGCTCGGCCACACTCGCGCTCCCCCGCCGCGTGCGCGTCCCCGGGGTCTCCGGCCCGCACGAGTCCCGCCAGGCCCTGCGCCGCTGCGCACGCGCCCTGGACCGCGGCCTTCTAGAAGGTTCTGCGGGCAGGACGCCCCGCCCCCGCGGCCCTGGGTCCGGCCGTTCCCGGAGGTTCCCGGAGGTTCCCGGAGGTTCCCGGAGGTGCTGGCTGAGCCCCCGCCCCCGGCAGCGCGTCGTCCCTCCAGCAGGTGCGGGGCGTGCGGGCGCGGCCAGGGCTTCCAGAAGGTTCTGGCGCGGGCGGGGTCCGGTCCCCGAGGCCGGGGGGAGCGGGAGGCAGGGCGGGGCCTCGAGGCAGCCCCTGCGCTGCTTCTGACCGCGCATCTCCCGCCCTCGCTGGCGCCGAGCTCCGTGGGGTCGCGCGCGGGTGCGCGGGGGCAGGTTCCCGGGGACGCGCCGCGCACGGAGCGCGGAGGCCGCGGCGGACAAGACCCCGTGGGCCGCGCGGGGAGGGCCAGGTGCTGCGGGTGCGGCTCCTGCGGGTGCGGCTCCCCTGCCCGGCCCGCCCGGCCTCTGCCTGGCTCCGTGCGCCGCGTCCCCTCGAGCTTGCACCGCGACTCCTGCCCGCACGTGCCGGGGGGTGATTGGCGCGTGTGCGGGCCTCTCGGCCTGGCCGGGGCACCCGGCGCCTTGGCTGCGCTTCGCCGTCGTCGCGGTCGAGCCGCTCAGGAGCGCGGGAAAGCCCTTGGCGGTTAACGTGCCGCTCGGCTCCAGGGGCCCTGGGCCCTTCTCCGCTCCTCCCGGGCCTTGCAACGCCGCGTGTTGCTCAGGAGCAGGCCCGCACGCGAGGGGCGGTCTGTGTTCTCACCTCGTCTTGGCGTCGCTCTGGGGAGATGGCTCGTGCGGGGGCTCCGGGCTCCCCGGGTCCCCGGGGCTGTGAGTCCACTGAGGCGCCGTCGGCAGCGCTGCCCGTGTCCGCCTCGGTGGTCGTGAGCCCCAGACCTCGCTGTGACTCGCAGACCCCCGTCTGCACACCCCGGTACACGGGTTCTCCCGCGTCGTCTGCTTTCTTCTCTGTGGCGCCCTGCGGGTCCCGATCCTGGTCCCTTCCCGTCCCTGGGCCCGTGACGGGGACGTCTCTGTTGCAGGGGTCTTGTCCTCCCGCTGCCTTGGCCTCTGGAAGCTGTTTCCTGGGCTCTGGGCTCGCCTGGTCTTCCGGCTGACGGCGGCCCGCGGTGGGCGTTAATAGGCCGTGGGGGAGACGGGCCCTGAGCGTGAGGCTTCGCGTGCCGGGCCCTGGGACCAGGACTCTGGGGGATGTCAGCTGTAGCTCTAGTGCCCTTAGGTGTCCCATCCCCGAGCGAGCTGGTTTGTGCGTCCGGTTTCGGCTCGCGTCTTGCCCAGGCCTCGCTCCCAGGACGGAGGGTGTGTTCCGTGGCCCTCGCGGCTGTTGTCCTTTCGAAAGATGAAGAAAGGCCTTGGTGGCCAAGTGGCCGAGGCTGGTCGTGGGCTCCTGGCGTGGGGGACTCCCGGGCACTGCCGTTCACAGCCCCCTCCGGCTCTTGGGCACAATTGCACGTGAGGGCTGCTCCCGGCCTCAGGCTCCGCCAGCTTCTGCTGCAGGAAAGGGGCTTTCGGGGCTCGTCGCGGGGTGCACCTCGCTCGCGGGATTGGGCGCTGTCAGTTCTGTGACCCCAGTTCTCCGAGGGGCCTAGAGCTGTGGTTGGTTTTAGGTTCGGCAAGTGTTTCCTTCTGGCAACGATGGTGCCCAGCTCCCAACGAGTAGGGCTCAATGCTTCTGCCTGCTGCCTCCTGGGGGGGGGTGGTGTCATGGGGGTAAGGAAGAGACCCGGAGACAGGAGAGGGGGACAGGCTCACTGCCTGCAAACAGCCATGATTCATCGGGTGACCAGGAAGGACACGGCTCCGTGGGGAAGTGACAAACGGGGAGTAGAGTCAGTCAGGCAACGGGGAGAAGGAAAGTTGTTTCAAAAGATCTACCCGTGAAGGTAAAACAGCAACAAAAGCACAGAGTTGAGCTACCAAAAAAACGTTCAAAAGAGCAGGGACAGGGACGCCTGGTGGCTCAGCGGTTGGACATCCTGCCTTAGGCTCGGGTCGTGATCCCAGGTCTGGGGATCGAGGCCCGCGTCGGTCTCCCTGCAGGACCTGCTTCCCCCTCTGCCTGTGTTTCTGCTTCTCTGTATCTCTCGTGAATAGATAAATAAAATCTTAAAAAAAATAAAAGAGCAGTGGCAGCGCGTCACACACGTACCCAGCCACTGTGTGCATTAGGATCAGTAGGGTGAGAACCCGAACATGGAGAGTGTGTCTGTGGGAGTCGAAAACAAAGGATCCATCCTTTGCGGAAAGTCAGTGGCTTCACTTACGGGTGCTGAGGTTGGGCATGTGGGGCCGGACCCAGGATCTGCTTGGCATGGACGGTCGGGCATATAGGGCTTGCAGGCCACGGGATGTGCCAGATGGTGCCCGCTGTCCCCAGATGACCGACCAGCCTCCCGTGGCCCTGGGTGTGGACAGGGAGGAAGCCAGGCGGAACCCTGGGGCCCCAGAGCTGACCACGTGTGCCTGCTCTTTCCGTCCATGCCCAGGCACCGCGGGAAATGATGATCCTCCTGGCTTTGCTCTTGCTCGTGGACCTGCCGAGGGTGGAGACAAATGTCACCGTGTCAAGAACAGAGGGTAAGGCTGGGTCCCTCGCCTCCTGTCTGTGAGAAGGAGGCAGGCCAGGATGAGTCTGGGACACGGGGTGGCCACCCGGCCAGACGCCACCATGGCCCCAGCAGGTCTGGAAGGGAAGAGCACAGGCAGCTGAGAGCAGGACAGAATCAGGAGAGCAGCCTCCAGATAGGGACGCCTGATGGGGCAGCCTCTTAGTTGGGGCCCCCGGCCAAGGGTGGGCAGGTGTAGGCGTGGCCAGAATCCCAGTGCCCTCCCCAGCACCCCGTGGTCCCCGCGGTGTCCCCTCACACTGTCTTGCTGGGAGTGTCGGGGGAGCCAAGTCCGGCCTGGTCCTTCTGGGACCTCCAGGGCTGTCTCGGAGGACTGGCGCCACCGCGAGAGGGTGACCGGCTCTCTCCCGGGAGTGGGTACTGTCCTCATAGAGACCCAACGGCGGGCAACGGCGCGGGGGTCAGGGTGCAGGCCCCGGGGGTCGAGGAGGGTGCAGCGGGTGCTGGAGGGGGTTAGCTGGGCCGGGAGGCCGGTGGGGAGGGCCCGCGAGAGCAGACGGCCGGTCTCCCGAGCCGCTGAGCGCGAGACGCCAGGCGTGAGGCGCCAGGGGAGCATGCTTGTGCGGGAAGGCGTGTGCGCAGGCTGCGGTGCGGCTGTGCGGGTGCAGTGCTGTGTGTGTGCGTGTGTGGCCGTGCCTGGTGTCCGGGTGTGGGTCGGCCTGGGGGAGGCGGAGGGACCCCCAGGAGAGAGGACCGAGGACTCGGGACCCACTGGTTGTGGTCAGGTGGAGGAGGGAGGGGATGGTGGACGTTCGCCTCGTAGGACTGGAGACTGGAACGTTCCACTTCGTATTCATTTCCCCTTTCAGGCCTGCTGAGGTGTCACGTTTGTGAGAAGGAGCATAGTTTCAAATGCCGGAATCCAACAGAATGTCCGGCGGGTACACACTTTTGTGCCTCTATTGCCATGAGTGAGTATCTCAGTTCATTTTGGGGTTCGCTGGAAGATCAGTAATAACCTGCAGGAACTAGGGTGTGTCATGTTTTTCTCCTCAAGGAATAACTAATCAAAAGTCCCGTTTAAAAAAAATTGGAGTGAAAAAAAAAAATTGGAGAGCAAGATCCTGCGACCAGGACTGGAAGGAAGCAGGTGGCCGAGGAGACCAGCTTGCGCAGGACCAGTGCCGCCCCGGGGCCGATCCCCAGGAGTGGGACAAGAGGAAATAGTGGGTGGATTTGTGTCCATTTTTATTTTGCTGAGCGTTTACTTTAGTACCCGAGAGAGGGAGAGGGTGAGGGAGGGGGAGAGGGGAGGGAGAGAAAGCTCAGGCGGCGCGTGCACCTGGGCAGGGGCGCAGGGAGAGAGCCCCAAGCCGACTCTGCTGAGCCTGGAGCCCCACACGGGGCCCGACCTCTCGACGCCGAGATCAGGAGCTGAGTCGAAACAGCGTCAGACGCTCAACCGTCTGAGCCGCCAGGCGGCCTGACCTGTACTCATTTTTGAATGAACGACGTGTTAACGATGTCCCCTGTCCCTCGGAGAGTAGCTTTTACGCGAGAGCCACCAAGTAGGGCCGTGGGCTGCCGTATGTTCTGGAAGGAACGCGTGTGCGGGAAGATGTGTGGAGACCATCGCTCCGTCGCGTGTGAATCCCCCAGGAGCCTCTGGCCACACGAAGCCCTTCCCCCCAAAGAGGCGTCTGGAGGCCGGCACCCCAGGGCGGGGCCAGGTCAGGGCTCCCCAGATCAGAAGCAACCTGGCAGCCGCTCCGGGGGGCCCACGCACATGCCCCGAAACGTGAGGGGTGCTGAGTGGAGGCTGAGGACTCGCGCCAGCCCCGGGCAGACCTCACAGGCTCCTGGGGAGACGCGATGAGCACGAGGAACTGCCGATGAGGAGAAGCCAGAAGAGGGCCCCGCGGCCAGTGCCGACCCTGCTGCCCGTGCAGGTGCACGGCGACAGCGCTGGCTCCCGGGCCCCGGGTGGCGGCTCGTCCAGAGGCCAGCGCTGAGCCCCCGGGCAGTGGCGACGACGGGCCAGAGTCCGAGCTCGCACGTGCGCCCGGGGTGTCCGAGGCCTGTGCACCTGGTAGTGAGAAGCTGAGGCCCAGGAGCTGGAGAGTTCCCAAAAGGAGAGCCCAGGCCCAGGCTCCCAGTGGGCGTGGACAGGCCGGTGGGGGCGCCTCTCGAGGCCACTCTGCAGCCAAGCCTCCCCCGCCCCCGGAAGGACTCTGGTCACATGGCCTGAGCCGCTCCGCCTGGGCAGTGGCTCCAGACGCCCCCCTGGATGGAGGGGCCTCTTTAACCAGGACCTCTGAGCGGGGACCCCGACGTGGGTCAGGGCTGGGTGGGTACAGGCAGGAGGTGCTCTGGGGGACCTGCTCTCGGCTCACGTCATTCGTTTCTCGTTGTTAGGAATGTTTGCCCGATACTACTACGTGTCGAAGCAGTGTGTCCTGCATTGCCCAATGAGTTCATCGAATCGGGCCAATGAAAGGTCGTTCATACTTCTGAAGCCGACACCGTTCCTCTACGTGAGGTGCTGCGTGAGGGCCTTGTGTAATACCGACTCTCCAGAGCTCAATGAGACCGAAGCAAATTATTACAGAGAAACCGGGAGAGCGAGCGACGTGAGGAGCAGCAGTGTCTGGCTGGTGCCCCTCCTCATGCTGTCCCCGGGGCTCACGGGCCTCAGGTTGCCGTGACCCACAGAGCATGGCTCGGGCCCGCCTTCTGCAGGTGGCACAGATGACGTGGACTCGCTGCTCATGCTTGGAACCTGTGGCATTAAACTTGTTTTCCGCCCACTGACTCACCGTCTGCCTCTGAGGGGCCTTAGGACGGGGGGCAGGGCCCACAGCCTGCCTTGGGGCGAGTCCAAACCCTCTGACAGTGATCCTGCTGTGAGTGTGTCTCTTGGAACACCAGCCTTGTCACTCTTGATTGCTGCCCCTTTCCTCCTCTTGGCCTTTGAGGGCGTCGGTGCTGGAGGAAGGGACCCCGAGCGTCCCCTGTGAAGGGTAGTGCTCGCATGCTTCTGGGCTTCCTTGGGAGGGCCCAGGGCCAGGAAGACAGGATGATGTGATCTTGAGAGCCCCAGGAGGGAAGGAGTCCCCGGCATGGGGTCAGGCCATCATCCCGGGACAGCCCTTCTCTGATGGGGGCGGCACCCCCACGGCTGCTCCCACTCAGCTCCCCCACCCGGACTCCAGGAGCCGGAACATAGGGAATTCCATACAACGGACCTGGACCTGACCCGGCAAGCGGCACCGGTGTGTGGGCTCACAGGGTCGCCCCCGAGCATTCGTCCTACCTCTGCAGCTTGCGTGGCCTCACCTGGCCCGGGGAGGGCCTGGGCTGTCGATATCGCTCTCGGGCCAGTCGGGCCTCGCCCGGGAGGCCCCTTCCTCCCACCCCCACCCCCAGCCCTAGCTCAGAGGCCCCCCCCCAAGGCCTGCCTTCCTCAGAAGAGTCCTCCAGGGAGGGCCTGCCAGGCTGGTGGGGTCACAGGGAACAGCAGCCCCGACAGCCGCCTGCGTGCACACCAGCCAGGAGGCGTCCTCTGCCGGCATCTCCAAGTGGGAGCTGCTCCGTGGTTCCCCCGGGGAGCCCGCATCCCTGGAGGCAGACCGTGTGGGGACAGGAAAGCTGGCCCGGGGCGGAGAACAGCCCCGAGGAGGCTACAAGCGCCCCGGGACGGGGGCAGTCACAGGGCAGGTCGGGCAGTGGGAGTGTCCCCCATGGCCTGGGCCCGGGCCGGTGTGGCTCCCGCCTGCCTCTGTCGCCCGAGGACACATGCCCATGCACCCTCCGGGGTGAGGCACAGCGCGCCTCGGCTTGCTGCCGGGGCCTTGGCACTTCTGACTCCTCGCCCGCCCCACCCGGGGACTCCCTCAGGGAGGGGCAGGGGCAGGGAGCCGCTGCCTTGAGGCCAATGGAAAACAGACTCAGATCCCGCCGTCCCTGCTAAAACCCTCACGCGCCCTCCGGCCTGCCTCCAGCCCGAGCTGGGGCGGCTGCCCCCATCGCCCGCTCCCCAAATGAGGGTCTGGGCTGCAGGCACAGCAGGGGAGGGCAGAGGAGCCAGGGCAGGGGAGGAGCAGCGGCTGACGCGGGGGTCGGGGGGTTGCGAGGAACCGGGGCCTGTGGGAAGTGGCAGTGGCCGGACCTCTGTCCCCTCTCTGAAAATGGGAACCGTGACAGCGATAGCCATCTTGTGGCAATGCCGCCTGGTGTCAGGGAAATGCCCTGGCACCCCGAACCGTGGATCCACCCTCCAAGGGTCGGGAGCCCGAGCACACACCCCATCATAGACTCCATCCTTCCTCGCCTGGCCTGAGCTCACAGCCTGCAGCCCCGAGAGCACGCGTGCAGATGAGAGAGGAGGGCGTAGGCCCTGAGCACAGGCCCAGGCCCGCGGGCCACGCGTGGGCCCCGCCAGCTGTGCCCCCCCCCCCCCGCTTCCCTGCCGAGGAGGGGCTTGCCGGGCACCCTATCAGTGACCCTCGTGTCCTGGCCACTGGCTGCTCCTGAACTGAGCCTGCAGGCCAGACAGGCATATAGGGCCTCGGCCCCATCAGTGCCACCCTAGTTGGCTCTCTGGATTTCCCCGTTGCCACCCCCCCCAGCCCCCACGCCCCGGCTCCGGCCCCAGGACCAAAAGCGCTCACTGGTGGGACCCAGCCAGCTTAAGGTTAGTGTCGGGGTCTCCTGCACCCAGCCTGAGGCCAGGGGGAGAGCAGTCCAAGAAGGCCTGTGGGTCGATGGGATGACGCGCTCCCGCTCCTTCCTGCCCTGGTCCTCGTAGAGGGAGAGGAAAGTAGCCCAGGCCCCTGTCATCTCTTGAAAAGACAAGGACCCATCCATCTTGCTCCTTCCCCCACTCGGGAGGGGGCGAGGGCCCTACCCCGGCCAAGCCACCTGGGCCCCCGGGCCACACCCCGCACCTGCTCTCGATGCCCGGCCGCCAGCAGGCCTTGCGCAAGTGGGAGTGAGGCGCCCATCCATCTCTTTTGGCCTCCACCCTCCCCCTCCGCCCTCTCCTCCCCCTCCTCCCCCCCCTCCTCCGCCGGCCCTGACCCCTGGGCCGGGTTTCCTGGCCTCGTCCAGGGACAGCTTCTCCCATGACGCGATCGAGTCGCCGCTCCAGGCCTCCGGGCGAGATAAAAGGACTGTGCTGACCGGCGACGGAGGGAGCATCGGAATGGCCTTCAGGGCACAGGCACGAGGGTGGCGGGCCGGGCCCTGGCTGGCCCTGAGCAGGCCACGCGCACTGGGCACCCGAGCCGCTCCGGCCCCCAGGGCGGTGCTGCCCTTCGAAGCCGTGCCCCGCTGTCCCGGCAACAAGTGGATGCGGGTGCTGCAGATCTGGAGGCAGCAGGGCTCTGAGAGCCTCCACCTGGAGATGCACCGCACCTTCCAGGAGCTGGGGCCCATTTTCAGGTAAAGCCCTCCTGCCCGCCTCGCTGGGAGCACCCTGCCCGGCTGTCCCTCCCGGCTCCTGAGTCCCCGCGGGCGCAGGCGCTGTGCGTCCCCAGCGGCCGCCTGGGGGCTGAGCAGTGGCTGCTCCGTGCCCTTGACCCCGGACACCAGCCGGGGCTCTTGTGAGGCTGCAGGGCTCCCCGGACGGTGACCCGAGAGGCAGAGGGCAGAGGGCAGACGGCCGAGGGCAGACGGCCGAGCGGGAGAGGCTTCCCCGGTTAGACGGCGGAGGAGCCCGGGCTCGAGCCCCGTGCATGGCCCAGGAGGACAGAGACGCCAACGGGAGCCAGGCCGGTGGCTCTGCACGGGGAGCCCCAGGGAGGCCCCGGCCCCCCAGCAGGGCTCTGAGCTCTGTCCCTCAGGTATGACGTGGGAGGGACACACATGGTGCACGTGATGCTGCCCGAGGACGTGGAGAGGCTGCAGCGAGTGGAGAGCCCTCAGCCCTGGCGGCCGCCCCTGGACCCCTGGCTGGCCTACCGACAGCATCGTGGGCACAAATGCGGCGTGTTCCTGCTGTGAGCGCGAGTGGGGGGGCGGCGTGGGAGGGAGCGGGCAGCCCGCGAGCACCCCGGCCCCAGGCCAGTGAGGGGTGGGGAGGCCCGCGTGTCCCGGGGCTGGAGAGGGGCAGCAGGGCCACGGGTCTGCACAGCAGGATGGCCGCTTCCACGAGGGAGCACCCACTCCACCCAGGCCTCTGGAGGTGGCCTGCCCGGGCAGGGTGGCCTTCTCCCTTCCTACAGTCAGGAGGCCCAGGCCTGGGAGAGTGGAGGCACGGCCCGGCGCCCCTGGGAGTGTGTGCTGGGGCCTTGGGGCCCCCTGGGTCGGCAGCCCTCGGCCCCTGCCCCGTGGGCCCTGGGGTTGAGCACAGGGAGCTCAGGAGGGCGAGGCCGGGGTGGGAGGAGGGCGGGCGGCAGAGGGAGGCGCCTTTGTTCAGAAGCAAACTCTAGGTGGGAGGCCTGGGAGGCTATGAGCCCGCGTGTGCACCCTTGGGTGCGTGTGTGTGTGGTCGGTGTCTGCCCGGGCGTGTGAGTGGGCCCACAAGTATGCTCACTGGTCGGTGCTGTTGTAGGCGTGTGAGTGCGTGTGTGTGCCCACGATGGCGGCCTTTGGCTCGTGCTCATGCCGCGGTGTGCGTGCTTGAGCGGTGTCCCCACGTGTTGGCACGTGTGCGCGCTTCTGCTCTTTGTGTGTGCGCACGCGTGTGTGCGCTTCGGTACCCGCCTGCATGCCTAAGAGCGTGTCGTCTGCACGTGTGTGCCCAGTTTTGGGGCATCCAGGTGTGTCGTGTGCCTGTGCAGGTGGGCACTGTGGGTGTGCTCACGCACGTCGTCTGTGTCAGCGTGCGAGTCTGCCGGGGCCCGTGTGGCGTGTGCATCTCTCTGGGCGCCCGTGAGCGCGCGATCCTTGTCCCCATGTGCAGGCAGCCAGCCGTGGAAACGCTGCTTGTGCTCGCGTGTGCCTGGGAGGGCAGCTCCCTCCGCCATCCGCCGGACGGACGGACGGACGGACTGACGGACAGCGCCCTGGAGCCGGACGTGCTGACGGGCTGGGGCCCTGGTTTCCCCGGAGACCGTCTGCTCTAATGACTGCTCAGCACCCACTTGGCCAGACGCTCTCCTCCTCCTCCTCCTCCTCCCCCTCTGCCTCTCCTCCTCCTGCCCCAACTCCTGCTCCTCCGCATGCCCCTGCACCTACTTTTCCGTCTCCTCCTTCCTCCTCCTTCTCTTCCTCCTCCTCCTCCTCTTCCTCCTCCCTGTCCTCCTTCCTCTCTTCCTCTTCTCCTCCTCCTCCACATCTCCTCCTCCTCTTCCTCCTCCTTCTCCTCCTTCTTCTTTTCCTTCTCCTCCTCTTCCTCTTCTCCTTCTGCTTCTCTTCCTCGCCTCCTCTGACACCTCCTCCTCCTCCTCCTCCTCTTCTCATTCGGTACCCACTTCTGCTTCCTCAACCTCTCCTCCTCCTTCCTCATCCTCTTCTTGTTCTCCTCCTCCTTCTCCTTCTTCATCATCTTCGTCTTTCACATCATCTTCCTCTTCTTCCTAATCGAAGCATACTTCCATGACGCGGTTACATTAGTTTCAGGCACACAACATAAGGACTCCACACGGCCATACGCTGCTCAGGGCTCATCACGACCAGTGTACTCTGGGTCCCCGGCCCGGTTTTCCCCGCCCCGGCCCCCTCCCCTCTGCCAACCAGCAGGGTGTTCTCTCTGCTTAAGACTCGAAATTTTGTCTGTCTCTTTCTCTTTCTTTCTTTTTCTTTCTTTGTTTTTTTCTTTCTTTCTCTCTTTTCTGTTAATGCATTGGCTTTGCCTCTTAAATTCCACATATGACCGGAATCTTATGGTAATCTGTCTTTCTCTGACTATTGGCACTTAGCATCATACCCTCTGGATCCATCACGTTGTTGCAAATGGCAAGATCTCATTCATTTTCGTGGCTGAGTAATATTCCATCGTATATAAATGTCTGCCTCTCTCTCTAGCTTGCCCATCATAAACAGGGCTGCAGGAAACCTCAGCGTGCACGTATCCTTTCCGCTGTGTGTTTTCATTTTCCTTGGGGAAACAGCCAGTAGTGGAACGATGTTTCACTTTTTTTTTTTAAGATTTTATATATTTACTCATGAGAGACACAGGGAGAGAGAGGCAGAGACACAGGCAGAGGGAGAAGCAGGCTCCGCGCAAGGAGCCGATGTGGGACCCGACCGGGGACTCCAGGATCACACCCTGGGCCCAAGGCAGGCGCTAAACTGCTGAGCTCCAGGGATCCCCCACTCTTGGCTCTTTGAGGACCCTCCCTACCGTCCTGCAGGGCGGCTGCCCAGGCTGCATTCCCACCAGCAGTGCCCGAGGGCTCCCCTTTCTCCCAGCCTCACCAACATCTGTCCTTTCTTGCGGTTTGGGGCGGTGGCGGTGCTGATGGGGGTGAGGGGCTGCCTCACTGTAGTTGGGATCTGTGTTTCCCTGCCGATGGGTGACGAGGAGCATCTGCCTGTGTCTGTGGGCCATCGCTGTGTCCTCCTTGGGAAAACGTCCATCCGGGCCGTCTGCCGTTTTTCATGGGATCGTGTGTTTTCCGGGGTGCGGTTGCATGAGTTCCTTACGTGTTTGGATATTGAGCTCATGGACGTGTCCTTTGCCAAAGTCTTGTCCCCCTCAGGAGCTTGCCCTCCTGCTTCTGTTGACGGTGTCCTTCGCTGGGCAAACACTTCCCCGTGGGCGAAGTTCTGATAGTTTAATTTTGCTCTTCCTCCCCGTGCCTGAGGGGACCGCATCCAGAGAGATGCCTCGACGGCCCACGTCGGACACGGCCCCGGCCGTGCTGTCTTCTGGGAGGTCTGTGGTTTCGGGTCTCGCACGGAGCTCTCTCGTCCATTCCGAGGGTAGTTGTGCGTGTGGTGTAGGAAGCCGGCCGGTGTCGTTCTTCTGCCGGGCGCTGTCCGGGTGTCCGGGCACCGCCTGTTGAAGAGACTGTCCTCTGCCCGTCGGATATTCCGCCTCCTTCGTAGATCCATGGACCGCTCAGGCGTGGCCTCCTCTGGGCTTCCGCTCAGCTCTCCTTGGTCTGTGCGCCTGCTTCCGTGCCGGCACCAGGCTGGACCGGTCACTACGCTCGGTAGTGTAGCCTCACACCCGGGACTGGGGGACCTGCAGCTCTGTGGTTCGTTCTCGAGGTCGCTTTGGCTTTCAAGTCATGTTTCAAGTCGGGCTTCCATACATGTTTTAGCGTTATTTGTTCTCGATCCGCAAAAAATGCTGTTGGTATCTGGATAATGATATCGAGCGTGTGCGGGGCTCGGCCTCGCCTCGAGGGGAGCACTGGGGGGCATGGAGGGTATCTGGGCGCGGCAGTCAAGGCCTCCGTGGGAGAAAGGGCTCTCCCTGGCGCCCAAGGGAGGGCAAGCCCGGCCCTCGGGCCCTGCAGGCAGCCCCCCGCCCCACCCCTTCCCCTTGGAGACCAGGACGATGGGGGGCAGTGCAGGCCCGGCCCGGCGCTGATCTGCCTCCCCTGCAGCTCCTGTGTCTGCTCTACAGAAACGGGCCCGAGTGGCGCCTGAACCGACTGAAGCTGAACCCGGACGTGCTGTCGCCACAGGCTGTCCAGAAGTACATCCCCATGGTGGACGGGGTGGCCAGGGACTTCTCACAGGCCCTGAGGGCGAGAGTGCTGCAGAATGCCCGCGGGAGTCTGACCCTGGACATCCGGCCCAGCATCTTGTACTACACCGTAGAAGGTGTGCAGGTGCCGGGCTGGCTGGCGCCGGGGCGGGCCGGGCCCCGGCTGGGACCGTCCAGGGCCCTCGGCTGCCCTCGGGGCCCGCAGCTGCCCTGCGCTCAGCAGCGTGCCTTGTCCACAGCCAGCAGTTTGGCCCTGTTCGGGGAGCGGCTGGGCCTGCTGGGCCCCAGCCCGAGTCCTGCCAGCCTGCACTTTCTCCAGGCCCTGGAGGCCATGCTGAGGTCCACGGCCCAGCTCCTGTACCTGCCGCGGGGCCTGTCGCGCTGGACGAGCGCCAGGGTGTGGAAGGAGCACTTTGAGTCCTGGGACTACATCGTCCAGTACGGTGAGGACCTGACGCCGGCAGTGCCGCGGCACAGGGACCCGGGGCTGCCGTTCCAGCTCGCCGAGGCTGCGGGAGGGCTGCGGGAGGGCTGCGGCCCCAGCGGGGTGCTCGGGGCACCCTGGAGGCCCCCGGGAGCAGGTGGGGAGGCCGGGCCGGGCTGCGCTGGGCCCGAGCGGGCGGGCGAGGCGGTGCGGCGGGCCGTGGCGCAGGGCTGAGGCGGAGAGCCCCCCGGCCCCGGGCCCAGGCCCCTGCGTCTCCGGCCCACAGCCAACGAAGCCATCCAGAGGATCTACCAGGAGCTGGCCCTCGGCCGCCCGCAGCACTACAGCGGCATCGTGGGGGAGCTGCTGCTGCGCGCGGACCTGAGCCCGGAGGCCGTCAGGGCCAACTGCATCGAGCTCACCGCCGGGAGCGTGGACACGGTCAGGCCGGACCAGCCCTGCCCCAGGACACGGACGCCCGGTTCCAGGCGGCGCGTCCCCCCGCGCAGAGCGGCCCCCGCTCGCCCCTATTCTGAGGCGACGGAGGGCTCTGATCTGAGGGCAGGGGAGGGCGCGGGGGCCGCCCCGCTGGGGAGCCGAGCCCGCCCCTTGTGGAGCTCAGGGGCCCCAGTGCCCTGCGGCGCCACACACCTCACGCAGACGTCTGGGGCCTGGCCAAGGGGAGGGCGGTGTGCGCATGAGGGGCCCCTCCCGGGACAGGGACATGTGGCTCTCCTGGGACTTGCCCTGCAGGGGACAGGCTCAGGGCAGAAAGGGCAGCTCCGGGCTGCAGCTGGTGGCACAGCCAGCAGATGGCAACCCAGCAGGGCGATGGGGGTGGCGGTGGCGGTAGGGGGAGCAGTCCCAGTCTTCCTTGGCCCGCGTCCCAAGGTGCTGCCCTGGCACCGGCACCCCGGCTCCTGAGCAGAGGCACCGACCCTGCGGGGGGAGAAACTAGCTGAGCGGAGCCCGAGGCCCAGCCAGACTTAGGGCCGGGGCGGCCCGTTGGTGTTGAGGCTACGGGGTCAGGGCTGACCTGCCCCTCGGTGCCCAGGGGAGATCACCGCATGGGTGCCGACGTGCCACAGCCCTGGGGCCGAGGAGCAGCCTCCCCCCGGCACACGCACGCGCGCCCCTGAGCAGATGGAGCCCCCGAGGAGGGTGAGAGGCAGGCCCTCAAGTGGCTGGAGGAGGAGGCCTGGATCTCCTCTGAACTCACACGGAGCTTCCTGTGGGGATGCGAGGGCGGGGGATGAGGCAGGCTTTAGATCTTGAGGTGTCAGATCCCTGGGATCCGTCCTCCCCAGGGTGGAGGGGGAGAGGCCCATGCCCGGGGCAGACCGCCGTCCTGGGGGGGTGGTCCGGGAGTAGGCGCTTGGCCCAGCCCAGGGCTGAGCCCCACACTCGTGGCTCCTGCAGACGGCCTACCCCTTGTGGATGACTCTGTTCGAGCTGGCTCGCAACCCTGACGTGCAGCACGCCCTGCGCCAGGAGAGCCGGGGGGCCCAGGCCGGCATCGCCGAGAATCCCCAGACAGCAGTCACAGAGCTGCCCCTGCTGCGGGCCGCCCTCAAGGAGACCCTGAGGTGGGTGTGGCGGACCTGCCCTCCCCCCCCAACCCCCCAACCCCCCCCCCCCGACTGCCCGGCCCCGCCGTCTGGGGAGCGGTGCTCCAATCCTGGGGCCAAGGAGCAGCTTTGCCCACCATGCATCCCGGCGGTACCTCCTCTTCCTCTCCCCGAAGGGCTGGGGGCGCTTCTGGCTCCGTGATGCCACCTCGGTGCCCCCCTGGGAGCCATGCTCGGCCGTGTCCTCCTCCCGGGGCTGCGCAGGGTGGCGGAGCTTCATCTGAGCTCAGGAGGTGCCAGGAACGAGCTGCTCGTGACAGGCCTCCCGGAGCCAGAAGTGACCCGATAGGGTGGCGGGGAGCTCCCCTGGGCAGGCGCCCTTGTGCCAGGAGGGCCCCGGGAGGGAAGCCAGGGCCCCTGTGGACACAGCGGACCACCCTGTGGGGTGCCCCTGTCCACAGGCTGTACCCCGTGGGTATCTCAGTGGACCGCCAGGTGGGCTCGGACGTGGTGCTGCAGAACTATCACATCCCGGCGGGGGTGAGTGGGGCCCCACAGCCCCTCCAGCTGACGGCAAGCCCGGCTGATCTGTGGCCGCTGGGGCCGCCGACACTGCCCCTCCCCCGTCCGCAGACCTTGGTCAAGGTGCAGCTCTACTCCCTGGGTCGAAACCCCTCCGTGTTCGAGAGGCCCGAGCGCTATCACCCCCAGCGCTGGCTGGACGGCCGGGGCTCCGGCACCAGGGCCCCCAGCCTGGCCTTCGGCTTTGGCGTGCGCCAGTGCCTGGGGCGGCGCCTGGCGGAGACCGAGATGCTGCTGCTGCTGCACCACGTGAGCGGCCCCGGGAGGCGCCACGCGCGGGAGCCCAGCCTGGGGTGGGGGCTGGCGTGCAGGGCGGCCTGCTGGGAGCCACTAGCTTCCCCTGGGCTGCAGCCGGCCCACGCGCCGGGGGCCAGGCAGGCCATGCAGCCTGGGCCAGGACCTGGGGTGACAGGCTGTCCAGCGACACCCGCGCCTCTGTCCTAGGTGCTCAACAACTTCCTGGTGGAGACCCTCACCCACGAGGACATCAAGATGGTCTACCGCTTCATAATGATGCCCTCCACCCTCCCCCTGCTCACCTTCCGGGCCATCCACTAGGGTGTCGCCCCACTGTCGGGCCCCCACGCCGCCAGCCCCATTGCCTGACCCCGGGCCAGTCCCGTTTGCCCCCTCGGGCCCTGCTTCCTGAGCCACATGGTACAGCTGGCACCTAGCACAGAGGGTCCGCGGGAGGATGCCTGGCGGCAGGCCTGGTGTGTGCCCGGTGGCGCCAGCACCCTCCCTGGCAGTGAGCACCCTCCGGGGGCCTTTGAGGCCCTGTCACCCCGACGCTAGGCCCTGGGGCTTCGGATGTGCACACCCCACCCCCCGCCTTGCCTCGCTGTCCAATCTCTTAGCCCCTGTGTCCTCTGCCCCCTGAGGAGCTGCCAACCTCGGGTCCCCGTCCAGCTCGGTGCCATCTCAAGGGCCATACTCTGTGCCTGCAGTGCGTGGCCGGTAGTCGCACCACCCCCACCCCACCCCCACTTGTGCTCTGTCCACGTGGGCTCCTCCTGGCCCCGCGGGGCTCTGGGCTTATGACGGAAGCCCCCGCCGAGGGCCTGCACGAGCGGGTCAGGGTCGAGTTGACTAGAACAACAGCCACCCAGGAGCTCACGGAGCCGACGGGCCGTGGAGACGACTCACCAAGCAGGGAGGACGGTGAAGTGTCTGGCTGGCCTCGGGGTGACCTCGGAGAAACCTCTAGAAGCAGGCTTGGGGCGCCCTCAGCCAGGCACAGCCACACGCTCCCTTGAGAGAGGGCCTCTGCGTGCGGTGGCCGCCCGCCCTGTCAGAGCGGCCCCTCGGGCCGGACCCCGTGGCAGGAAGGGGCTTTGAACGGCGGAGAGCCTGCTGGGGGCTCCTAGCTGGCAGCAGCGAGCAGCCTGTCCCAGGCGGCCCGGCGCAGGGGACACCCCCGACTGGAAGGGGCTGAGGCACGGCTGGGTGGGGGCCACTCCGCTCGGCGTCCCCGGGCCCCAAGAGAGCCGGCCCTGGGCGCCCAGCCGGGCAGCGGGAGGAGGGGCGCCCCCAGGCTGCGCCAGCCCTGCCTGCCCCCAGGGGCCCCTCGGCGGCATCTGTCCCCACGCTGAGGTCCCGGAGGAGGAAGAGACCTGGCGCCCTCGGCACGCCGTCGCCCTGGAGGAGGGCTGCTGCCCGCGGCGTGGTCTTCCCCCGGCCCCGGGCAGGCCCGGGCGAGGGGGACGGGGAGCCACGGAGAAGAGCGGGGCTCCCCGACCCCACAGGCGCCCGGCCCTTCATCGCCCTCACCACGCGAGGACGCCCAGCTCACGGGCCCCGGGGAGGACCCGGCAAGGTGGCACGGGCTGCGCGGGCACTGGCTGGACGGGGTGGCTTCTCCCGCCGCCCGACAGTCGCTGCTTTATCGGAGGCCCTGCTCCGTGGTGGCGCGCGGTGGCCGGCAGGCCTGGGATGGCCGCTCCCCGCGGGGAGTGTGCGTGTGTCGCTCTGTGCAGCAGGGCGCACGGCTCTGCCCCTCCTCCAGCGGCCCTGGCAGGGAGCGCTGAGCTCGGCCCGGCCTCGCGGCCCGTCCAGGGCAGAGGCGCCACCCGATCAGGTGGGCCCGCCCCGCCTCCTGTGCCCTCCCCCACCCCACCCACCCCCACCGAAGGACCTTGGGGTGGGGGAGCTGCTTGGCGGGGAATCCCCCTGCCATTAAAGGGGGTCTTGGCCCCGAGCCGCGCCTGGTTCCAGCGTTCCTGCCGATCCGGGGACGGACGCCAAGTAGGACCGTCCTCCGAGGGTCCTGCCCTGCTGTGGCTTCTTCCGCTTACCCGCGCACGGCCCCCCTGCACGCCCAGGGCCGTGTGCGGTGTTCACTGCCCGGCCTGGGGGTCCCCCGAAGACGCCCGGGACGGGAATCCCCAGCCTCGCGGGGCTCAGCTTCCTCGGCTTCTCTTGCTCCTGCTGCACAGGACCCGTGGCTCCACCTTCACCTCGGCCATGGCCTTCCAAAGTCCCCGATCCGTGGGGTCCCAACGCAACCTCTCGCCCCGTCGGGTCCTACACCTCGCGTCCTCTCCCCCAGATATCGGGACCCACCCTCCCACCCCCGGGGGCTGCTGTGCCCGCTGCGCCCTTGCCCGTCATTCTACCCGTTTTCCAGGTTGAAGATGTCCTGCCCTTTGTGCCAGCCACGCCGGGCAATTCTTTGCTACGTGTGTGTGTGCAGATTTATAGTTTCTAGGAGGGGAAGGACTGAAACAGACTCATCGGCCTCATGACGTGGTCAGAACCTGAATACCCGGGCTGGAGGCAGGGCTGGGGGGTGGAGGATCCGTGTCACACGCCGTCCTGGTGCCCTGGGGGAGCAAGGGGCACACGGCATGCGCCGCAGCCTCCCGCCTGCATTGTGCCATCACGCTCTGTGTGTAGATGTTTTTGCACTTTCTTGCAGAAATATTTGCCCGCCTACTAGTAAGAGAGGTCCAGAGTGGCTGGCTGTCGCTTTTGCATGTAGTAGTTATTGGACCGCAAGGAGAGTGCCTGCCAAACTGTCACATGGCTATGCACAACTTTTATCCCACCAGTTAGCACCTACTTATGGGGCATTTTGCACTTGTCAAGGGCTGTTAGCCATGAGAAATCCAGTCCTTGCCCACTGGATACGGCACTGAGACTAATGTACAGAAACGGGTGCTAACATATTTATTTCACTATTTTTGCTAATATCAGAAATACACACAACATTGTTTGCTTTCAAGAAAATATTTGGCGGGCAGCCCAGGTGGCTCAGTGGTTTAGCGCCGCCTTCAGCCCAAGGCGAGAATCCGGAGTCCCAGGATCGAGTCCCACTTCAGGCTCCCTGCATGGAGCCTGCTTCTTCCTCTGCCTGTGTCTCTGCCTCTGTGTGTGTGTGTGTATGTGTCTCATGAATAATATAAAATCTTTTAAAAAGGAGAGATTTGGCAATTTTTGGTGTGTCCATTCTTTGCAGCGCCAGCCAGTAAGAAACCAAAGAAGAAAATGAAGTTCCGTATGTGTGTTTGTAACAATGATGTTCTCTTCGTATTAACCAGTCAGGTCACAATTATACTGGTGTGCACACGGTTTCACACCTTCTTGCAAATACCTTCCTCCACTCCACACACTCATATACCACATGTACACAGGTATATTATACTGTATTTGAAGCAGAATGTTAATAGTGAAGAGAACAATCTAAAACCTCTAGAGGGACACCTGGGTGGCTCAGTGGTTGAGCATCTGCCTTTGGCTCAGGTCATGACCCTGGGGTTCTGGGATCAAGTCCCCCATCAGGGTCACTGCATGGAGCCTGCTTTTACCTCTGCCTGTGTCTCTGCCTGTCTGTCTCTATCTCTGTCTCTCATGAATAAATAAATAAAATATTTTTAAAATATAAATAAATAAATAAATAAATAAATAAATAAACGCTTCTAGAAATCATAGACAAGGGTGCCTGGTGGCTCAGTGGTCTCAGCCTCCGACTCTTGACTTTGGCTCAGGTCATGATTCCAGGTTCCTGGGATGGAGTCCCCCATTGGGCTCCCTGCAGGGAACCTGCTTCTCCCTCTGCCTGTGTCTCTGCCTGTGTGTGTGTGTGTGTGTCTCTCATGAATAAATAAATAAAATCTTAAAAAAAAAAAGTCTGCTTCTCCCTCTACCCACCCCATCCCCTTCTTGTGCTCTCTCTCTCTCTCTCTCTCTCAAATAAATAATCTTAAAAAATAGAAATCATAGACAAATGTCAGCTGCATCTGTGACGACGACAGCATTAGATGTCAGACGTGAGAGCAACGCGTTCACGATGCACAGGGGAAGGACCACTGGGTGGGGACGAGCCACGAAGAGCCATGAGCTCCTCAGAACGTCGCTGGAGGAATAACTCCGATTTTGCTTCAAGAAGAGGAACTTGACCCCTGCGGGCTTGCGAGTTCCAGCCCCGCGTTGGGTGTAGAGCTTACTTGTAAGGAAGAGAAGGAAAAGGAACGCGAGCTGAGCTGTGCTGCAGGATCCAGGCCTGGGGCAGCGGCTGCAGGATGTGGACGCACTAACCGTCCCGACCGCGGGGCCCGGAAGCGATGACTCCTCGCTGTGATGCGGCTCCGGTGTAGGCCAAGGACGCTGTGTTGGGCCTCGGCCTTCTGTCCACAGCCCCCCCCCCCCCCCGGGCTCCTGGGCGGTGCCAGGCGACCTCGGGCAACCCCGGGAGCTCCCTGCCGGCCCGCCGAGGGCACCCCTCCGGGAAGCCCGGGAGGCCTGAGCTTTAGTTCCTGCTCTGTGAGCCTGGACAGGTGGTTTAACTCCTGTCTTCCAGATGTTTCCTTAATCTGCTAAACAATACTGAAGGCATCATAACCCCAGTAGCTATGAGAGCACTTTAATATACCAGCCACTAGCGGCTTCAAGCACTCCCGTGGTACCCGTTCCAGTTTATAGCCACGACGGGAATCTGTCATTCTTCCCACCGTGTCCATCAGCAAACCGGAGCCCAAACATGAAGATCTTTGCCTGAGGATACAAGGCTACTGGGTGGGACAGTGGGGATTGGAAGCCTCGTCCCTGTAACGGGGCCCGGGTCCGCCTCCACAAAGCCAGGCAGCGGGAGGCGTCCCTGCCAGCAGGGGGCAGGGGGCATGAAGCCGAGCCGCTCCGGGGACGCGGACCCCAGCTGGGCGGCCCGAAGCACTCCAGGTCCCCCTGGAACCGGCTCCAGCATTCAGTGGGGTCTGCGAGGCCCGGGGTCCTGTATTCCCTCCATGCCTCAGCAGTTAAATAGGAATCATGCAGCCCCCTCGCCCCCAGCAGACTGGGCTAGCACAGCTTCCCAGAGAGGGACGCCACCGGGTACCCATGACGTGGGGAGAGCTGCGCTCAGGCCCTACACGCGTCCCCGGGGGTGGCCGGGCCCTGTCCAGGCGGAGCTGCACTCAGGCCCTCCCACCTTCTGGTGTCCCCGTGGCTTCTCACCCAGGTGGAGCCTCCAAAGGTCCAGGGTCTGGTGCTCAGGCATGCAAACTTTACGGCCCTCCTTCTCCTAACTGCTATCAGGTGAGATTTGCCTTTCCCTTATCTAAACAAAATCCTTATCTGTTTCCGCTCAGAGGCTCTATATCCTTATGAAGATAAGGGAGGAGAACCTCTGTCCCTCCTTCCAGGTGAGATCTGGGAGAGCCGCCAGCACAGAAGGCCAGGGCTGCCTGGAAGGCTCGGCATTTACAGGAAGCCAGCCAGGACGCCCCGGAAGGCTCAAGGCTCCGGGAGGGTGTGCACAATCCCTTGTGGCAGATGCGACGAGGGGAGCCACTGGCCTGGTCTCTGCTGGGGTGATGTGCCTACGGTCACCTGGGCACCACCAAAGACCACCAGCAGGAGTAAGGCTGGTTCCTTAAGAGGCAAGAGGGAATGGCACTCTTAAGTCAGCGGTCCGTCTGCGCAGCAGTGAGCCCAATCACAGGAAGCCCTGGGGTTCCAGAGTGGCCCACACCGGGTACAGGTCTCCCCAGGACGGCAGGATGACCCACAGTCTTCCAGGAAAGGACCCATATCTGGGGGAAGACAGAAAGGGCTTGTTCCCACTGAGCCAGGCATCAGGCATGACAGGAGAGGTTCCATAGGAGCCTCTGGGGACCTCACCCCTGCCGGACACCACTCTGTCTACTTTGGGTTAGGATCCAGGGCAGCAAAGACGCTGAAAGTCCCAAAGTGTGTCCCTCCCACCCCACACCAGGCCCTGACAGGAGAGCCTCCCCTCACCAGACACTTAGCTTCTCACTGACCGGTCAGGAGATGCACAGACACGCCTGCTGTGCCAGAAGTGGCTTTGAGCGGGTCGCAGAGTCCGACTCATCCGTCTTCAGAAGCACCACCTGCCTCCAGTTTAGGGGGGGGCATCCTGGGCTCAGAGTGACGCCACTCGCCTGACACAGGCAGCCATGGAGGGACCTGCGGTTCGAGGAGGGAGCCCAGGCTCACATCCTTGGCCACCAGAGAAAGCAAGGGGCCACTGTGCCACACCTGGCCTGACCTCCTCAGGGCCGGGCCCGCAAGGCCGAGGGGGCAGCTGGCTGGGCAAGGAGGCAGCAGATGCGGAGGGCAGAGCTGGGTGCCCTCCATGAACGCAGACCCCACCCTCGCAGAGGAGCTCGGCTGTGGGAGCGCCCCCTTGGCTGACCCCAGAGGACAGAGGAGGACTGAGCGAGCGCCCAGGCGACCTCCTTGCCCTGCGGCCGCACACAGCACCCGCCCCACTCCTCCCCTGTCCCCTGGTCTTCATCTGAACCCCTCAATCATGCTTCTGGAGTCCAGCATCCCCAGGGCGACTTCTCCAGCAGGTAAAGGAGGCATGAGGTCCATGCTCTGAGTTACCTTTTGGGGTCCAATGTTTTCATTTGAATGAAATGTTTTCATTTCAATTTTTTAATGACAAAGAGTTGTAATAATAATGTAAATATAATAATACACATAATAATGTATTATTATATTATGTCATGCAATATATCACGCAAATGTAATAAATCCAACCTGCAGTAGTGTTGCAGTCATAAAACAAGCGGTGTGGGGGTGGGGGTGGCTCAGTCAGTGGAGCATCTACCTTTGGCTCAGGTCATGATCCCGGGGCCCTGGGATCCAGTCCCACCCTGGGCTCCCTGCTCAGTGGGGAGTCGACTTCTCCCTCCGCCTCTGCCGCTGCCCCTGCTCATGCTCTCCCTCTTGCTCTCTCTCTGTCACATAAATAAAATCTTTAAAAATAATAATAATAAGCAAAAGTCCCTGAGCCTTGGTTTAAAAAAAATTAATTAAATTCATTGTTACCTTTTCTTTATGGAGACAAGAGCCAATGACGGGACAATGCCTTGGACCCACAAGATCAGCAGCACCAGGCCCAAGGAGCCTCAGCTGCTCGGTTGAGTTTCCTGCTGTCTCTGTCTGAGGCCTCTTGCACACGCTATTCTCCAAAGGACGTCACCACTGATGGTGTTTTAGAAGCTGCACAAACAGCAGCTCATCTCAGCACTGAATATGCACTTACTGAGCACCTACCATTCACCAAGTATTCCTGTAGGTTTGGGTTCAGAGCAGATTCCGAAGCAGACCTTTTCTGCATGGAGTTTACGTGCTAGTCGGAGCCAGCACACTGATGACCGGGCAAGGGATGCATCCAGGGTGTGTGCGCCGAGGGCCGGGTGGCGCCCGGGAGCACGGGGCGCGCTAGCTCAGCTGAGGATGTCACGAGCCTCTCCCAGATCAAGTCACCATCTTCTCACTCAATTTCCAAGTTTTGATTTTTTTTTCCTCAACAAGGAAGCAGGAGATGGAAATACATTTTTACAAAGACACGTGAAGCCACAGACAGAGGAGCCACCCAGGAATTCAGTGACAGATGATGGAGGGCCCGGAAACCAAGCCAAGGGGCACTCAGAGCAGGGGGGGGTCTCCAAGAAGGAGGGAGGGACGGGGCGCTCAGTGCGGGTAGGAAGGAAGCGCGGCGGGGACTGAGACTTGAAATGGACCCCTGGGAAGTCACAGGCGAACATGAACCAAGTCAACCAAGTCGTGTTGGTGGCATGATGGGCTGCAAACTCTTCTAGAGCAGCTTCAAGAGGAGAAGACTAGCGACAGTAGAGAAGATTCGCTGGCATTTTGCTCTAAAAGGAAGTAGACAAACGGGCGGGTGGAGGGAGGGCTGGGCGGGATATGAAAGCTCAGGGGAGAAGGGCGTCACCCAGCACGTTGATCCGCCAGTGGGGGCAATGCTCTACCAAGGGGGCAGCTGCGGTGCAGGAGAGAGAGGAGAGATTCCAGAAGCGTCCTCGGGCAGACGAGAGGGGCCGGGTGCTGGTGGGGAGTGGGAAGCTGGCCACGGGGCTCACCTGGAGCAAGGGGGCGGGGGTGGGGGGGGCATAGTCAGTGACCTTTGTGGCACGGCCTTTGTGAGGGAGCAAGAACTTCGCTTCTCAGAGCTGGCAAGGGCCCTGCCTGCCTGACCAGCCCTGGCGGGCACCCCACCCGCCCTCCCTCGGGGCCTCAGGGACAGGGAAACCGGGAAGAGGGGAGCTTCAGGGACTCTCTCGGCTTCTGGGACTTCTACGGGAGCCATCTGGCTAGAGGGCAGTGGGAGGAGCTGGGCGCCCCCCCCCCCCCCACAGCCCGCGGGATGGTGCTTTGCTTCCAGCTGACACGGTGAGGCAGTGGCGCAGGAGTCACCCGCTGCTGTCCGTACAGGCGTGTGACAGGCTCCTCGCGGGCAGCCCCGAAGCTCCTACACGTGCACTGCGTTCCCACCTGATCGCTCTTCCCCAGGAGCCTCGGCCCCCACCACCCAGGTCCTGACCTCACTGATGGTCTCCCCTCCGCTGGGATCCAGCAACCCCGTCCCGAGACCTCATCTGGGAACCTGCCATCTGCCGATCTTTTTCTCCCAAACCCCAAACCCCACTTGCCCTCAGGAAGCCCCGTCATCTCTCTAGGCCCCCCTCCCCGTGCCACCCACACAGCCACGTTCAGCCTTCGGGCCCCCTGGGTTTTGTGTTGTTTTATTGTTTTCTCCCTACCGGATCCTGACTGACCTTCCTGACCCGACCCCACCCACACCTCACCTTGGGGGGGGGGGGGGTGTGAAGGAGTCAGCCATTGTCCCAAAGTTCAATCCTTTATCACCATTAGGTTTTATATCTTGAGCAAGTCACTGGCCTCATCTACATCTACACCCTCGGGTACCGAAGAATGGGGTAATTAAGCCTTAATTAGGTGTCATTTTATATAACACACCTGGAAAGGTTCCAGAATGGAGTGGAAGCTGACGGTAAGGCCCAGCCCAGCAACACTTCCTGCTGGGACAGATGCTCCGAAGCCCGGCTGGGGGGCAGAGGCAGCGAGGGCTCATCCTCCGCGGCCAACACGGAGCCACGCGCCCCACTTCCACCGCCCGCAAGGCCAGCCGTGAGGACGGGGAGCCAGGCCTGTCGCTGTCCCCAGAGGCGACACGGCACGCATGGCCAGGAAGGAGAGGGGAGCAGAGGCGGCCGCGGAGGTCCGAGCGCCGCTCCGGGACAAACCCACGCAGACCGCGGCCTTTCACTGCACACGGTTAACCCGTGTGGGCTTTCAAAGGAAATTCAGTGCGGCTGCGTCACGGTGCTGCTCAAGCGCCGCTGGCGCGGGCTTCGGGGCTCTCAAGAAACAATGTGCAGGCGCCCTTGGGGCGCTCGGACAAAGCCACACGCCACTCTCGTCTGGAGCCAGCCTGGAGCTGGCTTGGGTGTCCCGTCTCCGTCAGTGTCCCCGGCACTTCTGACTAGTGGAGCGGGGTCACCTGGCCACCCACTGCAGCAGGGGGGCTGGGAAGTGTAGTTTTCTAAAGTCCACGGGACAAGGCGCCCCACAGCGTGGAGAGCTATCAAGCTATGAAGAGGGACCGGCCACACCCGTTGGGATGGCTGCCCTTAAATAAAATGACAAGTGCTGGGATCCCTGGGTGGCGCAGCGGTTTGGCGCCTGCCTTTGGCCCAGGGCGCGATCCTGGAGACTCGGGATCGAATCCCATGTCGGGCTCCTGGTGCATGGAGCCTGCTTCTCCCTCTGCCTGTGTCTCTGCGCCTCTCTCTCTCTCACTGTGTGCCTATCATAAATAAATAAAAATAAAATTTAAAAAAAAAAAAGGAAGGAAACGTTGACACCTGCCTGCCTCAACATGAATGAACCTGAAAAAATAAATGAAAATAAGCCATCCACCAAAAAACAAATCCTCCAGGAGTCCACTCCGTGAAGCACCAGCTGTCGTCCCGTTCACAGAGGCGAACAGAAAGTGGACGAGGGGAGCCAGGGGCTGGGGGTGGGGGGCAAGGAGTTCGTGCTTGAGGGAGACAGAGGGACAGTGCCCAAGACGGGAGGGTCCGGAGGTGTGCCAGGGCAAAGGGCGCTCGGCAGCATGAATGGGCTTAGTGCCCCGAGACCACATACTTCAAAATGCTTAAAATGGTCAATTTTATGTTATGTGTATTATAACACGATTTTTTAAAAGATTTTATTTATTAATTTGACAGAGAAAGAGAGCAAGCAAGCACCAGCAGGGGGAGCTGTGGACACAGGGAGGAGCAGGCTCCCACCCGCCAGGAGCCCCAGCCGGCCTCGATCCCAGGACCCTGGGGTCCTATGACCCGAGTCCCAGGCAGACACTTCGTGGGCGGAGCCACCCAGGCGCCCTGTATATTTTAGCATGATTTTTTTTTAAGATACAAGGAGGATATTCAGAGGTGAGGCCTCCATAAACACAAGTTATGGCCTTTACGCAGGTGTCCTTGAACAAAGCCCTCTGGCCTGCAGCCCCCACGGTGGCCCCTCCACTTTTTCCTCTCATGGCTCTTAAGCCAAAAAACCCAGCCAATCTACCCCAATCGCCTCTCCTGGGGTCCCTCTGCTCTGCTGCTCTCACCTCCAGTCTGCCCCCCTGCGGGGGGGGGGGGGGGGGCAGGGTCACTCTCAATCCCCTTTGGCTCGTCTCTCCCCACGCAGCGCAGCCGCCTGCCACTCTGCGGCTTCCCCTTGCTGCTTCCTCCATTTGCCCACGGGCCCGAAGCCCCACGGCCCGAAGCCCCACGTCCCTGAGCTCCGGGTGGTGAGGCCTCGGCTCCCGGTGCCCTTGGCAGCCGCCTTCGGGTTTACAGAGAGAGCCGGCGAGCTCCGCGCCCGGCCCCGTGGGCACCTCTGCTCCTTGAGCTCCGGGGTGTCTGCCTAAGGGGCCCTGGTCTCCGAAGCCACGGAAGAGCGGGTGCAACCTCTCTGAGCGCCCGTACCAAGCCTGCTCTACGGCAGGTGCGTCTCGTGGACACACGCGCGACTGTCGGGGTAAGATCAACACGGAGACTTCGCGCCTCCGCGTTCCGAGAGGCGCTCGGGGCTGCTGCCTCCTCTCAACCACCTTTGCCCCAAAGACCCCAGAAGGACCTAGTGAGTCCAGGCCCCCTTGCCTCTGCCCTTGGTGGGAGACTTGAGGGGCCCGCCGGGTGCTGCCTACATGACTTGCTGAGCCTCCTCGGGTGTGGGTGTGGCAGGCAGGGGGAGCTGGGAGGCGTGTCCAGGACAGAGGTGACTGACTGGCCGGAGGAGGGGGAGCCCACTGAGGAGAGTGCCAGCTACATAAGGGCCAGCCCAGCCCAGCCCGGAGCTCTCTGGGAGGTGCCAGGTGCCAGGATGAAGGCTGCTGCTCTGCTGGTGGTACTGCTGTGCTCAGGTGGAGGTGAGACCCGGGGGGGCCGGGGGGCACACCTCTTCCCGGCCTCGTCTCTCCCACCTCCTGCCGTGTGTCTTCTGCTTCACTTTCTGACCCCTTCCTTGGCCCACCCGACTTCCTCCTCCAGGGGCCTCTCCTGACCTCCCTGGCCCTCCCTCACCTGCCCCTCCTCCCTGGAGCACCTTGATTCTGCACCCAAGTGTCTCCTGGCTCCCGGGCCCCGAACGGCAGATTGGGACCTGCCTCCCTTCCTGCCACGGCCTGGCCCTGGGGCTTCGGCACACTCGGGGGCTGACGCAGACCTCTTACCCTTCCCAGCCTGGGCCATAAGATGCCACAACTGCACGAACCCTAACGGGAACACCTGCTCAGGACCCGTAGACTGCCCCAGCAACGCCAACGCCTGCGCTTCATATTTGCTGAGTGAGTCCAGGCTCTGTCTTCCTAGAAGTTAAGAGGGTACGGTGGGACTCGAAGACCTCGGCAGGGGTGGGGGCGAAGGACAGGGCGGGCTACTACCACAGCCCAAGAGGTGTGACAAGTCTCACTCTACACAAAAAGCCTGAAGTTAGAAAAAGTCCCCAGGGGGATTTCCTGTGAATCCAAGTGTGGCTTCACAGTGTGAGCCAGACCCTGGCCGCAAGGGCTCCAGCCAGGGGCGCTGCAGCCAGCACGGTTCCCTGGGCACTGCTGGGGTAGGTGCCAAGGCGGAGAGGTCCATGGGCTCTCAGGACTCTAAGATAAGTGCATTCTGGGGTCAGGAGGAAAGTTCCAGTCACAGTCAGTGACCCACAGCCTCTGGATGTTTCTTCCATGTGACAGATGTCAAACTGCCAGACAAGACGTTGGACACGGCAATCAAGACCTGTATGCAATCGTGCGAGAGCCTCAACCCCATGCCATCCCGTGCTTCATCCGGAGCTTTAGTCAGCGATCTACATGCCTCCATCTACTGTTGCAGCACCAACCTGTGTAACCGAGCTGGGGGCCCAGGGCCAGGGGCCACCACCGTGGGCCTGATGCTTGTGGCCAGTGTCCTTGTCACCCTCCTAGGGGCCTCCCTGTGACCCAGAGGTGCGGGACATGATTGAGGCAGCACAACCCAGGACACCCAGACCCCTAAGCCCCTGTCCCCATCAGGCTGTCTGTGAGCTCATAAATTGAAGACAGAGTACAGAGGAAGTGGAGGGCCTGGTGGGGTGGTTACAGAGGACCACGCCCATTCGCCCCAGATCTTCAAGGCCAACAGAGGCACCCCACCCCAGCACACCAACGCAGAGAACCTCCTGGAGTCTTTGGCTTTTTCTGGGTGTCCTGCCCGGGGCCTTCAGCCATCAGTGCCAGGCCTACCACAGTCCTCGGGGAGCTGCTCCCCCAGTTGTGCAGAGACTTTCCGTCGCCCTGGGTGGAGTGTGAACCCAAGGCCTGACTTCCAGCCCAGAGCCACTGGCCAGGCTGGGGCTCCACCCGCAGCGTCCCCTTCCTGCGGCACCGCTTGTCCCTGTCCGACCCCCTGCCCGTGCCCCCCACTTCCCCAGGAGTAGCTCTGGAATAAAGTTCATGCATGTCAGTCCTGCCTCAGCATCTGCTTCAAGGGAACCAAACATGAAACCCAGCTGCGGGCCCTGCCACGACCTCGGAGCACAGGAGAAGTGTCTTCTGTGCTGGGGTTCCAAGGTCTCTGGGCGCGTAACTCCTTCCGCCTTATGAAACCGTTAAACAAAACCAAAAAGTGTGTAATTTGTGTGGCACCAAGGCAGGTGGACAGGAAGTACTTGGGAGGCTCAGCCAGGAGTGACATGGGTGCCCTCTGGAGACCATGAGGTCACGGTCCAGGGAGCCTGGATTTGGGCCAGCCAGAGCCCAGTGGCCTGGTAGCCGCCTCCTCCTCCTCCTCCTCCTCCTTCTGAGCCAGTGGGGGTGAAGTCCCAGGGCTTTGGCTGCAGTTCCTTGGCGGCCAGTGGGAGCACCTGCAATCCCAGGCACATTGCGTCCCCAGGCCCCAGAGTCGGGCCGGCAGAGAGGGTGGCTGTGGAGGCAGGAGGGTATCCTTCACGGCCCCCTGCACAGCAAGGAGAGCTGGGGCTCTTCCCAGGGACCTTACTAACCGTGAGGGGAGAAGTCACTCGGCCAGGGGATGGGGAAGGGGAGGTCTCGCCTCCTTTTCTCCTTTGGTCCTGAAACAGCCTCTGCAAATCAGCCACCGCTGTTACTGTCCTGTGTGCTGAAGGGACCCGGGGAGAGTCTGAGTGCTGGTCTGCTCAGGCTCTGTGACAAAGCACCGCCGACCAGGCAGCTTGCACACGGATTTATGGTCTCCTGGTTCTGGAGGCTGAAAGTCCGAGGCACTCCGAGGCCTCTCCCTCATGTGTGGCTGGTGTCTCCTCCTGTGTCCTCATGTGGCCGTCCTCCTGGCTGTGTCTGTGCTCTCATTTTCCCTTCTTGTAAGGACACCAATTATATAGGTTTGGGGCCACCCATAGGACCCCAGTTACCGTAATCATCTCTTTAAAGGCCCATCTCCAAATACAGTCAGCTTCTGACGTCCTGAGGGTTAGTACTTCGGTATCTGAATTTGGGAAGGACACATCCAGGCTGTCATACAGGAGGAGTGATGGTCTCAATGAACTCCAAGCGAAGACTTGCCAGGTTCTCATGGGCACCTGTGCCAGGATGAGGACGAGGGGCTGCTTGTGCTCAGCAGGAGCAGGAAGGCCCAGTCCTGCTAGTAAAAAAATTAATCTTGTCCCAGGGAGGTCCGGCCTCCGCCCTCGGCTGCAGGGGGGGTCGCCGCCGAGCCCGTGGACGCCCTGAGTCCGGTGTCCTTGCTTCCCTGGGGCTCTGGGCCGCACGGCATGGGCTCGGCCTCCCGAGGGGCTGGACGCTGAGGTCAGCCACGCGGGCAGCCGACCAGGTCCACGCGAGGGAAGCCCCACGAAGACCTGGGACACCGGGGCTGGGGGCTCCCCGGGCGGCCACACTGGTGCGCGCTGCCACCGCGCCGCCAGGGGAGCCCACGCTGCCCACGACTCCGCGGGGAGAGGGCAGTCCGGACCCTGCGGGGCCCTGCCTGGGGTGCCCTTCCCCTGGGTGCTGGGGGTCTGGGTCCTCTCCCTGTGGTACGCCGTCACCCTGAGCACGACGGCTCCGTGAGCTCCGGGGGCCCTTCTAGAGAATCAGCGAGCGCCACGGGGTCTGGGGCACCGCTTCTTAACTTCATCGTGCAATAAAGCTAGTGTCCACCGCCCTTCGATGGATGTGAAGGGCCAGTAAGATGGAGAAAGCCTGTCACCATGCGCCTGGAGACTGAATGGAATGTAAAAGTAACAACAAAGGAAGTGGAGAGTGTCCCATCCCACTCCAGAGCCCTGAGCCCACTGACGGCCTCATTCCCTCATGGACCTTGCCCTCAGGGAGCTGAAAATTAATTACCTGACCTACAACTCTGAACAGTGAACTCTGAAAAATTAAAGAGTCCAAGAAACACTCTCTGTAAGTGAGACGTAGCCATAGGAATTCCGCAAACCCTACAATTCAGCCCAAGTCCCATCTGGCCCGCAAGGATGCGAGGTGGCCCTGCTGTGTGGCTTCCCGGGGTCTCCACAGCTGCAAGCATGCCCCGTGCACTTAACCCCGGCCTCTAGGGCTGGAGAACTCCCACTGACTTGCAAACATGCCCGAGCCTCTCCTGTTCAGAAACACGCATGCGCACAGACATACGTGTGTGCGCTTATCTGCATCCGGACACCGGCACAGGTGTAGAGTCATCCAAACGTACACCTCATGTTCACTTAGTAGGAACAGCAAACAAAAATCCCAAGCTTTCCTCTGACCAGCAATAAGCACTTGAACACTAAGATTTTTAAATCCCAGTCATGCTAGAAATAGTTGTGATTTATCTAGAATAACTCGTTACGACATTTAATGAAGAGCCTGACAAATAAAAACAAGCGATCACTCAAGCTTCTGCACGACAAGCGTGTTCTTTTGGCAGCAGACTTGTCCGTGTCCCCAACCTTTGAATTGAAAGACATTCCAAATATTTTCCCAGCAGGATTTATGTGCAGGCCCCACTCACCTGGATGATTAAATGTGTAATCCTAGGGAAAAAAGAGAAAAGGAAAATAAGCAAGGAACTTCGGCAGGCATCCAAACTAGAGTAATGCTGGAGATACTTCCACCTTGTAGTGCCAGCAGCAGGACAAACAGACAAACAGAAGACAGATGCCAGTGTGTGTGGATGTAATGCAAGGATAAGCATGAGGTTTCAAGCCAGTGCCCCAAATCTGCAGCGTGGGGACAATATCCTACCCATCTGGAACGTGAAGAGAGGGAGCTGCAGGGACAGGCAGAGAGAGCCACACAGAGGCAGGTGGACCCACAGCGGGGCAAGAGAAAGAAATTTAATTTAAAACAATTTAGAGAAGATAAGAGGTTCTTGTGGGTACCCTTAGAATAGGCTGGCTTGGACAAATATTTATAGATCTTAAATTCTTTGAAAGTAAAAATATTTGCATAGCAAACACGAACTGAGAATAAAACGTAAAAACAGCAAATGATAAAAAGGGGGAAATATTTACAATAGTGTAACAAGCAAAAGTTAATATCTAGGATCTATAATGTCCCCAAATTAATATGAAATAGACACATCCTAACATATAAAAGAGCAAAGGACATGAGGAGGCAGTTTACAGGTGAGAAAACGCATCTGACCACTGAGTGAGTGAAAAGCCGCTCATCTCCAGAATATTCTGGGAAGTGGCAAGGATGTCCATGCTGGCTGGAAGTTTGTGTTTGTGGAGAAATGAGCTTATGCCACCATATGAGCTGATGCAACCTTTGGGAGAAGGGGAAGGCAGCAATTCGTTAGTAGAACCGAAATTTCAAACATGCAGGCATTTCTCCTTTTTCCAGAAATTGCTCTCTTAGGAATCATCCAACAGAAATACTGATTTGGGAGCGAAGGGGTATGTAGACGATCCATTGAGCTGTGATGACAAAAAGCTGGCAGCACGTTAAATACCAACTGAGGGAGAAGCAGATGAGCCGCAGCCCCGGTCGCAACCTTTAAAGAACTGGATGTATTTTTGGTCCTGAAATTAAAGCACCTCTAAGCCATGTTGGTAATTTTTAAAATCAAGGCACATCGCAACCCCATTGACTTCACTGAGTAACGTGCGAACGGGTGGAAGTAGGTCTGCCGGTCGGGGCGGGGGCAGAACTGGGCACGTCTTCAACCACTTGCGCCTGTTCCCAAGGGCAGAGCGGTCCTGTCCTTCCCGTCCACCAGCAGGTAGGGCTGGCGGTCAGGTTCTAGGAAAGGAAATGATGGTGGATTGATTGGAAAAATCCATCTTGCCAAATCTACAGCAATCAGGGAGCACCTGGGTGGCTCAGTGGTTGAGGGTCTGCCTCAGGCCCTGGGCTGACCCCAGGGTCCTGGGATCGAACCCCCGCATCGGGCTCCCTGCAGGGAGCCTGCTTCTCCCTCTGCTTGTGTCTCTGCCTCTCTTTCTCTCTGTGTGCCTCTCATGAATAAATAAAAAAATAAAATCTTTAAAAAAAAAAAAGAATAGTCAAGGTTCGTGCCAAGAGCACATCCTTTTACGTCGGTACCTGTTCGCATGTTCTAGCCTTTTGTTCTAGGGACTCATCTGTCCTGGGGATTCCTGGGTGGCTCAGCAGTTTAGCGTCTGCCTTCAGCTCAGGGCATGATCCCAGGGTCCTGGGATCGAGTCCCACATCAGGGTCCCTGCATGGAGGCTGATTCTCCCTCTGCCTCTGTCTCTGCCTCTCTCTCTCTCATGAATAAATAAATAAAATCTTTAAAAAATAAAAATAGGGATCCCTGGGTGGCGCAGCGGTTTGGCGCCTGCCTTTGGCCCAGGGCGCGATCCTGGAGACCCGGGATCGAATCCCACATCAGGCTCGGTGCATGGAGCCTGCTTCTCCCTCCGCCTGTGTCTCTGCCTCTCTCTCTCTCTGTGACTATCATAAATAAATAAAAATTAAAAAATTTAAAAAAATAAAAATTAAAAATAAAAATAATAATAAATAAGGACCCATCTTTCCAATTTCATGTTACATGCAAGGTGCGTCAAGCTGCTGATTGGAAAGTGAGGGCCTATAAATAAATAAATAAATAGATAGATAGAAATTAAAAAAATAAAAATAAAGGAAAGTGAGGACCTGCCTCCGTCTGTGAGCGGCAGGGCCAGGGACCCTGTCACCCCCTCACCGAGCATCAGGAGCATAGAGGAAGGAGGGGATTCCAAGTCAGAGAGGCGCTGTCCACAGCAGGGAAACCCGACACTCCACGCGTTCTGTGGCCTTCCACTCGCCTCCCCGCTGCCTGTGGGCCCAGCGGAGGCCCCTCACTCTGTCACAACTGGCCCTGTGCCAAATGTCATTGGGCCCCAGACCGATCAAAGTTCAGAGGAAACTACTCAACTCAGAGAGCTCTGCTTTTGTTGTGGGAGAGACGTCCTGAGCCACAACGGGAAGGTTTTAGAGTTTCCATGATAGAAAATGTCCATCTTATGCACAAACAGAAATTGAAAGTATATAGAAAGCTGTGAAAAATGCACAATAGGGGATTTTTATCTTGAATCCATCAACAATGGTTAAAATTGCGGTGCAGGCCAACAACAGGAAGGAGGGGCTGGCGACTCCCAAGCAAAGGGACCGAAGCCAACGCTCAGCTTCACTGGCAGTAAAAATGTCAGACAATGAGGCCCTGTCTCACTCAGCCCATGGCTTCCGCTGTTTTATTTGATTTTCAATCATAAAACCCAGTGTGATGCAGAGTTAGGAGCGAGCCCTGAGGAAGACTGCACACAGCTGTGGCTTCTTCCAGAAGGTGGTAAGTAGGCTAATGTGTGCCCAAAGCTTCAGACGGTTCCCAGCCTCTGACCTCATCACCCCAATTTAAGAAAGTTATTGAAAGGCAATAATAAAAAATGTGATGTGTGTTTATGACTGTTTTATTCATATCTGAAAAGGCAGGAAGGAATCAGCACAAGAGAGTAGGGCGGGACAGAGAAGAGGCAACCGTTTCTCAGAGGATTAGGAGACTGACGCGGGCTGTGGGCCTGGAGGCGGGTGGGGGCCTCAGCACAGGAGCCCTGGGAGGCCAGCGGTGGCCCAGTTCCCGGGCCGCACCCTGGACAGCAGCAAGGACCCCACACAGACACACACAGGTGCCTGTAATGTCCCACGTTTGTGTCCATTCTCTCTTGGAATCTGAAGGATGGAGGTGCCGGGCTGGGTGACACAGGGGCAGGCCAGGAACTGGGGCACACAGGTGGGGCCCTGAGACAGGGAGTGTCATGCCTGAGGTCACACAGCATGTCAGCTATACAGCGGGAATGGCTCCAGACTCCTACTATTGCATCTCTTTGAGCACTCCTTTTTTTTTTTTTTAAAGATTTTATTTATATATTTATTCATGAGAGACACAGAGAGGGAGACAGAGACACAGAGAGAAGCAGAGGGAGAAGCAGGCTCCATGCAGGGAGCCCGACGTGGGACTCGATCCCACGCCCTGAGCGAAAGGCAGATGCTCAGCCACTGAGCCACCCAGGTGACCCTCTCTAGAGCATTCCTGAGGCTGGCCCCACAGCTTAGCTATTGAGGTGCACGCTAGGACACAGGGCCAGCCGTCCCCGCTGCTGCTACAGCTCAGCGCACTGTTGCAGAGAGCTGTGTTCCAATGGGAGGCCTTGGAGAAAACCAGACTCTTAGAATCCAGGGCAGGTGGAAGTACATGATTTTACGGCTATTGTTTCCTGGCCCGGGGAACCTGGGACACACAGGACAGAGGGCTATTGATTGAGACCCGTGGCATGTACTCCTCACCCCCCTGAGTAAACCCAGGCCGCCCAATGGCCTGTTCCGACCCTTCCAGATTACTGTCCCATTCTATGGGAATGCACAGGAAAAGGTAGATGAAGTCATGGCTCTGCATGCACCCAGGGTCAGGGCTCAGAGTGTGACCAGGATCAGGGCTCAGTGTGTGACCAGGGTCAGGGCTCAGTGTGTGACCAGGATCAGGGATCAGATGTGACCAGGGTCAGGGCTCAAGTGTGTGACCAGGGTCAGGGCTCAGTGTGTGAACAGGGTCAGGGCTCAGTGTGTGACCAGGATCAGGGATCAGAGTGTGACCAGGGTCAGGCCTCAAGTGTGTGACTAGGGTCAGGGCTCAGTGTGTGTCCAGGATCAGGGATCAGAGTGTGACCAGGGTCAGGGTCCAGGGGTGACCAGGGTCAAGTCTTACACCTACTCCCCCATACTTCTCCTTCTTCCTTTATGTGCAGCCTGTACCCTCTGTTCAATAATTAATAATCTCTTATAAACTGAGCACGTCCTGTGCTACATGCTGTGTGAAGTGTCCCACGTGGACCATCTCCTTCAGTCATCCTAAGGGCCTTGGGATGGAGACAGCAGCCTCATTCCCATTTTGGAAAGCGAAGGTTGAGGACTAGAGCAGTTACACCGTTTGCCTGGCAAACATGTGTACTTGGATTAGGAACTGGTCTTCTTAGGGCGCCAGGCTGGCTCAGTCGGGGGAAGCTGCAACTCTTGACCTCAAGGTTGCAAGGTTGAGCCCCACCTTGGGTGTAGAGATTGCTTAAAAAAAAGAAGAAGAAGAAAGAAAGGAAGGCAGAAATGTAAGAAAGCAAAGAAAGACTCTGCTAATGTCACCAGCCGCTCCACAGCCTCCTGCGGGAGGACCTGTGTGCTCCACCCCGCGCCGCCCAGCCTACTTACCCTCCACCCGGGCAGTGCTCACTGGTCCATGTGGTCTGGGGACCAGGTGTTCTCTCTCTCTGTCTATGTCTCTCTCTCTCTCTCTCTCTCTCTTTCTCTCTCTCTCTCTCTTTTTTAAGATTTTATTTATTTGAGAGAGAGGGCATGGGAGGGAGAGCATGAGCCGGTACGAGAGGCAGAGGCAGGGGGAGAAGCAGGCTCCTCGCTGAGCAGGGAGCCCGATGCAGAGCTCGATCCCAGGACCCCAGGATCATGAGCTGAGCCGAAGGCCCCCATCGGCCTCCAGGCCCACAGCCCGCCACCCAGGCGCCCCCGCCGAGGCCTTCTCTCTGCCAGATGTGAGCTGGAAGTGCCGCACTGGTCACCCAGGAGCTCCGGGGCTGGGGACATGGCCAGGGTCAAGCGCGGCTCCCGCCCTGCCCTCTGACCCCGTCGCTCACAGGGGCCTGGCCTGAGCCTGGCAGGAAGTGGGAGAGCAAGTTTCTTGCCTCCTGGAGGGGAAAGATGAATCTGCAAGAGAGTGAGTGAAGAAATAGAGTTTTATTAAGTGAGGAGACGGAGAAGCTCGCAGGAGTGCGAGGGGCCGGACGGGGCTGCCCACGCGGGCTCCACGGACCTGACCCCTGACCTGCGGCCTTCTCGTGACATCTTGGTTTCAGTAAGAACTGGTGAGAACATCTTTAATGGCTCCCTTCCGGGTCTGGTTATTGTTTGTTGGTCACAGGAGACTGTCATAAAAAAAAAAAAAAAAAAAAAAACCCTCCGCACCCACACGAGGGCAAGTGTTCCGGTTTGTTCCCCTATCTGTGGTTTCCTACCTCTCCGCATTCTGGGATTTCTGATCCCGGAGGCCCCTGCCTCTCTCTCCCTACCCAGCCCGCCTCCCTTCCTCAGCCGCCGCCGCCCATACCGACTCCCCCTCCCTGGGAAGCACCAGGCGGCCAGACCATCTCCCGCCCCGTGCAGGGGACCATCGCCCCAGGGACGCACCCGTAGGCTCAAAGCAGGAAGCCACTGAGTTGCAGAGCCTGTGGCTGCTTCCTGGGAGGGTTCCACAAACCCCCAAGGGGGAGTCTAAGCGGGTGGAGGCCCCTCGCAGCATCCCTGGGGACGGCAGCTAGCCTGATGGAGGGCGACTCCCCAGGGGCTGCAAAAGCACGAGTTGGCCCAGCGACACCTCTGGATGAATTAGAGACAGGCAGAGGGTGTGGGGGTGTCGGCGCTAGAAGCAGAGCTGGGGTGCCCGCTGCATTCGATGTGCGGCCTCCCGCAAGTCCTTTCCTTTCTGTGCCCTCGCTGCCCACTCTGGGCAGCAAGGGACCCCTTCAGCAGGTCAGCCCGCAGCCCCAGGAGGGCAGCCAGGAACCCCAGGGGACCCAGAGCAAGGACGTCCAGCGGCTCAGCTGGCCAAGCCAGCAGGAGCAGACGCGGGTGGGCAGGCAAGCTTGGCCCGAATCAGGGCCTCCATCCAGTTGTGACCGGGGTGGGCAGTTAGAGCCCTCCTCGCTCCCGATTCCCCATCCCAGGTGCTTCATCCCCTGAGGTGTGGTCAAAGCAAGGAACCCCCTTGCTCCCCGAGTGCCCGCAGCTGCCTGGGCCCCCCTACCCCTGGGCCCCTCACACTCATCCTCCTCCACCCCTCCCTTCACCCAGCAGGCATCCGTGACAGGTTGCAGAGAAGTGGGACCCCCACTTGTCACTGGGGCTGGGCTGTTTGCCAGCATCGCCATAACGAACTCCACAGACGGCTTAGCTCAAGCAACAGAGACCCCTTGTCTCCTGGTCCTGGAGGCTGGACGTCTGGGCTCCAGCCATGAGCGGAGCTGGTCCTCCTGGCCTGTGGATGACCGTCCCCTCCCCGTGTCCTCACGTGGGTGCCTCAGTGTGCATGTCTGCGTGGACCAGGGCCTCCAGGGACCTCCTCTACCCCAATCACCTCCGCGAGGACCCATCTCCAAGCACAGTCGCCCTCAAGGGTGATAGGTGTCAGGACTCCAACAGGTGAATTTGGGGACACAGTCTATCCTGTGACACAGGAGGAGGGAAACGCGGGTCATGATTGTTCGGTGGCAGCTTTGTCTGTAGCACCCCCAAAAGTGGCAACAATCCAGCTGCCCCTCGCCAAGGGTTACAGCTCGTGAGGAACCCACATCAGGAAGGGCTCAGAACGACCTCTGGGTTCCCCAAGACATGATGCTCTGCGGCTTTTGTTAACTAATGTCGTCCTGCACCCACGTTCATAGCAGTGTCATCGCAGTAGCCAAGACCCAGAAGCAACCTCAGTGTCCACGGATGGACGAGTGGGTGAAGGACACGGGGCGTACACACAGCGGAGCCTTACTCCCGGGGAAGTAGAAGGAAACGCTCCCACGCGGAACCGTGGATGGACCTGGTGAGAGAAGTCAAAGACAGAGGCTGCCAAAGACACTATGATCTCACTTATATGTGGAACCTAAAAAAAGAGGAAGAAGAAAGACAACAAACCTTATATTCATGGAAAAAGAGACCAAATCTGCGTTTTCCAGAAGTTGGGAGGTGGGGGGAGGGAGGGGCGTCCCAAGGACAGTCTTCCCGCCTGGGAGGCTCCTCTGGGTGTGGACCAGAGCAGACGTGAGGAGGTCGGCTCGCGGCCCACGGCCCACCTGACGCTGGCTTGGCCCCGTCTGCACGTGGGCCACGTCTCTATGGAACCGCAGGAGAGCAAAACACATGAGGGGGCACCAAGCAGCCCTCTCAGAGTGACCCGTTTGCAGGGCGGGGAGCCGCTGAGCAGCTGCGGGAGCTGGAGGGGGGTGAGCAGGGGGCTTAGTCCTGCGGGGCGCGGTGGGAGCCCCTGCCCGGGGCCACAGGGTCCTGGTGCAGCGGGCGCAGAGGCCAGAGCTGCACCAGCCCCGGTGTCCCCCGCGCCCCCCACGCCGGGCCGCGCGCCCGCCCTCCCGGGGCTGGGCCACTGCGGGCGCCTGAGCCCAGGGCCCCGCCTCCTGCCGCTCTGCAGCCTCCTGTGGGTGCACAGTTCTGTCTAAGTAAAATGTTAAAAAGACGTTTTTGAGCTTTTTGTGTTCTGTTGTTTCTTATAATGGTTTTATTAGTTTTGAATAATTTATTTACCTCATTCACTTAAATTTTCCAATTGTGTGTGTGTGTGTGTGTGTGTGTTAAAGGTGTTAGTGAAATGCTGTGTCAGACGGCCCAGGTGGCTCAGCAGTTTAGCGCCGCCTGCAGCCCGGGGTGTGATCCTGGGGTCCCGGGATCGAGTCCCACGTCGGGCTCCCTGCATGGGGCCTGCTTCTCCCTCTGCCTGTGTCTCTGCCTCTCTCTCGCTCTCTCTGAATGAATATATAAATAAATCTTTTTTTAAAAATGCTGTGTCATGTTGTAAACCCCTGTTGATACTGTCCTAGGCTGTGTAAGGACTCTCGGCCCATTCTCGAGGGCGTCAGCTCCGGATTCAGATGACAGCGAGGGTCAGGCTGCGGGGCAGGACTGGACGGCGGCACAGCGGTTCTTCCCATTTCAGAGTCTGCGAGATCCCCCCTTTGGGTCCTGACCAGCCTCCCCAGGCCCAGCCCCCCCCCCCCCCCCCCCCCCCCCCCCCCCCCCCGCCAATCCTTGACATCAGTGTTTCCAAACAACAACCCGGCGACCGCAGGCTCGGCTTCTCTGCGGTTAATTTCTGCTCTTTTATTAGTTTTCCTTCTCCTTTCTTTTCTTCCTCTTTTCTTCTATTTGTTGGAGACTCATTTTGCCCTCCGTTCTATAACTACTTTTCACGTATGCCTCATTCATTAATGTTGGATCTTTTCTTGTTTTTGGTGTATGAAGGTAAAACCAGAGAGCTCACGCCAGGTGCGCGCGCGTGTTTGCATGTGTCCTGATACATCCAACATCTGTGACCATTTAGTTGGCACGCCCGCCGATTCCCATTTTATTTTTTTATTTTATTTTTTTTTTTTTTTAATTTTTATTTATTTACGAGAGTCACAGAGAGAGAGAGAGGCAGAGACACAGGCAGAGGGAGAAGCAGGCTCCATGCACTGGGAGCCCGATGTGGGATTCGATCCTGGGTCTCCAGGATCGCGCCCTGAGCCAAAGGCAAGCGCTAAACCGCTGCGCCACCCAGGGATCCCCCATTTTATTTTTTTTTAAATTTTTTTTTTATTCCCATTTTAATTTCTCCTGTGACCTAAGAGTCCTTTGTAAAAATATTCCTTTATTTCCAAATAGAGGACAGTTTTCTGTATTTTTGTTAGTAGTTTCTAGATATTTGCATGGTGATTGGAGAAGCTACGTTGTATGATTTCTGATTTGTCTGTTGACAATGTAATTACATAAGATAGATTTTTTTGAAGATTTCATGGCCTGCCACGTTCCATTGTTTCTGCTTCAAACTTTAGTCTTACGGTTCAGTGTATCTCTGTGAACAGCATCTACCCAGTATTTAAAAACTACTCAGACACGCTTTGATCTTTAATTGGAACATTAAATCCATTTACATTTAATAAAATTACAGGGATACACTTGGGTTTTAAGCTACCATATAACTATGATTTTTTATTTATGGTCTATCTCTGATGCGTCTATGATCCTTCTTTCTCTTTCTCTCCTTGCCCCCTTTCTTGGTGATTTTGAGTATTTTTCACCATTCCCTCTACTAGATTGGAAGTTGAGACTCTCTTTGGACACCAGCGGTGCTGCGGAGAGGGACGGGGCAGGCGGAGATGTCGCGGGCTGGGAGGCCTCCCCCGCAGGCCGCAACCCGGGCTGGATCCGGGCTCAGCTCTGTGCCCGGAATTTCAATTCGTGCCCGGAATTTCAATTCTCGCTCTACAAAGGCGCCTCCCACAAGACACACTAATCCTCTTATAAAATCCTGTACTTTCCTCATTCCTGGATCCCTCACGCCCAAGGGGTATCAACTTCCTTCTGGCTGAGGAGCACTTCCCACTTTGTTAAAGCGCCCAGCGGGGAGGAGCCCTCGGGCTGTTGTCCCACGAGGGTCCCCGGGCCATTCTATTCTGATACTTTCGCTGCTGCACCCACGGCTCCAGGTCCTCATCTACTTTTTCTTCAGCTTCCCTAGTTGCAGTCAAGAAGCCAGGTGTTCCTCAGTGTCACTCCTTAGTTGATCTTTTCCTCTGGACCAGGATGAGATGACAAGCCCCGCCGGCCCCGCCCGGCCTGCGCCTAGGGCACCACGGGAGGAGCACCCCGAGGAGCACCCTGAGGAGCACCCGGAGGAGCGTCCTGCCAGGACCCCAGACCTGGGGTGGGATGACTCCCCCTACCCGGCCCGTGGGACCCCGGCAGACCCAGCAGCCTGGGAGGCGCAGGCCAGGGGCAGGAGTCCCCCACACCCACTCCCTCCCCAGAGGGAGACCCCCTCCGCAGGTGGAGGCCGGGAGACCTGGGCCAGGACGCAGAGCTGACTTTGGCCACTGAGAAAGGCGGCGGCACCCGGGCACCTGGCGCTGAGACCGGGGAGTCCGGGCTCCTGACCTAGGGCGCCTGGCCCCTCGGCAGCCTGGGCAGGGGCCAGGGCGGAGCCAGAGTCTGGGGGCACAGCCCCGGCCAGGCCCCTTCCGCCCGCCCCGCCGCACCTGCGCTCCCCAAGGCCGCAGGAAATGGAAACTCAGGGCCCTGGGCTCCTCCTCCTCCCCCTCCGCCCCCCCTCCCCAGCCCCACCCAGCCTCCCTCTGCCCCCGGGCGCAGCCTGCACCCTCCCCTGGCCTCCCCGCCTCTCACCTGCCGGGGGCCGCCAGCCTCCAGCCCAGGGCTCGGGGCACTCGGCCCTCCCACCCGGAGCACGGGGAGCGCTGGGCGAGTGGCACCAAAGCCCGGCTGGGGATAAGCGTTACCGCGTGGGAGTGTAGGTGTAGGAGGGTAAGGACACAGCACTGTCACCTGGAGAGCGCAGGTGCTCGAGGAAGCCTGGGTTCCTACCAGCAGGAATAGAGCGTTGGGTGCCGGGGGTCCCCCACTGCTGCGGCCCCTGCCTGGGACGCTGGTGAAAGCAGCTCTCTGAAGGCCCGGGATGCAAGGAGGCCACTTTACAATACTTCCCAAGTCAGTATTGATGTAGTCTTGGAATATAGGTAAGGTCCGCAGCCAACACCAAAAAAGCATTCTTGAGATGTCTTTGGTGAAAAATAGTGGTTTTATTAAAGAGACCGACCAGGGGAGAGGGGACGCCCGGGTGGCTCAGCGGTTTGGCGTCTGCCTTCCGCCCAGGGCGTGACCCCAGGGTCCTGGGATCGAGTTCCACCTCGGGCTCCCCGCTGGGAGCTTGCTTCTCCCTCTGCCTGTGTCTCTCCCTCTCCATGTCTCTCATGAATAAATAAACTTTTTTAAAAAGCCTGGGGGCAGGACCCGAGGGCAGGAAGAGCTGCTCACAGTGAGGGGTGACCTGAGAGCTGGGGGAGGTAGGGAAAACCGAGGCTTTCAGAAGGACTTTCCTGCTAAAGGAGACTCGCAGGATGCTGGAGGCCTTGCCATTGTCAGGGTAAGGCTGTTTTTCCCTCCAGCCAGGCCTGAATGTTAGCACAGTAGGGAGCTTCCTGGAGGAGGATTTCTGTCTGTGGGCTGCAGGTTGTAGGGAAATTTAATTGCATCTACATTTCCTTGGGGAAGCTAAGTTATTGTTTTGGGGTTTTTTAAAGATTTTATTTATTTATTTATTCATGAGAGACACACAGAGAGAGGGGCAGACACACAGGCAGAGGGAGGAGCAGGCTCCATGCCGGGAGCCGGACGTGGGACTCCATCCTGTGTCTCCAGGATCACGCCCCGGGCTGAAGGCGGCGCTAAACCGCTGCGCCACCCGGGCTGCCCGAAGCTAAGTTATGGATAAGAATGTTTTGCTCTTGTAAATCACAAAGACATTTGTAAACTGAGGGAGACTCCGTTCTTGCAGGACTGTGACCTCTATAAATTAATATTTGTTTTTCCCTCCCTTAGCCTTAGGGCAGCCAGGAGTCTGAGGCACGTCCCACACACCCCACCTGGCGCGGTGGAGGTGGAGGCGGAGGTGGAGGTGGGGTTGGGCGTGTGTCAGCTCCTGCTTGGTCCTCAGCTGGCCTTCTGCTCACTCAAGTATGACCATAAAGAAATTTTATTTAAACCAAAAGCCTGATTTATGGCTCACCAAACATACATTGGGCGCCTGCTTTGTCAATGAGTTGTCTACAGTAACATCATCTTGGGGACGCCCGGGTGGCTCAGCGGTTGAGCATCTGCCTTCAGCTCAGGGTGTGATCCCGGGGTCCTGGGATCGAGTCCCACATCGGGCTCCCCGCAGGGACCCTGCTTCTCCCTCTGCCTGGGTCTCTGCCTCTCTCTGTGTCTCTCATGAATCTGTTGGACCCTGGCTCACGGGGGCCAACGTGTCCCGGTGGACGCCCCAGAGACTCAGACCCCAGACAGGCAGATGCAACTAGCAAGAGGGTTTATTGGACGTTTGTGCAAACGGGCCCTCCGCCTCCGAGGAGGAAGGTAGGATACCTGCGGCAATTACAGGCATCTTTTAAAGGCAAAAGAAAAAAAACCGCTTAAAGACAAAATAACCGCGGGAGTCGCATAGCATCCAGGTTATCGATTTCTCAGGTCAACATGAGCCTATTCAGGGACCTTCCAATCAGGGAGTGGGGGGAAATGGTTCTTATCACAAACAGAATGCTTTTTGTTGCTAAAACTTCAGGAAGGCACCTGGATGGGCTGCCTCTGGATTAGGGCTGATCCTACTTACAGGGGGGGGTTTCTTCAAATCAATAAATAAAATCTTTTTAAAAAATAAAGTAAAACCACCTTGTCCTTAACATATGGACCAGTTCTACTCCCTGCATTCCTTGACATTAAACTTATGATTCCTGCCTATACGTTAATCTATCATCTTTTGGGCTTTTACAAGATGTAAAAAAATATAAAGCCCTGTAAAAACTGCTCACTTTCCAGAGCATTTGTAGTTTTGAACTGTTGGTGAGGTCCAGAACCCAAGGCCCCTGAAAAAATTCTTGAGACGTCTCGGGTGCAAAAAGGTGGTTTTATTAAAGCGCAGAAGCAGGACTCTCAGGCTGGCGCGGGGTGAGGGCCAGCACAGGCCTCCCAGGTGCTTTGGAAGCAAGGTCTCCGGGCCCTGAGGGGGCCGCCTGTTGGGAGAAGCTCTGTTAGCCTGAGTCAGGAGACCCTTCGGGTGTGCATCCGTGGGCCGTGTGCTGGGGGATGATCACCAACACGTATCTTGGGGTTTAGAGATAAAGGAAGTTTCTTTTTTTAAAAATATTTTATTCATTTTTTTAAAAGATTTTATTTATTTATTCCTGAGAGACACAGAGAGAGACAGAGACACAGGCAGAGGGAGAAGCAGGCTCCCTGCGGGGAGCCCAACGTGAGACTCGATCCCAGGACCCCGGATCACGCCCTGGGCGGGCGGAAGGTAGATGCTCTACTGCTGAGCCCCCAGGCGTGACTAGAGGAAATTTTTAAACGAATTTTTGTATCTTCAAGTAGACCCCCAGGGTCCTGGGGTCGGGCTGGAATTGCCTGGTGCCATCGCGCAGTGTTAACGCGGAGGCAGCTGAGAACCTAGGGGAAGGTCACTCTGTTTCCAGGACATCAGTGGGCTGGAGGGAGTTTTATACTTTTTAATAATTTAATAATTGTTCTCTTGCCTTTGTCTCCCACCATCACACTTTCTTCCCTGTGAACAGCACGTTACAGGGCAGTTGTCCCAACTTGGGCTCGAATAAAACTCTTTCCTACTTTTAGAGATTCTAAAAGGTTTGTTCATTTTGTGTCGCAGGCTCCCAGCGTCTCCAGGTGAGGTAAGATTTCCTGACCCTGGCTTTGCAGGCCTGTAGCCCTCCCATCCACTCCAGCCGGAGCTGTAGGCCTGGAACCCCCTAGGGCCGGTTACAGTTGGAAGCTGGAGAGGAAGTTCCCTCCCCCACCTAAGGGCACCTGGGCTCCTCCCGGGCAGGGGGCTCAGTCACCCTGGAGGGAGTGAAAGACCCCAAACCCTGCAGCAATCAGGAGGACTCAAAAAGCTAACCCTCATAGGCACTGCCCCCCACACACTGGGGCTCAGTCCGTGCAGCTCAAGATTCTTGGTCTCAGGGTTGTGAGTTCAAGTCTTTCCCTGGGCTTGGAAATTACATATATAAATAAAAATCTTAAAAGAAAAAGGGGGGATCTCTGGGTGGCTCAGTGGCTGAGCACCTGCCTTGAGCCCAGGGTCCTAGGATCGAGTCCCACCTTGGGCTCCCCGCAGGAAGCCTGCTTCTCCTTCTGCTTGTGTCTCTGCCTCTCTCTCTGTGTCTCTCATGAATAAATAAAATCTTAAAAAAAAAGAAAAAAGAAAAAAATACTAAGCCCCCAAGGGAAACAGGCCTGCAAAGTCTCACCATCACAGACACGCGGGTGTGTGCACTAAGGACTCTCCCCACGGAGTAGGGCAGAGACTTCATCCCCTCAGTGGGAACCACCTCTCACATAATTTATCTGGTGCAAAATAGTCCATTGTTTGTACAACTGAGAACTTCCCCAGTGAAGTCCTGTTCCTCCTTCACAAAGTTTCTCAGTTGTTCACAAAGAAATCCCGTGGGTTCTGCCCCCAGAGCAGACCTCTGCTGGGCTCACGGCTCACGGCTCACGGCTCACGGCTCACGGCTACCTCCCCCAGACCCCGGCCTGCGCCCCTCCTCGCCGCCTCCCCCGGGCTGTTCCGGAGCACTCCGGGCGCCGGCCCACTAACTGCTCTCCTTTTTCTGTCTTTGCTTAAATCTCGCCTTTTCCAGCTTGAACCTGCCAAATTAAAATAGCTCCAGACTAAAGTCCCCGCCCCAGGATGCCCTTCCTGTCCAGCTCCCCTAACGCCCCGCAAGTCACTTCTTACTGTGCATCATAATCCAAGTTTCATTAAAGCAAAGACATTTCTTTTTTCAGGACCCCCGGGTGGCTCAGCGACTTAGCACCTGCCTTGGCCTGGGGCATGATCCCAGGGTCCTGGGATCGAGCCCCGGGTTGGACTCCCTGCATGGAGCCTTCTCCTGCTGCCTGTGTCTCTGCCTCTCTCTCTCTCTTAAATAAATAAATAAATAAATAAATAAATAAATAAATAAATAAAATAATTCTTTTTTCGCTGATGCACTGCCAGTAGCTGGCACAGCGTGTTAGGAACAGGCGCTAAATAAACAGGAAGTGCACGAATGGGGTGTGGAGAGGTGACCCGCCCAAGGTAACATCCCTGGATTGTAATTACTGGGGCTACGAGAGGCAGATTTTTCTAGTTTCTGTTACTCTTTTCTTTTTTTCAAATTCCTTTATATTGTCACTACTGAGCTTGAAGGATACCCGCCCTCTCCCTCCTTGCCCATTTTAATTATAGAAGTCCCAGGAGGACAGCGAAACCACCCCCCACCCCTGGCCTGGGCAGCGCCGTCCCTCACCCCCCCAACCCACCCTGCACACAGGGGTTCTCTTGGAGGGGCGAGGGGCGGTTGGCTCTCCCCTAATCCCAGGCCTCTTTCTCCTGCCCAGCCCCTCCCCTCCGCCCCCAGCAGCTGGCCTCCCACCTAGCAGGTGCAGGGGTTGGGTGGAGAAGCCACTCGCAGGCACGGGCACGGGCACCCTCCGGAGCCTGCAGGACTGGGCCGCCTTCTGGGGCCTCTGCCTCCGCTCCCCCACGAGTGTACACACTGGCACGCTCCGGGGGTCCCATCTTGTGGAGCTCACCTGCGGGTGGGCCGGTGCAGGGGTCCCCGTGGCTCCCCCACACCTGGGCCCCGAACTGCCTCAGGGCTTCCCATTCCCCTTTGCCCGGGGCTCGGGAGGGAGCAAGGAGGGGGGAGCCCAGACTTAATCCCTCTGAATCCAAAACCAACGTCAGCACAGCTGTGCTCCGGGTGGAACCTGCGGGGGGGGGGGGGGGGGGGGGGGGGGCTCAGGCCCTGCCTCTCCTGCTTCTGGCGGTGGCCGGCATCCCAGGGACACGGGGACCCTGGCAGCCACCTCTGAGGCCGAGAGGCTCACTGGAAACACTGTTTTGTCCACTCAGGTGAGCTTCCACCCAGATGGCTGCGGGCCGCACCCCGGCACCCCAACCGGACCTTGGTGCACAGCCCCCATGAGGCTACACACCAGGGCAAGAGAAGAGCCTGCGGTCTCCCCCATAAACAGTGGGGGGAAGCATTCACCCTCCTGCAGAGCAGATGATGTCACATGGCCTTATCTGCAGGAAAAATTCAGATAAAAATAGAAAGTGGGGCAAAGGTGAGAACCAACTGGTTTCTATAAACCAGGGAATTTTGTATTACCATGTTTCTGCCTGCCTCCGGCTAGGATTTTGGAATAAAACTATACATGGACCCTTCTGGAGTTCGTGTATGCACCAAGCTATGTATATAGGACATTCTCCTACCTCTGGCTAATATTATCAGATCAGCTTATAAAATCCCATAGAGAAGACTGTTCTGATGTGCTTACCCATACATCAGTGCTCACGTAAAGTATCCCTAACAGTCTTACAAATATAGAAATTAACCAAATGCTGCTCCAGTTTATTTGACTTGGGTAAATCTTTGGTAAATAAGCCTAGTTTAATATTGTTGGTTTAGGGACACATGGGTGGCACAGCGCATGAGCGTCCGCCTTCAGCCCAGGCGGTGATCCCGGGGTCCTGGGATCGAGTCCCGCGTCAGGCTTCCCGCGAGGCACCTGCTTCTCCCACTTCTTGTGTCTCTGCCTCTCTCTCTCTCTGTGTCTCATGAATAAATGAATAAAATCTTTTTTAAAAACTGTTGATTTAGGGATCCCTGGGTGGCGCAGCGGTTTAGCGCCTGCCTTTGGCCCAGGGCGCGATCCTGGAGACCCGGGATCGAGTCCCACGTCGGGCTCCCGGTGCATGGAGCCTGCTTCTCCCTCTGCCTGTGTCTCTGCCTCTCTTTCTCTCTGTGACTATCATACATAAATAAATAAAAAAATTAAAAAAAAAAACTGTTGATTTAATAAAAACAACTGTGTCTCCTGAGTTATCAGCATTAAGTATAATCAGAGCACACATCTTTATTATATTTGAGTTCGCTAGTCAAATAAGCCACTGTTGCGTCTATCGGATGTCTAAGATTATAAAAGCTATAAATCCAGCCTGAGAAGGTGCACAGGTGAAGATGCCATAGAAGTCTACTGCTCGCTACTCATGACTACTTATGTCAAGTGCAGCAGAAAAACGATGAATATGACATTCAAAAAAAATTTTTTTTCTGTTTTTTTGCTTGTTGGAGGGTACTTTTTGGAGACAAGGCATGGAGGATAGGACAGGCTTATGGGACTGCGCTGGGGGCCAGGAGGGGAGGAGGCATATTGAGGGGGCTCAGCTCTACAGCTGGGGAGGGCCCCACAGCCTCAGAGAGACCTCCACGGGGGGAGCCAGGACCTGGGGGCGCCCAGCTTCCTCCTGACATTTCCCCAAAGCCACTGCTGGATGGCGAGGTGACACCCCCCTCTGGCCTGGGATTCAGGATCCCGCTGAGGGTCTGACAGCCAGAACTCCCGGAAAAGGGTGGAGCCAGAAGAGCCCGGCCCCAGCTCCCCACCCCCCCTGCCCGCCCGGTGGTCACAGGATGCAGGGGGAGAATCTGGTGGCCACAGGGTTAGTGGCTCCAGATGTCACCTCGCTGAGGGAAACCTGACGCTAGTGGGTGAGTGAGGGGGGACCAGGCCGGGGAGGCGCCGAAGGGGTCGGCCTCAGAGGGCAGGGGCTGGAGAGGGCAGGCCGGAGACTGAGGCTGGGGCACCCCGCAGGGCCACCATCCCCAGGAGCCATGAGAGCCGCGCCTGTCCTGTGGCTGGCCGTCCTGCTGTGCCGGGATCTCGGTGAGCCAGGGCTTCTGCGGGGGGCGGGGAGGGGGGGGATGGTGACAGGGTCCCCTGCCTGCGGGGCCGGGTGCAGGGGGAGGGGCAGGGGGGAAGGGGCCTCCGGCCTCTTCTAACTGCAGCCCTCCCGGCGGCCCAGCGCGGAGCCTGCGGTGCTACACCTGCCCCGGGGCACCCGGCGCCAGCCTGTGCCCGCCCGCCCAATGCCTGAGGCCTGGCATCTGCTTCGATAGTAACATAACCACGACCTCGAGCAGTGGTGAGTCCCCAGCACGCAGAGCCCGGGGGCAGCTCGGGGAGCTGTGCTTGAGGCTCCCCCAGCCAATCAGAGGAGTGTGGGTTTGGCAGGGACCGGGCTCCCGCCTGCCTCAGTGTCCCCATCCACGTGGAGAGGGGCTGGCCTTCCTGGGGAGCCGATGGGACTGCACGGAGGAATGGGGGGCCAGGCGCCCCAGGGAGTGGGTGACCCGGGATGACTCCAGGAGGGTGGGAGGGCACCTCTCACGCCGGGGCTCCTTCTTGCCCACAGGAATGCAGGTGAGGTCAAAGTACAAGGGGTGCGCTCCCTCCTGCGAGGAAGCTAAGGAGACCCTGCAGTGGATTTTCCGGATGAGTAGCCTGGACCAGCTGGACCAGCTGGACCCCAGCCTACCCAAGTCTGAACTGCAGAGTTTGACGTGCTGTGAAAAGGACCTCTGTAATAGGGGGGCGCAGGCCCTGGGCCCCGGCGGGGGGCTGCTGCTCGGCCTAGCGCCCGCCTCCCTCTGGGCCCTGCTGTGAGCAGCCCTGACCCCAGCACAGAGGGCAGACTTCCACGCAGCGTGCACGCGAAGCAAGCTCGCTGCCCCGCACACGCACGCACTCGCACGCGCACACGCGGACACTGCAGACCCTGCAGACCCTCAGCCGCTCCCGCCCAACCTCCCTGGCACCCAGTGCCCTGCTAGGCCAACAGGCCTGTCCCCCTTTGCAGACACCATCAGTTAACCACTGACCCAAGATGCAGAGCCTGTCGTACCCTGGCCCTGACCAGACGTGACCTCTAGGACAGCAAAGCCCGCAGCCCAGCCCGGGGCCGGCCAACACTGTGCCAGCCGGGCCGGAGAGAATAAACACTTTCCACATGGTCCTGTTCTTGGCTTGCAGTTCTGCCCCACGAGGGGAGGGTGGGTGGCGCCTGGGGCCTGCCTGGGAGGGGGACTTCCCTACCTCTTGGTTTTCCCTCAGCCCGGGGGGGGGGGGGGGGGGGGGGGGGGGGGGGGTGTCGCCCATGGCCCCAGGGGCTAGAAGCAGTGGTCAGTTCTGGAGCCCCCCCCTCCCGTGAGGCACAGTAGGGTGGTGGCTCCCCCTCTTCGCCATGAAGCATATCCCCCAGTGCACACTCCCTGCTCCCCAAGTCCCTCCCGGGGAGCCAGCCCTGCACCCTCTGTAGGTGGCTGATGTGCTGGGGGGGCTTCAGCAGAGGCCTGCAGCAGTGGAAGACGACGGGGTCTGGGCCAGTTCCTCTTTCATGCATTCTTCCCCTCTGAGCCCCCGCGCCCCAGGCGACCCCAGGATCCCCAGCCCACAGGACCCCGCTCCTCCCCCTGGCATGGAGCCCAGAGCTTCATCTCCTGCCTAGTTACCCCCAGTCAAATCTTCAGGAAGAGAAGCCCCCTCCTTCCCCGCCTGTTGCAGCAACCCCCTGAGAGTGGCTCCAGGACTCCACGGGACTCTCAGGGTAGGGTCTTCCCTTCACAAGCAGGGAAACTGAGGCACAGGGAGCCTCATGCCAGTCTGTGGCAAAGACAGAGAGCCAGAAGTGGTGCCCTGGCCCATCGGTTAGTTGACTGGCTCACATGTGACTTCCACCTCCACGGAGCAGACCCAGTGAGTTCTCCCTTGAGTCCTCTCACTACCTACCGAGCGGAAAGGACTGGCAGATCCAGCCTCACCCCAAACAAGGGGGTGGCCGTTCCCCAGGCTGGGGGTGCTGGAGGAAGCACAGGGCCTGGGGAAGGGAGATGGGGCCCACAGGGACAGGGCCCCAGGGTGGAGCAGGGCCTCTGAGGTCTGGAAATCCGAAGCCTCTTCCCACCACCCCTCCTCCCAGCATCTCCCAACTCGCCCACCCCCTCGTGCGGTGCAACCCATGCATCCTGACCCTACACACCCCAACTGTGCCATGCGTGGGGGAGGGCTCCTGGAGGGTGAGGGTATGTAGGGGGGCAGGGGGCTTGGTGGGCGCAGGGGTTTGAAGAACCACGGCTGGTAGGCCAGTCCCCCGCCTCCTGACCTCAGCATGCTGGCACCCGGGTGACCCGGGCTAGGGCCCACGGCCGCTGGCCTGCCCGGCGAATTCGCCATGTGGTGACCAGGGCCTCCGGAGTGCGCAGGCCACAGGCCAAGGGGGTGCCGGGGGTCCTGTCTGCCTGCAGCCGCAGCCACCGCTTTGGGCTTCATAGTCCGCCGTGTTGGCGACCCGAGGCTCTGCGGCACCTCAGCGGGTGTCCTTTCTTTGTGATTGCTGTGTCGTGGCAACGTGGTAACGGGCAAACTTGTTTTCATTGTTAATATTCTTAAATGTCCTGGCGGGTTACCTAAACATATTTTCTGTCAACATATGAAGAGATTTTCTTATATTCTTCCTAAAATTGCTAAGTCCTCCCTTTCCTTTTTTTTTTTTTTTTTTAAGATTTTATTTATTTATTCATGAGAGGCACAGAGAGGGGCAGAGACACAGGCAGAGGGAGAAGCAGGCTCCCTGCGGGGACTCGATCCCGGGACCCCGGGGTCATGCCCCGGGCCCAAGGCAGATGCTCAACCGCTGAGCCACCCCGGCTGCCTAAATCCTCCAATTTGAGTTTTGATCCATCGGAAATATTTTCTTCATGACACCCCAGCCCCCGACCCAAAGACCAAACACAGTCTGGGGCAGAGTTCATCCTTCTCTGACCTGCTGCCCCAGGACCCCACAGGCCCCCTGCGCCCCTGGGTCACCCCAGCACCTGCGGCGGGGCTGGCGGGGGCGGCGGACAAAGGGGGGCAGCTCCCCACACTCGCTTACCTCCCACTGAGCCTACTCCATGCTGCTTTGAAAACATTTCAGCGCTTCATTCTGAAATCAGTTCACACTTACAAAGAAGTTTCAAAAATAGCACCGAGTTCCTCAATTCCCTCCACTCGGCGTCCCCCCACGTTAACTTCTTACATAACCAGGGTCAAAGGCAGGAAATCAGCGCTGGTGCCGACGCTCCCGGATCTGCACCGCGGCCCGCGCCAAGGCCCACGCCGCCGCCCGGCACGCGGACTCCCCGGGGCCAGAGGCTAGTCCTGGAGCCCGAGCCCTGGGCCGCTCCCCGCCTTTCCTGGTCACTTCCAGGGTGTTCCCTCCAGCTCCATCTGAGACCTTAATAAATCGTAACTAGTCCTGCTCTCGTCGACACGGACATGGCCTTCCCCGCCTGTGCGACCTGGAAATGCCCAGGGCCTCCGGGTGCCGCACAGACTGAGGTCAGGGTCCGACCCCATTGCCCCCCCCCCCCCGCCCCACCCTCCTGCCCGCGCCGGGCACGTTCCCAGCAGGAGGGAGGCCGGCTGACTTGGTCAAAGTGCATCTGTCTGTCTGGAATCTGTGTCTGTCCCGCCTGGACGTCCCGCACAATTAGGAACAGGTGCGCCTCTGGCACCTGGGCCCCTTTCTGTGCAATGGGCGGGTGGGCTCAAGGGCCTCCCTGGCCCAGCCGCTGGTCATGACGTAGCTTTGGAATCTAGGCGAGGTTTGCTGGGGTGAGGTCCGGACCCAACGACCCAGAAAGAATTCTTGAGATGTCTTTGGTGCAAAATGCTGGTTTTATTAAAGCACAGGGACAGGACCCAAGGGCAGGAAGAGCAGCTGCCCCAGGACTCTGAGGGGTGGGGGTTGGGGAGGTAAGAACAAGGGTGGGTTTTAAAAGGACTCTCCTGCTAAAGAAGACTCACAGGAGGCCAGGAGGTCAAGCTAAGGTTGTTAGCCATTGTCATTGTCAAGCTAAGGTTGTTTTTCTCTCCAGCGAGGCATGGACTTGACAGTCAGCTTCCTGGAGGAATGCGGCAGGAGTCCCCTGTCCACACCCCCTCCGGGCTCCTACAGCGGGAAGGCAGCAGGACGAGGAGCTGGGCGTCCCACGTGCAGAGGGGTGGCCCCCCAGGCTCCCACCCCAAGAGGCTGAAGGCCTCCCCCGCCTCCCTGGCCATTCCCGCCACCACCAGGGAGGAGGCTTCCCAGCCAGGAGATAAAATCTCTGCCAGGACGGGAGAGCCCCTGCAGGAACAATGCAGGAACTCAGCCCTCAAGGTCTTGGGGGGCCTGGCAGAGCCCACCCTTCCTGAACGAGCTGCCCGGCCTAAGGCTGAGGGGGGGGGCGGGGGCTGCTGAAACTCCCCCACCCCCAACGTCCCCTCTGGCAGCTGGAGAACAGTGGGCCTGGACCCCACAGGGGCACCAGGCTCCCCCAGGAGGGGCCTCCGGACTCAGGCAGGACGGGGCCTCGGGGCACCTGGGCGGGCGGGGGTGGGGGAGAAGGTGCCTGCGCGTGTGTAGGAGCCGGACCCCCAGGAACCGAGGTTAGTGCCTCCCTGTGCAGCTCTCACCCAGCCCCAAGGTCAACAGCCACCGTGGGAAACATGGAACCAAATCCCGCGGCCCACCCAGAAGGCCGCCCCTTGAGCGCTGCCCAGGGTGCGGGCCACCCCATGGCTCAGGGCCAACGGGTCCTGGGCGCCCCACCCACGGCAGGCCCAGGGTGGGGATTGATGGCAAAGTGCAGGGTCCCTGTCCCGGGGCAGTGCGCAGGCTCAGGGGCGGGGGCCGGATGGATACTCTGTCCTTGGCTGGGGGGGGGGGGGGGGCGGGGGGCACACCCGCAGTCCCCATGTCACCGGCTCCTCTGGCCAGACCCTACCGGAGGCTCCAGGCACCTGCTGCCCAGCCACCCCTGCCCCTGCACTCCGCGGGGGGTCTGCTGCCTGGGGGGGCAACCCCAGCACCATCTGACTCCCCTTCCTCCCGGGTTCGCCCCTGCCCGCCTCACTGCGCCCCTCCACGAGGCTCCCCACCCCAACCTGCCGCAGACCTGGACCGCTCTTGGCCAGAGCTGACCCCCCCGCTGCCCATCTTGGGTGGACACTGGTCAGTGCGCCAGCAGCGCTCTGGGCTCCCCTAGGGGGGCGGTGGTCTCCTGCTGGCCGGGAGCTGGGGAGGGCTGAGGCTCCGGGGTGTCGCAGGGGCTCCCTGCTACACCCCCACCCCCACCCCCACCCCGGGTGCTCTGCAACCACCCTCCCTGCTCCAGGGCACAGTGGTGAACACGGGAGGGTCCCCGGGGGTGGGTGGTGCCTGCGGGCCCCCCATCAGGCTGTGGGGGATCAGTGAGGGCACCCTCACTTCACGGGCCAGGGTGAGGGGGCGACAGGCATCGCTCCCACAGCTCAAACCAAGTTCATCTGCATTTAACATTCCATTTCTTTCCTGAACATGGTTTTGTTACTTAGGGAATTATTATTAAATAATAATTATTTTTAAAATTAATTATTATTAAATAATTACTTAGGTAATTATTTTCTGTAAGAAAGTCCTAATAAACCCTCTGAAAATTAAGTGTGGGTCACTAGGGGCTTTTTGGTGCCCCCGACTGCTGGTGAAGACAGCATAGTGGCTGCTGATTAGATTTTTTAAATAAAAAATAGAGTGGAAGGGGTGCCCGGGTGGCTCAGTGGGTCAAGCTAAGCTGCCTTCGGCTGGGCTATAATCCCGGGGTCCCGGGGCTGAGCCCGAGTGGGGCTCCCTGCTCAGCGGGGTCTCCTCTGCCCTGCTCCCACTTGCATGTGCACACGCTGCTGCTCTCAAATGAAATCTTGTAAAACATAGAACGGAGCGAGACACGGGTGGATGCCATAGAAATCCCCGAGTACCCCCCACAGTAAGGATTTATATACACTGATCAGAAGGTCAGATGTGTTTTTTACGGTGAATTTGGGTCAAAAATGTGGAGAAATGTTCTCACTAACGCATGAGCCTCCTGGAGGGTGGGAGAGGCTGGTGACCCCTCAAGAAGGGGCAGGAGTGTGGCTGAGCCCCCCCAGGCTGAACCCTATCCCCGCGGCCCACAGAGAATCCCCCCCCAGCCCCGGCCCAGCTCACACCCGGCCCTGGGGGTGTTGGGGAGCCCGGGAACCCCTGTCCCTGACCAGACCCACAGTCAGGAGACATGTGGACCGTTCGGAGGCCCACAGGGCACAAGACAGATAAATGTCCTTATAACAAAGCCCGTTGGGCAGCCCGGGTGGCTCAAGAGGTTTAGCACCACCTTCAGCCCAGGGTGTGATCCTGGAGACCCGGGATCAAGTCCCACATCAGGCTCCTTGCATGGAGCCTGCTTCTCCCTCTGCCTGTGTCTCTGCCTCTCTCTCTCTGTGTCTCTCTCATGAATAAATCAATAAAATCATAAAAAAAAAAAAAAAAAAGCCCGCTTTCCAACGCTTCCCATCGTCCCCTGCGTGGCACCCAGGCAGGTCCCTCCATCGGGTGATTGAGGCACCAGCCCTTCCCTCCAGCGCCGCACCTCCTCCGGCCAGGCCCTGCCATCTCGCCTGCTCCCCCCTCCCTCATCACTTGCAGAGTCCCTGAGGATCCCTCTCCTGAACCTGCCACTCTCCTTGGGGTCTGCTCCCAGAGCCCACAGTCTGACACCTCTCCTCATGCTCCCCTCCCTTCTCCTCCCCGCCCCCCTTCCCTCCTCTGGCCAGGGAGTGAGTCCCAGGGGCTGAGGCTGGGTGGCGGCAGTGTAGGGGGCCATCCCAGGGTGTAGGGGGCCATCTCAGCGTGTAGGGGGCCATCTCAGCGTGTAGGGGGCCATCCCAGAGTGTAGGGGGCCATCCCAGGGTGTAGGGGGCCATCCCAGAGTGTAGGGGGCCATCCCAGAGTGTAGGGGGCCATCCCAGAGTGTAGGGGGCCATCTCAGCGTGTAGGGGGCCATCCCAGGGTGTAGGGGGCCATCTCAGGGTGTAGGGGGCCATCCAGTGAGCCCTGCCCCTGGAGACAAAGCACAAGCTGACACCCCCCAGGGTGGGACATAAGTGACATTCCTCAGAAAGTTCCCCTCTGTGTCCATGTTAATGCCTGGCCTGGAGGAAAAGCAACCTTTAACGTGACCATACTGGACCTACCAGTGTCTCATAGGTCCTCCTTAACAGAGGACAGTCCTTTTGAAACCTCTCTTTTCCTTACCTCCCCTAAGCTGCAGGTATATAATCAGCCAGGAGTCCTGCCCCCTCCGCCTCCCCTGTCCCCTCCCCCGCAGGCTCTAATAACGACACCACCATTTTGCACCAAAGACGTCTCAAGAATTCTTTGTGGGTCTTCAGGTCCAGACCTCACCCCAGCAAATCTCACCTAGATCCCAAAACTACATCCTGGTGACCAAGGACAAAAGGTGCAAAGAGTAGGGCAGAGGGGGGTACACTGGGGCTCCCAGGGACATGTCCTCTCGTGAAGGCCCATACCGTGGGTCGGGGCTCTGCGCACACCCTTGCTCACCTCCTTTCCCATTTGGTACGACCAGGGATGAGTTTTCTGCATTTCCTAGGAGAAATTTTACTAACCAGCTTGTCTGCAAATGGTGAGAGAGGCTTCCTGGGGCCCAGAGATGCTGCCTTTGCTGGCCGAGTGCGACAGCGGCAGAGGGACACCGTTTTGATGGATCTCAAGAGAGCCAGTTCAGGCAAGGGCAGGCACGGAGGGTGCCTGAGCCATGGGCAACCCGCCCGCAGGTCCGAGGCTTCTTAGAATCATGTTGAAGTGGATCCCTGGGTGGCTCAGCGGTTGAGCACCTGCCTTCAGCCCAGGGTGTGACCCTGGGGCCCGGGGATCAAGTCCCACATCCAGCTCCCTGTGTGGAGCCTGCTTCTCTCTGCCTCTCTCTCTCTCTCTGTGTCTCATGAATAAATAAAATCATTTTTTTTAAAAGAATCATATTGAAGTCTAGAGCGAGGCCGGTGGAAGCAGCGGTCCGTGCAAGAGGTGCATCCAGCCTGCAGCCATCGGGGCTCCCTGGATGGCCCTACCTGGCCGATCTCTGCCCCCGCCTGCGGGTGCTGGCTGCCCTGTTGCAGAATCTCAGAGCCCCCCTCACTCTCCCACCTGGCTGGGTCCCCAGGCTCCCACCAGGAAGAGTGTCAGGGAGGCTTCACAGGGCCCCGGTGCCAGTGCCCCACTGGGATCCAGGCCCCACTTCCCAGCAGGACAGCAGTGGGTGTCCCCACCCCCCGGGACACCCTGCCAAGCTTGAAGCCGACTTGCTCGTGAGAGGAGGGAACCCCAAGCCTCAAGCTGGGGAGATCTGCTGGGCCAGCCTGAGGGGTCCTGACCAGAGCCCAGGGCAGGGATGGTGGGGAAAGGAGGAGCAAATCCATAGGCTGTCCAGGAAGATGGAGCGCCAGCTGGACCAGAGTGACCACGGCCTCTGGGGTGGACCCCCAGCCTCACGGCCTGCAGCAGGTGCACTGCTCAATCAGGGCGGAGGGAAGGGGCCCTGTGAGGGGAGAGGTGGTGTCCGCTCCAGCCACACTCGGGTAGGGACCTCCATGGGCATCGCTGCAAGGGAGGCCCCTGCCCTCTGCGCCCCCTCAGCCCGCAGCCAGTGTCAGCCCCCCCAGACCCAGGTGGCCTCTCAGCAGCTTCCTCACTGCTGCTTCCTGCGTCCTGAGCCTGGAGACACTTAAAGGATTATCTCCCCAGACCAGATCCTGACTGTTCTGGCCCCCCCGGGACACGTCACAAGGGCAGGGGTCTCCGCAGCGCTCTGCGACGAGTCCTGTGATGGATTCCAACAGGTCACCGCAGGACCTCAGCCTGTGGACGTCCAGAGTCCCCCACCGCAGCCACAGGGGCTTCACCTAGCCGGCCACTTAAGGTTGTGTCTACAGGAGCCTGTTCCTGTGTGTGAAGGGGCCGGGGACGGTGGCCCTGCACCCCCTCCTGCCGACCAGGCCCCCTACAGCGCCCTGCTCGCAAGCATCACACATTTTTTATTTATTTATTTATCTACCTATTTATTTATTTTTATTTTTAATTTATTTATTTATAGTAAATCTCACACTTCTAAATTCTCAGTGCAGCTTTCTAGCCCACATCAGCTCTTGAGCTGTATTTCCAGGCAAATGTCTTCATCCTGCTATTAATCGAGCACCTAATACTTGCCGAGCAGTGTTCTACGTCAAGTGCCGGCTGCGTCCCAGGCAGGAAGACACGGAGCTCTCTGATCCGGGCACTGGAGCAGAGAAGCAAGGTGCAGGCCAAGGAGGTCTGGAGTGGACTTCCTGTTCCAGATTGGGGAACAGCTGTGCAAAGGCCCTGGGGTGGGAGCATGTCAGACAGTGAGCTGAGCCTGCGGCTCTGCAATCACAGCAGCACTTTGCTGTGTTCTCTGGGAGGAGCAGGAGCCAGGCTGATAGGCTGAGGCTCCACCTGGAGATGTGGGGCTGGGCCCAGAGGTAAGGCAGTGGGTACACCATGTGACCTCGCCAGCAGCCCCCGGCCCAAGGGGTCGGCTCTCCTCACACACTGAGCTGCCACTGGCAGACAAAGCCTTGGCCTGTCCCAGCCAGGGCCTCAGGGGCTGGCCCCAGGGTCCCGGCCCCTCTGTGAGACAGGCAGCAGGAGAGGAGGGCCAGGGTCTGCACACTTCCCCACAGGACCCCTAAGCAGAGACCTGCAGCTCCAGGGGGAAGAGACAGGGCCACCGGGACACTGATGCCGGAGCCCGAGGAGGCGGGGAGCACCTGCCAGCAGCACCTGAACACCCTCCCCCCACAGGCAGGGGGCTGCTGGGGGCTGACCCACCCGGTGGCCAGGCGTGCACTTCCCCTAGGATGAGAGGCCCAAATGCCAGACTAGGAGGATGGCCCTGCCTGCACTCCTGGGCCTCCTCTCCGGCCTCAGCACCCGGTGCCAGGCTCCCGTCAGCTCGGCTCCCCCGAGCAGGGCTCCTAATTAGCTCCTCCATCTCACTGACCCCCCCCCCTTCTGCAGACTGAGGGCAGCGCGCACCCATCTCTCCCAGTTCGAGACCTGTCTGACCACGGCACACCTGGAGGCAGACCCTGGACAGGACTGGGAGGCAGCCCAGATGCCCCACCAAAACTCAAAGGGCTGGCAACCCAAACTCCAGCAGTCTCTGCCAGGAGAAAAGTCCCCAGAAGCAGGACTAAAGGTTTGCATACACCCTGGGGGAGGCACCCCCGCGGGCAGCTTCCCTCCCCCACCTCCAAGCTGCTCCCTGCGCGCGCCACCACTTGGTCTCCGTGCCCGGGAAGGCCGCCCCGGCCCGCCGTCCGCTCCCCCGCTCACTTGGCCCTTATCAGCAGGGCCTTCTGGACCCACCTGGCCGGCTGGTGGTGGCCCGAGGCGGGGCGGGGGTGCTGGGCCCAGGCAGAGCTGCCCTTGGGGCGGGGGGGGGGGGGGCACCAGCTCTTAGGGAGTGCCCGTGTGGAGGGACATTTCGCCTAGGCTGCACCCCCCTCCGTCTACCCCCCGGGCCCTCCTCAGGACATGCTCTGCCCAAAAGTGGTGGGCAGACGGGGGCGCGGAACAAAAAAGCCGCCCGGGTGGGGAGCTGACCCAGGAAATCAGCAGGTAGTGTGCACAGCCCCAGGAGCTCGCGAGCCCCGAAAGGGACGCAGAGCAGAGGCAGGGGTGTCTGCAGACACAACCAGACCCCCCACCAGGTGGACTCTTACCTGCCCATTCCAGGAGGTGTCCGGCACGCACGAAGGAGGTTCCCAGAGTGCAGGGTTGAGGGGGGCAGCGTGAGTGGGTCCACCTGGGGTGGGCGGGCCTCATACAGGAGCCCCCTGGCATCACCTGAGTCCCAGGGGGCACATGTGGCTGGTTATGCCAAGCCCCTGGATGTGAGGCCTCCTTCAGGAGCAACAGGTGGAGGGCGTGACCCTCTAACCCAGCCGCAACAGCCACCCCTTCAACTCGCCCGTCGGGACCTGCCTCCCATCTTTCCTGCACCTTGAAACACCTCACAGAAACGAACCCGAGATCCAGTCTTCCTACTTCTAGGAATCGGTCGCGGGGAAATCCTCAACCGAAGCTACGTCTACAAGGATGTTCATCGGACGGTCGTTCACGTTAGCCCGAGAGCAAGCCTGGAGGGAGCCGGCCCAGCGTCCCCGCCTTGGTTTTCAGAAGGACCCCACAGATCCTGTCATCAGGCCTTGCACAAACCCCTGGCTTGGCCACGCATGTGCAGATACGTTTTCTAAGGACATTGAAGTCTGATGGCTGCTCCACGGCAGTGACCTTGGGGACATGTGAGTTGGTTGTTCAAGATCACAAGAGCCCTCTGAATCACAGGGTCAGGTTTTGAGTGGGTCAGAACCCACTTACGCTTTCACCCACAAATGCTTGCTGAGCGCCCACCACAGGCCAGAAGGTTCCCATGTGGAATCCTCGGTCTTCGAGGCCTGACCTGCTGGACAGAATCAACAAGCAAGCAGCCCACACCGGAACTCACGGGCAGGCCCAAGATGAAGCACGTGCCTCCGATGGGGACCAAAATTCACCCAAACCCCTCCCAGGCAGGCGGGCAAGGGGCTCCACTTGCCAAAGGAGCTTCACACTCCCCTCTTCCAGGCTAAGCCCAAAGCTCAGACTAAGATAGCAGCAAGGTGCTGCGTGGGGAAAGGGTCAAGCAGCCCCACCAGACGCCCATCCTGCCCTCCACAGGTCAGATCCAGAGGGCTAACCAGGGACTGCGGCCCACGGCCGGTCCCCCAGGGAAGTGTGGCACCCCACAGATACCGCCACTCCTGGCTGGGGAATTTGGGACACGCGCAGAGCCCCACCTTCAACCTCCAAGGAAAGAGTCCTCAAAGCCTTCCCAAGTTGATGCGTCCCCCCCATCGTCCAAATATCAAAGAAAACCATGGAAAGTGTGACCTTGATCTCAAAACTGTGAAGACAGGAGCATACCCATACACACCAAACACGCTCACTCATACCCCTGCACACTCACATGGCGCCTCGGATACCCCTAGTCCTTTCCCACGTGGCTGGTCCTTTACAGGGTCCCTCTTCCCATACAGCTCCCTCCCCCTTGCCTGTCCTACCCCACTGTAAGAGGTAAGAAGCCACTTCCCCTGGCACCTGCCACCACTGTCACTGCAGGTGCCACCCAGAAAGGCTGAGAGAAAAGGTCAGGTGCCACAGCTCCCCACAGGAAGCGTGATGTGAAACTGTGAAGTGTCTTTCCAACACAAGCAGGTGGCTCACACTCAGCGAGCTGGAGGAGGAGGAAACCTGCAGATGAGAGAAGGGAGGAAGCGCCACGCAGCCCCCTGCCACGCAGCCCCCTCTCCCCCTCCAGCTCCCCCTCCAGCTCCCCCTCCAGCTCCGAGGCTGCATTGCTCTCCATTTTGCTCTCCGGTCCTGGCCAATGAGAAGCAGGATGCAGGGCATGGGGCGCGCAGGCCTCCCCTCTGCCCACAGCCCAGCACGGCCTCTCTGCCCACGGCGGGTGGGGCGGGTGGGGCGGTCCCGGCAGGGCTACTGGGGAGAGGCCGGGACGCTTGCCCTTGCCGCACGGGGACGCTGGCTTTATTGCGAGGCCTCCAGGCTCTGCCCCGGGAGGCGCCCAACCCCCTGGCTCTGGGGAGGATGCCCTGGCTGCCCTGAGCTGGGGGCCTGGGAGCATCCTGCCGAGGCGCTGGGCCAGGTGGGGCAGCCACGGAACGGGGACCCCAGAGCAAAAAGGGGTCCAGAACCAGCAAAGGTGGACCTCCCGCTGGGCATCCCCCGCGGCCCACGACCCCTGCCCCCTGAGACCCCCCCGCCCCCGCACAGGGGGTCCAACGGCCCAGACCCCGGACCAGGTCCTGCAGGAGCCTAAGACCAGAGGGCCCCGGGCAGAGGCGGCGGCCCGGCCCAGCCGAGGGCCCGCCCACGTGTCAGAGATGCTCCCACCGGCCCCCACTCGGCGGAAGGCACGCGAGCCCCCAGCTCGCTCTGTAGGGCCGCCCCCCGCCACACCTCGCCGCGGCCGCCGGGCTGCCCCGTGATGTCGCGCAGGCCCGCGGGGGGACGAGAAGGACCGGCCGGACAGGCCGCCGACACCTCCCTGGGGCTGGGCTCGCAGCCGGCGGTGGGGCCGCCAGCCCCGCCCGGGTCTCGGAATTCCGACTCCGCCCCCCGCCCCCTCCCCCCAACCCCGGGGCGCCGACTCCGCCCCCCGCCCCCTCCCCCTCCCCCGAACCCCGGGGCGCCGACTCCGCCCCCCGCCCCCGCCCCCCTCCCCCCAACCCCGGGGGCGCCGACTCCGCCCCCCGCCCCCTCCCCCTCCCCCCAACCCCGGGGCGCCGACTCCGCCCCCCGCCCCCTCCCCCTCCCCCGAACCCCGGGGCGCCGACTCCGCCCCCCGCCCCCGCCCCCCTCCCCCCAACCCCGGGGCGCCGACTCCGCCCCCCGCCCCCTCCCCCTCCCCCGCCCCCCTCCCCCCAACCCCGGGGCGCCGACTCCGCCCCCCGCCCCCGCCCCCCTCCCCCCAACCCCGGGGCGCCGACTCCGCCCCCCGCCCCCGCCCGCGGAGCGCCGACTCCGCCCGCCCCCGCCCCCTCGGCTGCCGGGAGTCCCGGGCTGTCGTGCGCTCGGGCTCCAGGCTGGGGCAGCTCGGCGAGGCCGTGGACGCGTCGCCCCGCGTGAGTCGCGGGCGGGGGCGGGCGGGGAGCGGGGCAGGGCGGAGGGGTGCGCGCGGGGAGCGGGGGGACGCGAGGGGGCGGGTGGGCCCGGGCTGAGCCTCCCGCCCGCCCGCGGCCTCCCGGCCTGTCCCAGTATTTCCCAGGACCGGGCCGGAGCGGCGCGCTCCCCGGCCGGGTGACCCGAGCCGCGCGGCGTGGGCCCCACCACCCAACCCTGGGCTCCCCGTCGCGTCTCCCGTGGGGCGAGGGCAGCCTTGCTGACTTGGGAACGGAGCTGGCATCTTGAGGGCCCGCAGGGTGGGAAGAAGCAGCCCTGGTGGGCCGCCCTGGGGACCAGCCTACCGGGAGGGGCGAGAGCTCCTGTTTGCCAAGGGTTATGCAAGCGGCCGTGCCGGGGCGCCTGCACCCGAGGCCCCCTCGCCCTACCCCCTGCCGAGCCACCTGGCCGCTTCCCATCCTCCGGGACAAGGACCAGGCTCCTGCCTCCGTTGGCCCCCGGTCAGCGGAAATCAGCCCCCGGAGCCTGGGGGAGGAGTGGGCCTCTGGGTCCCAAACAGCAGTGTCCCCAGGCCCACTGGGTCCCCTCAGGGCTCCCTTTGCCTGACCCATCCAGTGCCTCAGCTCAGCCCAGCCCAGTGGGGGCTGTTTGGTTGGGTGCCTGGCGGGGGGCGGGGGGGGGGGGGCAGACACCATCTGTGACTGGTGATCGGGCATCCCAGAGCTTCCTTGAGGACGCTCAGGGCTTCTCCATGCCCAAGCCTCGCTTTACAGAGGAGGAAACTGAGGCTCCTTTCTCCCTGAACTACCTGGATCTGGTGCGCAGGCTCCTCCTGGGCTGGGCAGCATTCTTGGGCATCTACAGCTCCTGCCCCTGCCCCCAAGAGGTCAGCCCAGGCCCAGGGTGGGGGAAGCCTGTTCTCTCCCTGGCATTCTTCTTCCCAGAGTCTGGGAACGTGCTCCACGGCCCGGGATGCCCTTCCCCCACTCGTGGCTGTCCCCAGCAGAAGGCACCAGACTGCTCCTCCCACACGGTGCCTCCTGAACGGGGAGGCGGAACCCAGCTGGTCACCTCAGAGTGCTTTCTGCACTCACCGCCCTGGTCTGGGTCTCTGCCCGGGAGAGGGTCCTGGGGTAGGGAACCAGGCAGCCCCCATAGACTCGTATCTTCCTAGCCGAGGCTCACTGAACCTCTTTTTCAGGCACAAAATGGGGGAATGGCAGATATTTATAGGCTCGCTGTCGTCAGCATTGAATAACATACAGAATGGGAAGCACCCCTTGTCTCCACAGCACAGAAGCTGCTGGAGGCGGGTGCTCAGCTAGATGTGCCTCGTGCACCCAGCCCACCCTGAGTCTTGTCAGGAATGGAGCTGGCTCATGGAAAGTTCTGGATGCTGGCCAGCTTATATCACTGGTCACTATTCCCCCCGGCCCCTCAGACCACCAGCAAGGGCCACTGTCTTGGCCTCCCTCCCAGTGTGATCCTGACACCTTTAATGGGCTCCCTCATCCAGCCCCAACAGCTGGCACCACAGGCTTGGGGAGGGGCCTCCCGAGGAGGAGTGTGCCCCCAGCGAGGGGCAGGTTCGGAGGCGGAGCAGAAGGGCCCCTGTATGTGCAGGCTGTGCTGCTGCCCAGGCCAGGTCCCCCCCCCCCCCCCCCCCCCCCCCCCCCCCCCCCCCCGCCAGCTGTGAAACAGAGGCAGCTGGGCTCCCACTGGGAGGAGGGGGATGCGGGGCGGCAGCGCGGTCCTCCAGTGAGTGTTCTCCAAGCAGGACCAGCATCTCTGGCTTTGTGAGACCCCGGACCAGGCCCCTGCCTCGTCCAGAATGAAGGTGTTTCTCCCGGTGCTGCTGGTGGCCCTTCTGGGCGCGGAGCAAGGTGAGATGGCCCGGGGGTCCCTGGCCGTGGGGTGAGCCGCTGTCCTCCTGGACTCTCTCTTCCTTCTCCCTAGCTGTGCCCGGGGGCCTTCAGGCCTGTTCCCGGATGGCTGTTCTGTACGGCCCGACAGGTCCTCTCCCCCAGCAAAGCGGGTCACTCCTTCCTGCTCCCACTGGAGGCCCCAGTTCTGCCCCTGGCACACTTATCCCTGTGCATTTGGGTGTCACGGGAGTTCCTCCTCCAGGGCCAAGTCCTGGGGCATGATAATTGCTCCATTAACCTCTGCAGATGATTGGGAAGTGAGGGGGGGCCGGAAGGGGAGGAGCGGCGGAGGGGTCACCCCTGAAGGTTCCTGGGCTCTGAGACAGGTGTCCCCTTGTTCTGCAGCCCACTGCCTGGTGTGCTTCTCGTGCACGAATCAGAACAGCAACTTCTACTGCCTGAAGCCGACCGTCTGCTCCGACTCCGACAACTACTGTGTGACCGTGTCCGCGTCCGCCGGCATCGGTGAGCACCGCCTCTCCCGGTGAGCGCCCGCCCGTCCCCCGGGCCGCCCGCCCCGTCCTCACCGCCCTGTGCCCCCTGCAGGGAACCTGGTGGACTTCGGCCACACCCTGAACAAGGGCTGCTCCCCGATCTGCCCCAGCCCCAGCGTCAACCTCGGCGTGGCGTCCGTGGGCACCTACTGCTGCCAGAGCTTCCTGTGCAACATCAGCACGGCGGGCCGGGGGCTGCGGGCCAGCGGCGCGCTGCTGGGCCTCGGGCTCCTGCTCAGCCTGCTGTCCGCCCTGCCGCGGCTCCGGCCCTGACGGGGCGCCCACTCCCGCAGCCCGGGAAGGGAGGCCGGCCCCTCCCCGACCCCAGCACCGGACGGAAGCCTTTTCCTGCGACCCGTCACCCTGCTCGATCCCGGCCCTTCCGCCCCTGGTCCCCACGGTCACGCCAGCCCCCGGCCCCGCCACCACCCTCCCTTCTCAGGCAGTGATGTGAGCTTCCTCAGGGAACCCGGGAAGGGCCGAGGGTCCCCGAGTCGGAGCCGGGGCCTGGGGACACACTGGGAGGGGCCGTGGGCCCCCAGGTCTGGCCCTCAGGTGGGGTGGAAACGTGCTGACGGCCACTGTGTCCCAGAAGGACGGCATGCTGCTGTCGCAGGCAGTGGTGTAGGTTCAGCTGTGTGGACAGGGTGTCCGTGTGCCCCTGTGCACGTGCCTGTGCAAGTGTCCGGCCGTGTGGGAGCCGGAGCGCGGGCGTCAGGAGACCTACGTCGGCAGCGGCTGAGCTCCCGGGGCCCCGACAACAAAGCTGCTCTTCCCTGGCATTCATGCGGCCCACGCTCACTCACAAACCCCTTTTGGAAGACGGGGTTCCACTGCATCTGGGTTCGGACTGCTGGACCCAGGAGTCAGCCACCCCCCAGCTGCCGCCCCCACCCCTCCCCCACATCAGAGTCGGCCTGCTGCTTTGGTGCCTCAAATAAACACATGTTCCCAACCCTCCTGCTCTGGGTGTGATGGCCTGTGGCTGCTCGTGTGGGAGCCCCCTCCCAGCAGGGGCCTAATGTTGGGGGGACTCTGCTGAGGCCCACACGGGGGAGGCTCGCATCAGGGCCTGGAAGGTGCGGCTGTCAGTGTCCACTAGATGCCAGCTGGCCAGGTCTGTGGACCCAGAGGGGCCCCCGAAGGACCAGCCAAGAGGGGCCATGGATGGCTTCGTGCAGGATAGAAAAATGAGCCAGAATAGTGTAAGCGATCAAGTATAGCAGGTAGAGGGTCTGGGTGACTCCCCGTCACTTGGGGTTAGGAGTCCAATTGGATAGAAGTCTGGCGTACTGTTGCTTCAGGAATCCAGGATGGTGGGGCACCCGGTGTGGTTCAGAGGGTTGAGTGTCTGCCTTCGGCTCAGGTCATGGTCTCAGAGTCCTGAGATCGAGTCCTGCATGGGACACCCTGCTCCTCAGGGAGCCTGCTTCTCCCTCTCCCTCTGCCCCTCCTTCCGCTCTCTCTCTCAAAGGAATAAATAAAAAGTCTTTAAAAAAGAAAAAAAAAAGAACCTCAGGTAGAGTCCCATCGAAGGCAAGAATCAGGTGAGCAATGGATGTTTGTCGGTGATTCATGGAAGGTGGGGATGTTGACGCCAGCGTTGGCCCAGGTTATTGGAAGCGAATGCCCTGAACATGTTTGGGATCCTGTTCTTTCAGATGTTACCAGCTGTTTGGGAGCTTAGGAGGAACTCACAGTGGTTAATTTTCTTGCCTCCCCACTGGAGCGGAAAAGAAGCTTCTTTGGTTGACTCAGAGGCACAGGGAGCTCCGGAGCCCGAGTCCCTGGGACCAAGCAGGATAATGGCAGAGACTGGAGACGGAGCCTGTGCAAAGTGCGGTTCCTCTTCTCTGCCTCGCACACCCGGCTGGCCTGAGGCTCTACGTGCCCATGTCCAGAGTCCCAAGGAGCACTGGCCAGCAGGGTGGGACGGTGGTCAGTGTGGGGCTCAGGGTCCCGGCCCATGTCCGGGGATGTCCAGGTCAGACGTGGGCACTGAAGCACGGAAATGTGGGGTCCTTACCGTCACAGCCACGAGAGGGGGACAGCCAGCCAACACACATAACCAGGTGACAATGCAGTGATTGAGCCCAAGGGAGGCTTTATTGGTCTCCAATAGAACAACAGAAGAAGGAGACCCAGGCCCAACCAGTGCCTTGTGGAAGGATCCAGAAGCGTATCACAGCAGCCTCACTGAGACTCGGTGAGCATTAAGCATGTGATTTGCCCTACTGGGTCAGACCAGCATTAAAACCAAAGAAGGGGCACCCAGCTGGATCGGTCAGTGGAGCATGGGACTCTTGATCTCAGAGTTGTAAGTTCGAGCCCCATGTTGGGTGCAAAGATCACTTAAAAAATAAATATATTTTTAAAGATTTTATTTATTCATGAGATCCAGCGACAGAGGCAGAGACCCAGGCAGAGGGAGAAGCAGGCTCCCTGCAGGGAGCCCAACGTGGGACTCCATCCCAGGTCTCCAGGATCACGCCCTGGGTGGAGGCAGACGCTCAACCACTGAACCACCCAGGCTGCTCCAAAATAAATAATTTTTTAAATAAGAAGAGGGCACCTGGGTGGCTCAGTGGTTGAGCGTCTGCCTCCAGGGAGGCGGGGGGAGGGTGCAGGCTGTGCCGGGGGCAGAGGGAGGCTGGGTGGAGCTGGGGAGGGGGGGCGGAGGGGAAGGAGGAGGAGCCCAGGGCCCTGAGTTTCCATTTCCTGCGGCCTGGGGGAGCACAGGTGCGGCGGGGCGGGCGGCGGGGCGGGCGGGGCGGGCGGAAGGGGCCTGGCCGGGGCTGCGCCCCCAGACTCTGGCTCCACCCTGGCCCCTGCTCAGGCTGCCGAGGGGCCAGGCGCCCTAGGTCAGGAACCCGGACTCCCAGGTCTCAGCGCCAGGTGCCCGGGTGCCGCCGCCTTTCTCAGTGGCCAAAGTCAGCTCTGCGTCCTGGCCCAGGTCTCCCGGCCTCCACCCGCGGAGGGGGTCTCCCTCTGGGGAGGGAGTGGGCGTGGGGGGCCCCTGCCTGTGCCTCCCAGGCTGCTGGGTCTGCCGGGGTCCCACGGGCCGGGGAGGGGGAGTCATCCCACCCCAGGTCTGGGGTCCTGGCAGGGCGCTCCTCTGGGTGCTCCTCAGGGTGCTCCTCGGGGTGCTCCTCCCGTGGTGCCCGAGCTGCAGGCCGGGCGTGGCGGGTGTGGCGGGCGGTGTGCCTCCTCCTCCCCAGCGCTCGGCATCAGGCCGCATTGCCCTGCTCCTGCGGGGACCCGGGTGGGATGGAGGAGGGCTGATAAGTGAGCAGAACACAGCTGGACGGAAGACCTAGGACAAGGCAGCTGCGGGCAGAGAGCTGCCCCACCCCGCCCCCAGGCTGTCACCCCGCAGCCCCGGACGCTGGGGCAGAGGGGCGGCGGGGGCAGGCCGGCTGTCGGGGGGGTGGGGGGCTGCTCTGCTGTGCTCAGCATGTGAGGATGTCTCCTGTGGACAGAGCCTGCCTAGTGTCCCCACGGGCGCTCGTCGGAAAGGGCCGAGTACCCTGTCTTCCTCAGGGGAGGGACCTCAGGCTTTCACCTTGTTCGGTTTTTCTGGAGGCCCCTTAGCTGCGCTCGTTGGGAGCGGGGGAGATGGGAAGATGGGAGCCTCTCAGGAAAAGGCAGAGGAACCGGATTCAGGGGGACGGGGAGGCACCCAAGAGGGGCTGGCGAGTGCCGGCAGGCTTGCGGGTGGCTGTGGACACCCCCTCACTGCAGCCTGCTTGACCCCTACACCCACCAAAGGTTCTCAGGTTGGGGGTGACCACCAGGAGCCCAGGTGGGTGTCGATTGTTGCGCCCAAGATCCTGAATCCGAGAAACCACCGAGGAGCCGACACCCCGAGGAGCCGACACCGATGCAAACACGAGGGTTGATTTACAAGCTGGAGCTTGGGGGCTTCAGCTGAGTTCTCAGGGCTGGTCTCGGGGACCTCCAGGAGGGGCGGAGCAATTCCTCGTTTACATTTTGATTTGGGGCCTTCAAGGGCAGTGAGCTCTGTTCTCATTCTAATAGGGGCTTCCAGCCGCCGGCTTGGGCTCCGTTTTTCTCTAACGTGGGGCTTTCTAGGGCGTTCAGCTGTTTCCTTCCTGAAACTGAAGTAGCGTCAGTCTCCGCGCTCCTTCCCTGGGGCCGGGAGGGCTGCGCGTGCTGGCGCTGAGCTGAGACGGGGTGGCCTCAATTTTCCCGGCCTCCACAGGACCCCTTGAGCTGCTCCTGCAGGCTCTCCTGGGACCGGCTGGTCACTTCTCCTAAAATGCTACCCTCTCGCCCTGGGGGGACCCTGTGTGGCCTCCCTGAGCCTGCCCACCCCTCTCCGAAGAGCACCTCAGGCCTCTCTCTTCCCACGTGTCTGGCTGGGACGTGCCGTCTGTTCTCCGCTGGGAATTGGCTGGGAATTGGCTGAGCTGGGCCCCAGGCTCATGGCCTGGAGGGACTCAGGCTGCCCGACACCCCTTTGACCCTGTCCCCAGGCAGAGGATAAACTGACCCCCTCCTCCGAGAGTTCTTGGGGAGTAGAGCAGAGCTGGACCCTGGAAACCCAATGACCCAGCAGCCTGCCCTGGTGGCCTGGGTTCAGGGGGCCCAACCGGACGTAGCTGACGGGCCTCAGCTGATGAGGGAGACAAAAGCAAAAGAAAAACTAAATCTCTTTGCTATTGGGATGCCTGGGTGGCTCAGGGGCGTCTCTGCCTCTCTCCGTGCGTCTCTCATGAATAAATAAAATCTTTTAAAAAAAAATCTCTTTGCTACTTACAGCCCATTGGCAGACGCGTCCTGGAAACAGACCGAGTGACGCTCCCCTGGAGCTCAGCCGCCTCGGTGTCAGCACTGTGCTGAGGGCGACAGGCTATGCAGCCCGACCCCCGGACCCTGTGAGTCTACTCGAACGTATAAAAATTATTTTGTTTTTTAATTTTTAAAAAATTATTTATTCATGAGAGAGACACACACACGGAGGCAGAGACACAGGCAGGGGAAGAAGCAGGCTCCCTGCAGGGAGCCCGACGTGGGACTCGATCCCGGGACTCCAGGATCACGCCCTGGACCGAAGGCAGGCGGTCAACCCCTGAGCCCCCCAGGAATCCCCAAAAATTCCTTTGGAAACTTCCTCTATCTCTAAACCCCAAGATACGGGTTGGTGATCATCCCCCAGCACCCGGCCCACGGATGCACACCCGAAGGGTCTCCTGACTCAGGCTAACAGAGCTTCTCCCAACAGGCGGCCCCCTCAGGGCCCGGAGACCTTGCTTCCAAAGCACCTGGGAGGCCTGTGCTGGCCCTCACCCCGCCCCAGCCTGAGAGTCCGTGATGGGCGCTCCGGGGACCCCGGGGCAGCCCTTCCCGCCCTCGGGTCCTGTCCCCCTACCCCACCTTTTTACACCCGAGATGTCTCAAGAATTCTTTCTTGGGCCGTGGGCTCTGGACCTCACCAACATTCCAAAACTACATCCCTTGGCGCCCAAAGTGGGGTTTTGAATCTCTCCATCTGGACTCTGAGCCGCGGTACAAACTTGGTGAGAACTTTCTCTCCTCTTCCTTTACGCTCATTGCAGAGGCTTCTGAAGGAGTGTGGTCTTACCCGAACCCTTTCCTGCCGGTTGTTCAGGCTGCAGTCCCCCAACCCGGGGCTAATCCGCGGGATGCAGAAAGCCTGCCTTTGGGCGGGAAGTTAGTACCGTGGCCGGGACGGTCGTAAAGTCCAGAAACTCAATGCCCTCTCTGTATCCTGTCCTTGTACCAAGTTGTCTGTCTTGGGCACGGGAGAGCCACCTGAGTCCCCAGGTGACTCATCTGGTGATCTAAGACGCCCGTGTGAGCTTCCCTCCAGTTGTTCTAAGGTGATCCCCTCCATCCCTGGTCCAGCCGCTTCTGGTGGCGGGGCCTCCACGGGGAGCCGGCCAAAACCAGCGCCCGGTGGAATCAAAACCCAACGCAGGACCGTTTGCTAGGAGGTTGGCCCAGGACCACATGTGTGGCAGCGTGGCTTAGAGCAGGGTGGATTGCTGTCTTCACTGGTTTCTGTCAACGTCCTCTAACTACTTACACTACAAAATTGGGTAATCCCCCCCCTCTGTAAAACTTTTCTAGTGTTTTCCAAGGGTTGAAACAGTCGGTTCTTCACGGTGCGGCAAGGCAGGACAAGGCAAAGTATCTTGGTCTATACACCAGTGCCCATTTGCGGTCTAGAATGCGATGGGGAGGGACGCCTGGGTGGCTCAGGTTTAGCACCTGCCTGGAGTCCCAGGATCGAGTCCAGCATCCGGCTCCCTGCGTGGAGCCTGCTTCTCCCTCTACCTGTGTCTCTGTCTGTCTGTCTGTCTGTCTCTCTGTGTATGTGTCTCTCATGAATAAATAAATAAAACCTTTAAAAAATAATAGAATGCGATGGGGAAGCGGAGGATGGGGGGGACTGTAGCATCCCTCCTCCAGGGCCTTCAACAGCTGCGGTGACCATAGCGATTTGTTTGAGGGACCCCTGGACCTGCTTTGACACCAGAAACATATCCCCCCTGGGACACTACCCAGAAGTCCTGAGGTGGTGGGTTGGGATTTTCTTGGTGAAGGACCTTCTCCCTCTCCTTCAGTTCCCAAGGACTCCCCCTTGGGATGCCTTTTAACCCACAGGAAACAATTCAACTTGCAAAATCTAGGAAAGGACTGAGCTCCTGCAACATTGCCTGGCCTCAGGGGGAGCTGCCAGTTACATCTCTGGAGCAGGAAGCAGGGCAAATAGATGGAGGTACCGTAGGTCCATCCAGGCCTTCGGGGACTCTAAATTAGGACCTGGGCCTAAGAGGCCTCTTGCAGAACGTGTCTGGTCAGTAACCAGGCCAGTAAACTCCTTCCTGACAGAAAGGATGATAATTATCTAAATGGGCCTCCTCCTGATAGAATCCAGGTTATTGGAGGAAACACAGGCCATCCCTGACGGAGGGGACCCCGACACTCTCGCTGTTACTCCTAATAATAGATGTGGGGGCTTCTCCCTCACTTCCCGGGTTAATGGCTATAATCAGAGCCAACTGATTGGGCTGGGCTACCTCGGGGTGCAGCGGGAACTTTAAGGAATAATCCCAAACAGCTGTGGAAAGTTCCTTTGTTTCAGGGAAGGTTCCTGTCTTCTCTAGCCGGGGGACATGGACTGCATATTTCCACTCTTGTGGAAAAAAATCAAGGTGGTATCTGTCCATCTGTCTGAGCCAAGGAAGTTTGTTTTTTTGTTTGTTTATTTATTTATTTATTTATTTGCCAAGGAGGTTTAGAACCAAGAACCCTTTTTCTCTGCCTTCTGGTGGCACCTCACCGCTTTGGCCCCCACCCCAGCCCCCTCCACCTCCTGCCTCTGCACCACCCGTGCAAGGCCTGCATAACTGATTCCTAGACCATCCTGGGGCCTCCTCCGCAGTGCTCTGTGGCTCCTCCCCCACCCCTCGCTGTGAAGGAGCTAAGAAGAGCACCCCCTGGACTTAACACCGCCCACTTGATTTCCCTGCCAGGGTCCCAGGAAAAAGTTGACAGTGAGGAACAAATTGATGGACTTCTAAGTGGGCTGTTTTAATATGATGAACCCTCCCTACACCTGCCACACAATCAGGTTTTCCGTCCACTGCTCATCTATCATATCGGGTAGTTATTCATGTGGGAAAGGGTGGGAGGCTCCTTCCTGGGTGGTGTTCCCAGCCTCGGGGATCCAGAGGGCCGCCGCCCTAAGGCATGCCTGCCAGCCACAGGCCACCAGCTCAAGCTCTTGGTTTACAAATCTCACTGGCTGTCGAGCTGCCCCCCCCCCCCCCCCGGGCCTGGGTTAGGACACCCTTCCTTTCTGTCATACAAATCTTATATACAATTGTAGGTCCTCCCTGAGTAAAGCCTAGAATAACAGGATGGGGTCTTTTCCCATTTAAGGGTAGTTTTCCACTTGGGACAGAGCCCCGTGTCCCTGCCTGCCTTTCTTCGGGCTATCCTTCGTTATTATTCTACCAAGATTTGCTGAAGGTCAAATAACCTCATGACCTCTGTTGCAATTTGTTAGCAAAAAGATGACTTAAAAGGATGGTTAATTTTGTCTGCCTCAGTTTTTCACGGGTAATTGTTAAAATAGCTTTCAAAGTCTTTGGTGACCCGAAACTTTAAAATCTTGCTCCGATGACATATTGGGATTGAATTCATTGGACGTCTAGGACTTTTCCAAAAAAGATAAAGTGCCACTGAACATAGGTTTGCGCCTTTGACTTCTTACTGCAAAGAAACTAAGGATATTTGGGTCTGTCGGAAAACGTGCTTTGTGCTAAATAGATTCATAAATCTGCCGTCCAAAGACTTCTGGTGTGACAGTTCACCACTGGTTACTAGTTAGTTCTCATTGGAGACTAAGGTTTCTAAGAGTTAAAATCCTGCTAAATATAATGAAGACTGATGGGAAAAAGGGAACCATCTCAGTATGTGTAAGAAAGACCTAAGAAATGGGAATACATCTTTGTTGAAGGAAAAAGAAAGTGGTAGAAGGTTTGTGAAGGGAAATCTTTGGAAAGCAATTCTACGCATGGTCAGGATGGAGTGGATTTTAAAAGTACCCCGCTCTGGGCACGCCCGGGACTCAGTGGTGGAGGGTCTGCCTTAGGCCTAGGGCATGACCCCGAGGTCCTGGGATCGAGTCCCGCATCGGGCTCCCCACAAGGAGTCTGCTTCTCCCTCTGCCTGGGTCTCTGCTTCCCTGTGTGTGTGTGTCTCTCATGGATAAATAAACAAAATCTTTACAAAAAATCAAAGTACACTGCTATAAAATTGAAAGTGTGTTTTCTCTCTGTTAAATGACAAACTTTTCTTGGATTGTTGGTCTGCTCGTGATAAGAAAATATAAACAAAATTGCTTTCTCTTTTCTTTGTCCAGGAAAACCGGTTTCTACATTGTGTCTTCAGCAGGTCTTTAATGATCCGGAATCCTACTTAGGCATGTGCTGTAGAACTTTCTAACGTTCTACCAAACTTCCTTGAGATTTAAATTGTAAACAAAGCCTCTTTGACTCATTAGGCTTGTTTATATGGTATGTTGTGTTCTGGTATAATGTCACCACTGGATATTCTGATTATTGAAGTGTTATGTGTCACAGAAATAACTGAATTTACTTGTCAGTTACATCATAATGAGCGCTCGTGTCACACTGTGAGAAGGTCCTTTTTTGAGTTTTTGTCATTTCTAATCGTTCTTATTCTCTTGTGAAACAAGTTTCAACTTCAAGGAGATTCGTAAAGGAGTTTTAGGACAAATAAAGGTATTTGATATCTTTAGGTTATAAAGCTCAAATGGGTATGAATTTCCAGAACTAGCTACAAAGCTGCATTCAAAGGGAACAAGAATTAGATGGGCTTTTTTAAAGATTTTATTCATTTATTCATGAGAGACCCAGAGAGAGAGGCAGAGACACAGGCAGAGGGTGAAGCAGGCTCCATGCAGGGAGCCCGATGTGGGACTCGATCCCGGGATCCCAGGATCATGCCCTGGGCCAAAGGCAGGCGCCAAACCACTGAGCCACCTGGATCCCCAGGGAACAAGAATTAGTAACATGGGACTCAATGAACTGAGGAAGATGATTATTGATTATAGTTTTTATGACTCTTACCTGAGACATTGCTCTGTTTGCTTTCCCAGATTAAGGAAATTTCTCTTGTGATATCTATGACTTTACAGAAAACATGATAAAATATGCATTTGTGAACAAACTGACACATTTCACTAATTCTCTGTACCTGGCCCCTCTGAAATTCAAGACGTGTCCGAGAGTATTCTTCCTTCCACGGCAACCACGGTCATTTGCATAAGTTCAGTAGGAATCTGTTCTCCTTGTGACAGGACATCACTGGAAACATTGGTTATTTTACCAAGACTTTGAGTGGAAAGTCGTATTTGAGGGACATGCATAGATTCAGGTATGACCAAACCGCTCTAAGGACTAAGGTTGAATTTGTGAAACTCAGATATGACCAAACACCTTTGAGGAACTAAGGTTGGATTTATGAAACTCAGATATGACCTAACAGCTCTAAGGACTAAGGCTGACGTATGAAACCTGCCGCCACAAAGCCCCTTGGAACTGCTGGCCCGATGCCTGGTGAGAGTTCCCAGCAGCCTCACCAGTGAGTAAAGACGGTCACTTCTTGGCAGGTGCAGGAAACTCAGGACGCTTTGGGGACCTCGTGAAAAGGAACTCCCCCAAATCCACAGGTATTACAGGCAAGTCTGATGGTAAGCACTTGGCTTGGCTTCTAGCCCGGAGAGGCTACTCAGAGTTCAATCTAGGGAGTCCTTATACAAGTTTCCAGCAAAGTACGTTTAACGAGATCTATATGGCCCATCACCGTTGTTGTGGGGCTTATATAAATAATGAGGCCAAGTTTGCTAAAAATTGAACTTATTTTACAAACAAATTAGTCTTGATTTGGCTATCTCTGAAATAAGGGTGATTTTTGTGAGAAAATTGTTTTCAATAACCCACCTTCACAGATGTTAAATTCCAGTTCGTTCTTTCTTTCTTTCTTTCTTTCTTTCTTTCTTTCTTTCTTTCTTTCTTGATTTTATTTACTTATTCATGACGGATACCGAAACACAGGCAGAAGGAGAAGCAGGCTCTATGCAGGGAGCCCGATGCAGGACTCGATCCCGGGTCTCCAGGATCGCGCCCTGAGCCCAAGGCAGATGCTCAACCGCTGAGCCCCCCCGGGCCGCCCTAAATTCCAGTTCTGATTGTCTTTGAATGTTGTTTGCCTGAGCAGAAAACTGGAGGCAAACTGCAGAGAAATGACCACAGCAGCTCACGTACAGTCTTGCTTGTTACCCTGTGGGGGTCATACCAGGACCCCATGGGCATGTGGTGAAACAGCTGGAAAATGGGATTGATTCCCCAACAGTGGTGTAACCCGGCTAGCACCCCGACCGACCCTGCGTGGCTGGGATGACAGCGGCCCTCCTCCGAAGCCGGAGCATACCCCCCATGGGGCTTGTGGAGACAGGGAGGACCCCACTCTCTTTATGATTGCCTTGGACGACTCCTCCTAACTAGGATACAGTCCAGGCTGGACCTCGAACAAAGAGGGCTTCTGGATGCTTTTATTCCTCAGTCGTATTTATGCTAGAAGTCCCCTGCAAGCAGGGGCTTCCGCCAAGCACAGGGCGACCGCCCTTCACTAAGCCTTCTCGCTGTCACCCACACATGCACAAGCGGGCCCTCCAAGGCCGGGAGGCCAGGGGCACGCCGGCTGGGGGCCCAGGACGCCCGGAATCCCATGACTGGCTGCTGACGGTACCCGAGGCCGTGGGGCTGTCACCACGTCCACGGCCCCCCGGGCTGGAGAGGCCGCGGGACCCGGCTTCTGGCTGCGCACGGACTCGGCACTAAGCCACTGCCCGCCCAGGCAGCCTTCCAAACGGAAAACGAGGGTGGGCACGTTCTGCGTCTCCAGCCGCGACCACCCGCACCCACCTCTGCTCCCTCTTTGGGGGATGTGGTCTGGCACGTGGCCGCTCTGAAGGGCCCGGTCGAAGCCCGAAGCGACCCCCGAAGAGCGGTTCTCTCCGAGGTGCTGCAGTAACACAAAGGCGCGAAGCGGGTTGCCAGCCAGGAAGGCCCTCGGGCCGGGCGGCTACCGGCTCGCGTGCTCTCCCTGCTCTCCCTGCTCTCCGTGCTCTCTGCACTCTCCGTCCTCTCCGTCCTCTCTGTCCTCTCCCCGCTCTCCATCCTCTCTGTCCTCTCTGTCCTCTCTATCCTCTCCGTCCTCTCCGTCCTCTCCGTCCTCTCTGTCCTCTCCCCGCTCTCCATCCTCTCTGTCCTCTCTGTCCTCTCTATCCTCTCCGTCCTCTCTGTCCTCTCCGTCCTCTCCGTCCTCTCCGTCCTCTCCGTCCTCTCTGTCCTCTCCCCGCTCTCCATCCTCTCTGTCCTCTCTGTCCTCTCTATCCTCTCTGTCCTCTCTGTCCTCTCCGTCCTCTCCGTCCTCTCCTCCTCTCTGCCCTCCCCGCGCTCTCCGTCCTCTCCGTCCTCTCCGTGCTCTCCGTGCTCTCTGCACTCTCTGTGCTCTCCGTCCTCTGCGTGTTCTCCATACTCTCCGTCCTCTCTGTCCTCTCCGTCCTCTCTGTCCTCTCTGTCCTCTCTGTCCTCTCTATCCTCTCCGTCCTCTCTGTCCTCTCCGTCCTCTCCGTCCTCTCCGTCTCCGCATGCCATGCTGTGGCCACGCCCCAGGCTTCTGCAAAGTCATCTCTGGGTTTCCAGCTGGCACGAAGGCTCACCCGGCGCTTTAGAAGACCCCTCTCTTTCCTTCACTGGTTAAAGTCCTGGACTGGAAGAGGATTTTTGGCAACTACCAGAGGATGCTTACTTGGGTTTTCCTTTTTGTTATTCTCCTCACGTTTTGCTGTCTTCTCGCAGGTCCCACCCCCTGGAGACGCCTTTTGCTGCCAGGACTTCCAGCCAACGCACGTTCCTTTGGACCACACATGCGGTCTCCCCGGCCTCTCGCCACTCCTACAGGTGTGGGCCCTGCTGCCCCGCCTTGACCACAGATGGGGCCCCCGACGACTCCGTGCAGGAGCGGAAGTTACAGAAGACCAGACCTTCCAGCCTCGGCAAGCTCAAAGATTTAAGGGTCAAAGCTGTTCAGGGGAGAATGATGTGGGAAACAAAGGCAGGAGAGCAATGAAATGTCCTCACCGCCTCCAGCGCACTGACTCGTCCCCAAAACAGGCAGGGACCTTCCCTTCGGAGCTCAGCTGCCTCGGTGGTAGCACCCTGCAAGGGCCACCAGCAATTCCAGCCCGACCCCAGGCCCCTGGGAGTCTACTTGAACATATAAAAATTCCTTTGGAAAAAAAAATAAATAAATAAAAATTAAAAAAATAAAAATTCCTTTGGAAACTTCCTGTGTCTCTAAACCCTGAGTACGGCAGATACACACCCGAAGGGTCTCCTGACTCAGGCTAACAGAGCTTCTCGCAACAACAGGCAGCCCCCTCAGGGCCCGGAGACCTTGCTTCCAAGCACCTGGGAGGCCTGTGCTGGCCCTCACCCCGCCCCAGCCTGAGAGTCTGTGATGGGCGCTCTGGGGACCCCGGGGCAGCCCTTCCCGCCCTCGGGTCCTGCTTCTGCGCTTTAATAAAACCACCTTTTTGCACCCGAGACGTCTCAAGAATTCTTCCTTGACTGTCTGCTCCTGAACCCCCGCCTTGCCTACATCGTCAGCTCTGGGGTTCTGGGAGCAGAGACCTTAGGTTGACCTGGACTTGAGCTGCTGTCCGTCCATACCCCACAACTAACAGAGCCCCCAGGGCTGACAGAGGGGCCCCGGAGCCTCTCCGCCTTTGGTCGGGACTGCCCGGGGCTGCCCACCCCCACCCCCGATCCTCCAGCTTCTCCCAACCCCTGACCCCGGCGTGCAGCTGTGGGGCCCTTCCTAGGACTGGGGCAGGGGGCTTTGGCAGAGAGGAGCTGCCGGTGCCTTATGTGGGACACAGACTCCGAGGCGGCCCATGGTCCTGCCCCCTGCTCCTCGCACCCTCCTGGACAGCAGGCGGGCCTGAGGCCTGCTTCCAACTGTTAACGTGGTGGAGGTGACGGCTTGTGTGTGATGATGCTCCACAGACCGAAGCCCCACCCAGAGGCAGATGCTCCCTCTTGCTGGCTTTGGAGAAGCCACCCCCGTGGGGTGGTGGAGAGGGTGGGGCCGGGGAGGCCGGGTGCCCTGTGCTCACATGATGCCAAGGTCTCCCCCGTGCGGGGGGCCGACAGTGGATGTGCCAGCACACCGACGTACTGGACGCAGCAGGTTCCGTGCAAGTGACCAAGCTATGTGCATGTTCCTTAAGGTGTCCAGGTCCCTGCCCCTGCCCCCAGCACAGCCAATAAAAGCTTCCCACTCTCACCCCAAAATGACTCCGTGCTCCGAGGGCTCTCTCCTGTCCCCTTACCTGCTGCAAGGAATCATCTTGGGGGTGACGGACCCCCCAGTGGTGGGCCCTTTGTACCCGGGGACAGGAGGGGTGTCTCAGCCTGAGTACAGGCCTGCAGGACCCCCGGGGAGACCGGGGCCCTTCCTTGCTTTGGGCACAGGGTCGTGACTTGGCCCGCATAAAGGCAACCCTTTTGTGCTAGTGTTTTGGGGAGCCACTCGATGGATTAAAACGACCACCTTTCCATGAGAACGATCTCTCTCTGCTCCTCCTGGCCCGAGGAGCCCACAGCAGGAACAGGAGGACGCTCCTGGGGGCGCCTGGGTGCTCTGTCGGTGGAGCGTCCACCCCCGATTTCGGCTCAGCTCTCAATCTCAGGGTCGGTCGTGAGCTCGAGCCCCACGTTGGGCCCACGCTGGGTGGGGAGTCTGCTGGAGATCTGTCCCCCTCTCCCCCTGCTCCTGCGTGCTCTCTCTCAACAGAACAAAACAAAACCCCCCACCAACTCCTAAAGGGGCTCGGGGCCGGGATGAGGTAAGAAACTCCCAAAGCTGATACTGGATTCAAATCTTTTCATTCTTTGTTTGTTTGTTTTTTTGTTTTTTTTTTTGTTTTTTTTGGGGGGGGGGGGGTTTAGACACACAGAGAGAGGCAAAGACACAGGCAGAGGGAGAAGCAGGCTCCCTGCAGGGAGCCCAATGCCAGACTTGGTCCCAGGACCCCAGGGTCACGACCTGAGCCGAAGGCAGACACTCCAGCCCTGAGCCACCAGGCGTCCCTCAAATCCTTTTTCTTAACGAGGCCTTTGCTTGCTTGCTGGTCACCTCTGGCTATTGTTCAGAGTTCAGAAATGTTGGCCCTGACGGTGCTTCATCAGTTCTCCCTGTTTCCGCCGAGGAGCGGGCCCTGGGAGCTGCCCTGCACCCCCCATGTTGCTCTGTCCTCCCGTCTTGGAGAACTCTCGATGCATTTAGGGGATTAGCCTTCCAGCCGTAATCACGTAGCAAACACTGTCTCAGTTTGTCGGTGGCGTCTCATTTTGGTTTTGGAACACGTCGGCGTTCAGAAAGTTTAATTTGTATTTTACCGCCCTCAGCCTCATCGATCTTCCATGTGTGGATTTTGAGTCCTAGTTAGAAAGTCTTGCCAGGGGTCCCTGAGTGGCTCAGTCAGTTAAGCGCCGGTCTTCCGCTCAGGTCGTGATCCTGGGGTCCTGTGATCGAGCCCCACATCAGGCTTCCTGTTCAGCAGGTAGCCTGCTTCTCAGTCTCTCTCTCTCTCTCTCTCTCAAATAAATAAATAAAATCTTAAAAAAAAAAAAAAGCGCAAACCCCGCTGTCCCCAAAGCTGCCCTGTTTCAGACCTTCGGGTCTGCGTCCCGATCCACCCGCCGCGTGTTCTCGTGACTAGTGAGAGATCTGATTCTCCCAGTCCCCAAACCCCCGCCTGGCTGTCCTGTGACAAAGTCCATCCTGGCCCCAGCCATTAGAGATGAAAATTGGAAGACCGCCTCCGTGTGACCCCACGCGTCCCCCTCCGTGTGAGTGACAGTGAGACTTGCTTCCCACCGAACACAGAGAAGGTGAAGTGACTGGGCAGGTGCATTAAGGGCCCTGATGGGGGGGCGCCTAGGGGGCTCAGCGGCTGAGCTTCTGTCTGTGGCCCAGGGTGTGATCCCGGGGTCCTGGGACCGAGTCCCGCAGCGGGCTCCCTGGTCCTCGGGGAGCCTGCTTCTCCCGCTGCCTCTGCCGGCCGCTCCCCCGCTTGTGCTCACTCTCTGTGTCAAATAAATATGCAAAATATATTTTTTTAATAAGGAAAAAATATCTAAGTGTGATTTGGACTTGCTTCAAATCTCAGACCTGCTGTGTTTCCTTAAACACTCGGAGCTGGTGTGAGATGTGACCAGGTGTAGGACACACCCCTTATGCGGCCCCTGGGATGTCTCCGGGTTCCTCTCACCGTGGGGCATCCGCTTCCATTCTTTGTCTTTTGGTTGCTCCGGTTGCTCCGTGCCCTTATTTTTTAAATGACAGTTATAACCAGTTTTTTTTTTATTATTTTATTTATTTATTTTTTATTTTTATTTTTTTTTATGATAGTCACAGAGAGAGAGAGAGAGAGAGGCGGAGACACAGGCAGAGGGAGAAGCAGGCTCCATGCACCGGGAGCCCGATGTGGGATTCGATCCCGGGTCTCCAGGATCGCGCCCTGGGCCAAAGGCAGGCGCCAAACCGCTGCGCCACCCAGGGATCCCTATAACCAGTTTATTATTTTGTACCCGGCCTGCACGTTTCGGCCTTTTCATGGGGAGGGTCGGTCCACGCACAGCAGGCTCGCACGACGTGCTGTCAGCTTGAAGGCCTGTGCCTCGTGCTTTCATTCTTCCCAAGTGTCTCTTCTCTTTGTCCTGCATCCTTCTGGGTTTATGAAATATTTTCCATATTTCCTTTTCTCTTTTATAGACATATTTCATATACGATCCTTCCGAGGTGACAGCACGTGTCCTTGCCATACTGTAGTTGGCCTTGACTCCGCGCGGCCGCCCCAGCCCCCAGAGCTCAGGCGCGGTCACAGGAGGGCTTGGTCTACACCGGCCCATTTACCTTACTATTCACGGCTCCGTGTTACGGACCGCACCACGCACACCGTAAACCCGCCTTTGTGCCGAATCCAAATACCTCTCACTTCTGCTCCTCTGACCTTCTCCCTAAAGCTTCTTACTCCCATGTGTGGTCACTTTATTTACCTTGAAGAACTCCCTTTTTTATTCCTTGTCATCTAAGTCCGCTGGCAAGGAATTACCTGCCCTTCTGTATGAAAACTTTTGTTTTCTCTGTCTCTGAATACTACCTTTGCTTGGCCCAGGATTCAGGGTCGCCAGGTTTTGTCATTTATCCTTTTCAAGATGCAGTTTCATTTTCGGACGGCTTCCATAATCTTTGTGAAAAGTCAGCTTTAGACCCTAGTTGCTTTTCCTTGGCCATGTCCTTCCCTGTCTGCTAACGGAAGCGTCTTGTTCCCAGCCTGTCGGGTGCAGCCGGCTCGCGGTGGCGACGTCCTTTGCATTTATTCTGCTTAGAGTTTTTGGGATTCGCGAATCTGTGGTTTACCTTTCATCGTTTTGAAAAATGTTGCCTCTTCAAGTATCTCTTTCCCGCCGTCCTCCGCCCCTCCTCCTGCTATTCCAGGCTCCCGTGAGTTCGACCCTTTGGCTGGGCCTCCTGGGCGCTGGTGCCGAGTTGTTCTTTCTAACATTTTGTTCTCTGAAAGCTTCGCTTTGGCTATTTGTGCTGTCCTGGCCCTCCCTCCCTTCATATTGTCTTCTGCTCTTGAATTGTCCCAAATGAATTCTTCAGATATTTTTTCTTTTCTTTTTTTCTTTTTAAGATTTACTAATTTATTCAAGAAAGACACAGACTGAGAGAGGCAGAGACACAGGCAGAGAGAGATCGATGCGGGACTCGAGCCCGGGTCCCAGGATCACGACCCGAGCCGAAGGCAGACACCCAACCGCTGAGCCACCCAGGCGTCCCAGATATTTTATTTTTCAATTCCAGAATGTAGTGGTTAATGCGACGTGTCGCCTGCACTGGGCCCCGGTACCCTGATATATGGCCCAAACAATGTTGGATGTTTCTGGGAGGGTGTTTGTTAGATAAGATTAACATTTCATTTTTTTTTTTGAGATGCAACAAAAATCTTTAATTTTATTTCACTTAATTCAACTTGCTTTCATTAATGTTCTCATCAATTTGTAAGATTAACATTTCAACTGGTGACACTTGAGTGAAGCAGGTTGCCCTCTGGAATGTGGGGAATTGGGGGCTCTCCTCCAATCAGCTGAAGGTCTGAATAGCACAAAAGACAGACCTCCCCCAAGTGAGAGGAGCAAACAGCCTCCAGGACGTTGGCCCTTCCCTGAAGACTGGACCTGCCGGCCTCCATAGTCAGGCCCTTCTAAGAAATCTTGGTCTGTACGTAGAAACATTGTGTTGCTTCTGTTTCTCTAGAGAATCCTAACTAACACAGAATATCCATTTAATTTGTTTTATAGCATCCCATTCTCCATCGAAACTCTGTCTTTAAATCTTTTTTTTTTTTTTTTTGTCTTTAAATCTTTTTTTCTTCCTTTCCTTTATTTTACTGAACACAGTTGTCATTGTTATTTTAAAATCCTTTTCCAGGGCCACCTGGGTGGCTCAGTCTGTGAAGCCTCTGCCTTTGGCTCAGGTCATGATCTCAGGGTCCTGGATCGAGCCCCATTCCGGGCTCCCTGCTCTGCGGGGAGCCTGCTTCTTTCTCTTCCTCTGCTGCTCCCCCTGCTGGTGCTTTCTCTCTCTTCAAATAAGGAAATAAAATGTTAAACACACACACACACACACACACACACACACACACACACATAAAATCCTTTCCTGCTAACTCCATTATGTGGCCCATCCGTTGGTCTGCGTGTCTTTCCCCCCTATTGTTACTGGTCGCATTTCCCTGCCTCCCGAGATCTACGAACTCTTTATCGTGTGCTGGGCATTGTACAAACCCGAGCCATAGAGGCTGCGTATACCCGTACACCCACAGGCCGGGGTCCCGCGTGTCCTCCTTACCAGATCAGTGGGTGTGAAGTACTAGTCACACCAGCTCCATCACAAGCTGAGCTTGGTGGCGGCTGGACTGCAGTTTGAGAAAGACGCACGTGACCTCCTATTGACCACCCCCCCCACCCCACCCCCACCCCCCGCCTCTGGCTGAGGCTTCGGCGGCCCGTCTCCCTGGCCCTGGACGGTGTGAGAGATCCCACGCCCCCCACTCACGGGCGTCTTTGTGCCCTGCCACCCTCCCGCACGGTTTACCAATCTGACAACGCCGTTCAGAGCATGTTCAGACATGGGACTGAAGCAGGCCTCTTCCTCTGTGGGCCTTTGCTGCCTTGCAGCCAGGAGACCCCTGGAGGTGTCACACTTCTTGCAGCTGTCCCTTCTAGGGCTCGGTCTCCTGCACCCACAACTCTGCAGGCATTCCAAGGGGGAGAATGCGCTTGTAGCACTGGTGGTAAGATCTGCACGCGTTTCCCTTGCCCAGAGCCGAGGCCGTGTGGACCACACGCGTCCCCGGTGCCTGGAGGTGGCACATGGCCACGGGAAGGGAAGGGCCCCTGCATCAGGCGCCCTGGGCGGGCTTCCCTCCGCTGGTTCCCGGGCCCCTCAGCCCTCGCTCCTGCCACAGCTCTCCAGCATGTTTTAAACACATTTGCAGTCCGCCCGGCTTTTTCTCCGTGGTCCAGCGGAAGCATTTGAGGGCCTGGTCTCCCTCCTCTCACACAGGGGACGCCCTCTGATGGCTCTGCGGTTGTGGGTTTGCTCTGCATCCCGATTCATTGGGATTATTTTCCAAGTTGGTGGTTTTTATTACTTATTCTCTGGGATTTCCGGGTACTCTATCATTTACCAATGGAACTGATTTTACTTCTATTCTTTTTTTTTTTTTTCTTAAACATTTATTTGAGAGAGAGAGTGTGTGTGTGGGGGGGAGAAATAAAGGTAGAAGGAGAGAGACTCTCAAGCAGGCTCCACGCCCAGCACCGGGCTGCATCTCATGGCCCTGAGATCATGACCTGAACAGAAATAAAAAGAGTCTAATGCTCAACCGAATGAACCCGCAGGCGCCCCTTCTTTCCACCCTAATGCCTATTATTTGTCAGTAGTTGCTAATTGCCTCAGTGGGTACTTCTGATTGCATATGCCAGACTGTGATGGGAACACTTCTGGTATTTTTCTTACAATGTAAGACGATGTGCTCGCTTCAGCAGCACATATACTATAATATGTGGAATATTCCACATATGATATGAGGAAGGTGGCGCTAAACCGCTGAGCCACCCAGGGAATCCCCCTCTTAAATACTTTTAAATGAGAAAGGATATTCAGGGCAGCCTGGGTGGCAGCGGTTTAGCACCGCCTTCAGCCCAGGGCCTGATCCTGGGGTCCCGGGATCGAGTCCCACGTCGGGCTCCCTGCATGGAGCCTGCTTCTCCTTCTGCCTGTGTCTCTGCCTCTCTCTCTCTCTCTCTCTCTCTCTCTGTGTCTCTTATGAATAAATAAATAAAATATTTTTTAAAAAAAGAATTTTTGTGTGAAATCCATGCCCAGCCTTCTTTGCTGGGATACTTTTTCCTTTTTTTGCTCCTGGGGTACTTTCTTGCTATTTCTATTTTCTACTGAATTTGAGATCTTCAAGCTTTCTGTCTCTCCCGGGGTACCTTCGGGTTGTATATTTTTCTCCGCAGTTTTTCATGTAAAGGTATATGATGTAGTCTCTTACAATTTAAATTTTTTACTGTTTCAATAATAACTTTGCTCTTGGTGTTTATTATTGTGTGTATGTCTACTGTCTCTCTTTCATTGATTCGGTTAGTTGCTTGTCTCGCTATTGTAATTTCTTGGAGAACCAAGGTTTTAATGTACTGAGTCTGGTTTGCTGGATACGCTTCTCACTTTCTCTTACCTTACAGCTTCCTTCCCTCTGCTTTCTGCGGACTCGTTTCTCCTCCAGTTTGAGCTGAGATTTGACTTGTGTGTTGCCAATTCTCTTCCTTCTCAATGAAACTGAAATTCAGGCTTTCAAATCTTTGTAGCACTGACACTCGAAGGACTCAATGACTACATAAGGAAATACTCACTTTAAACTTTTTTTTTGAGTTTTTCTTTTTATTATTTCAGCTTCAGTGTGTCTTGCTTGCTGTAGAGAAGTCTGATACCGAGCTATTTTTTCCTTACATATATTTGGGCGCCGTAAGTACAAAGCACTATTTCTGGATCCTCTAAACCACCATTTCCACCCAGCCGGTCTTTGTCTACACCCGTGGCTGCCCCCGCCCCCCTCCCACTCGCACCTGCCCCTGATGCCCACCCCAGGTTGCACCCTCAGCTGTCCCCGGGCCCCCAGCATTGCCCCCACCATCGCAGCCTGCCCCCTCCGCCCCACTACCCCCTTCCCCGTCCGTCCCCAGCTGTCTCGGGCCCCGCCCTCCCCACTGCTTCCCCCCACAGCTGTCCCCTGGCCCCCTGGCTGCCCCGCCCCCGGCTCGCACCTGTGCCTGATTCGAGACCCCAGGCTGCACCCACCCCGCCCCTGGCTGCGCCCCCAGCTGCTCCGACACCCCCCCTGAGCCGCCAGCCCCAGGTGACCCCAGTCACCCCGGCCCCCGTGCCCGCACCTGCGCCCCCTCCCCCCGCCCGCACCTGCGCCCCCTCCCCCCGCCCGCACCTGCGCCGGCCCCCCCAGCCGCAGGCCGGTGTCTACGCTGCCCTTCCGCTTCTTGTCTTCGCTCCGTTTCCTCCGTCCTCACTTCCTCCCCGCGGCCCCCCGGTGGGAGGCTCCGATCGCTGCTGCGGTGTCGTCCCGTCTTCGGGGTTTCCGCCGCGACCGCCCCTCGGTCCGCGCCCCGCCGCGCCTCCCCGACCCCCACCTGCGGGCGCCCGGCCCGCGAACACGGCCGCCCTCTGCCGGCGGCGCGGCGAAGTGCAGCGCCCTGCCCCGTCGGCCCGTCCGCTCCGACCGTGGGTCCCGCCCCGGGGCCGCAAGGACTTCCCCTCCCCCTTGCGCCTTCCGCTTGCCGCCGAGCCTCCGAGGGCTGCGCTGCGTCCCCGCGCCGCGGTGCGCGCTCCGGCCCCGGGTCCGAGCCCCGCGTCCACCAGGGCCGCCCAGGCGCCGGACCCTCGCGGACTCCGCCACCCTCCGCCACCCCTCGGACACCCCTCGGACACCCCTCGGACCCCCCTCGGTTCCCCCTCGGTCCCCCCCTGCCTCCCGTCTCTCCCCTGATGCCCCTTCTGGTGCCCGGGGCCAGCCTGGGGGCCGCCCCGTCTCCGGGGCCTGCCCCGGCCACTGCGAGGGTGGGGTTCTGCTGCCTCTCTGATGACCCGCACCCCCTTTCTTGCTAGAAACGAGTAAGTAGCAGAAGTTACCCTGGGGTCGCCCGGAATTCAGTGTGAGATTCTAAATGTAGCGGTAGTGGGAGGCAAACAATTGAGTTTCATATATTGATTTTACAGCCAGTGACCTTGCTAAATTTGTGCGTTGATTGCAATAGTTGCTCTGTATCTCCTATTGGACTTTCTTTTTTAGATTTATTTAATTTATTTATTCATGAGAGACACAGAGAGGGGGGGGGGGAGAGACACAGGCAGAGGGAGAAGCAGGCGCCTCGCAGACACAGGACTCGATCCCAGGACCCCGGGGTCACGCTCTGAGCTGAAGGCAGACGCTCAACCACTGGGCCCCCCAGGTGCCCCTTGAAGTATAATTTCTAAGACTTATGAATTTTAAGTATAGTCCCATGAGCTTTGACAAATACCTGCGGACCTGTAGCCATCACCACAATCAACATACAGAACCGTCCTCCTGCCCTAAGAGGTCCCCGCCCCCTCCCCGCAGCAACCCCTCACCCTTGGCAGTTTCTGATTTGATTCTTGCTACTTTCTCATTGTTGATGTAGTTTTGGAATCTAGGCAAGGTTCGGTGGAGCGGGTCCAGACCCGACGACCAAGAAAGAATTCTTGAGACGTCTTTGGTGCAAAATGATGGGATTTTTTGTGTTGATTTTTTTTTTTTTTTTTTTGAGATTTTATTTATTTACTCATCAGACACCCAGAGAGAGAGGCAGAGACCCAAGCAGAGGGAGAAGCAGGCTCCATGCAGGGAGCCCGACATGGGACTCGATCCCGGGTCTCCAGGATCACACCCTGGGCTGAAGGCAGACGTTCAACCGCTGAGCCACCCAGGCGTCCCCAAAATGGTGGTTTTATTAAAACCCTGGGACAGGACCTGAGGGCAGGAAGAGCTGCTGCCCTGGGACTCTGAGTGGTGGCTGATTATATACCTGGGGTTGGGGGAAGTAGAGATAAGGGAAGTTTCTATAGGACTTTCAGCGGCTGACAAGCCCCACAGGATACTGGAGGCCTTGCTAGGGTCAGACCAGGGTTGTTTCTCCCTGTAGCAGGAGCGTGAAGACAGTTGGGGGCGTCCTGGGGGAGCGCTGTACTCGGGCCGCCCCGAGTGTCTGTGGGTGGGCTGCAGGTTATAAGGACATTTGATCGTACCTACATTTCCTTCTGGAAGTTACTTGTTGTTGATAAGTACGCTTTGCTCTTGGAAATCAGTAAGACATTTGTAAACTGAGGGAGACTCCGTTCTTGCAGGACTGTGCCCTCTAGAAGTTAATATTTGTTTTTCCCTCCCTTAGCTTTAGGGCAGCCAGGAGTCTGAGGCTCGTCCCCCCCCCCCCCCCCCCACACACACACCCGCGGGGTGGGGGTGGGGGGGGTGGCCTGGGCCTCAGCTGCCCTTCTGCTCCCTCATCAAAATCACAGTGTGTGTATGATTTTTTCTGTCTTCCCTCTTAGCATAATGCTTTTGAGACTCATTCCTGTCACTGCATCCATCTGTAGCTTATCCCTTTACATTTGTTGGAAAACAAAGTTCCACTGAGTAAATCTAAAGATTTTATTGGCCTTATTCACCAACTCATGAGTCGGCATCCCTACAGCTGATAGAAGGGTCCTGTGGAGCCTCGGGAAATACAAGACCTTTCCGGGCAGAAGCCAGGGTGGGAGAAGCCAGCAGTCCCCTTCCCGCAGGCGGCGGGGGTGCTCCCAGGGGTGCCCCGGGCAGATCAGCTCCCAGGTGCAGAGCAGGTAATTCCAGACTGACTGGTTTAAGCTTCCACTGCCAGGAGAGCTGCCGGCAGGGTTTGGTGCCCGGGGCTGGGCCTGGCTTGGAGCACCTTGCCAGGTGGCTGTGCAGACGCATGGACGAGCCTCTGTGAACGCGGGCATCCAGGTCCGTTTGGACCTGTCTTCTCACCCCTTGGGGTAAAAGCCCGGGAGCGGGACTGCTGGGTCACGAGCTAGGGGTATGTTAGACTTTATAAGAAGCTGCCAAACATTCTCCCAAACGGCGGCTCTGGCCACGAGTGGGCTCCGGCTGCGCCCGGCGCTGGCGCTGCCGTCGCTGTGGTCTCAAAGGACGTTCTCCTAATGGCTAAAGAGGCTGAACGTCTTGTCCTCAGCTCTTTGCCATCTGAACTGCTTCTTGGGTGAAGTGTCAGTTCAGACCCTTTTTTGCCCATTTATCATAGGGTTGTTGTTTTTTTTTACTTCATCGTATGCACTACTTTAATATACACAAATATTTACTCCTGTTTTTGGATTTCAATTTTATTTCCTTAAAGTGATGTGGAAAACAAAGACAGAAGGAAAATTGTCACATTTCCTTTCAAGGGGGATCCCTGGGTGGCTCAGAGGTTTAGTACCTGCCTTCGGCCCAGGGCGTGATGCTGGAGTCCTGCATGGAGCCTGCTTCTCCCTCTGCCTGTGTCTCTGCCTCTGTGTGTGTGTGTGTGTGTGTGTGTGTGTGTGTGTGTCTCATGAATAAATAAAATAGTTTTTAAAAATAAAAAAATAAAATAAAGTAAAATAAATTTCCTTTCAACTCACAGCCCATCCGCACGTCCCTGAAACAGGCAGGGACCTTCCCCTAGGAGCTCAGCGGCCTCGGTGGTAGCACCCTGCGAGGGCCACCAGCAATTCCAGCCCGACCCCAGGCCCCTGGGAGTCTACTTGAACATATAAAAATTCCTTTGGAAACTTCCTCTATCTCTAAACCCTGAGGTACCACAGATACACACCCGAAGGGTCTCCTGACTCAGGCTAACAGAGCTTCTCCCAACAGGCGGCCCCCTCAGGGCCTGGAGACCTTTGAGAGTCCGTGATGGGCGCTCCGGGGACCCCGGGGCAGCCCTTCCCGCCCTCGGGCCCTGCTTCTGCGCTTTAATAAAACCACCTTATTGGACACCTGGTGCTCAGTCAGTTAAGCATCTGCCTTCAGCTCAGGTCATGATCCCAGGGTCCTGGGATCGAGCCCCACATCAGGGTCCCTGCTCAGTGAGGAGTCTGCTTCTCCTTCTCCTTCTGCCCCTCCCCCTGGCTCATGCTGTCTCTGTCTCTCAAACAAATTTTTAAAAAAAATTTTTTTAATCACCTTTATTCACCAAAGACGTTTCAAGAATTCTTTCTGGGCCGTTGGCTTCGAACCCTAATGTCTTTTCCTGCATCAAAAGCACCTTTTTGAAAGCAGAAGTTTTAATTCGATGAAGTCTAATTTATGTTTTTCCCTTTACAGATCAGGCCGTTGCCTAAGAAACCTTTATCCGTCCAAAGTCACACAAATTACCTCCTGCACTTGTTTCTAGAAGTGTAAGCTCTTTTGTTTACATATTAAAGCCATCCCATAGATAAAGACCCATAACTGCACCCAGTGCTTGAGTAACCACGGCTAGAGATGTGGTTCAGATTCACTTTTGTCATGGGCAAGTCTAACTCTTCCAGCGCCGCTGACTGGAGACACAGCCCTTGCCCCCACTGAATTACCTTGATGACTTTATAAAAATCAATTGACCATATATGTGTGGGTTTATTTCTGAACGTGCTGTTCTATTTCATTGATCCATGTGTCCACCCTGAGGCCCAAAGCAAAACTTTCTTAATTACTGTAGTCTTCCAGTCTGACTTAAAGCCAGGTAATGTTGTTCTTCCTTTTCAAAGTGTTTTTGGCTGCTGTAGCTACTTTACATTTTCATGTAATTTTTCTATTCGTCTTTCCCAGAAGCCAGCTGGGGGCTGACTGAGGTTGCATGGAGCACCAGACCAGTCCGCGGAGGTTCGGAGCTCACAAAAGATCTCCCTACATTCGAGTCCTCTTTATTTATTTATTTTTTTTGGGTCTTCTTTAATTTCTTCTGACATATTTTGTTGAATGTATTGCTAAGTATGTCATGTTTTGATGATATTCTGAATGACATTGATTTTTAAAATATTTTGTAATGATTTTTTTTTTTGAGAGAGAGCACGTGTGCAGGGGGGTGTGGATTAGAGACACAGAGGGAGCGGGAGAGAGAGACTCTTTTTTTTTTAATTTTTTTTTAATTTTTATTTATTTATGATAGTCACACAGAGAGAGAGAGAGAGAGGCAGAGACACAGGCAGAGGGAGAAGCAGGCTCCATGCACCGGAGCCTGACGTGGGATTCGATCCCGGGTCTCCAGGATCGCGCCCTGGGCCAAAGGCAGGCGCCAAACCGCTGCGCCACCCAGGGATCCCGAGAGAGAGACTCTTAAGCAGGTTTCACACTCAGCGCAAAGCAGGGCTTGATCTCGTGACCCTCAGCCAATCAAGAGTTGGTTGCTCAAAAAAAAAAAAAAGAGTTGGTTGCTCAACCAACTGAGCCACCTAGGAGCCCCCCGTTTTAAAAGATTTTATTTATTTATTCATGTGAGACACAGAGAGAGGCAGAGACACAGGAAGAGGGAGAAGCAGGCTCCCTGCGGGGTTCCCGATGCAGGACTTGATCCCAGAACCACGGGGTCATGCCCTGAGCCAAAGGCACTCACTCAGCCACTAAGCCCCCCAGGCGTCCCTTTTGTAATTTAATTTTAAAATTTTTTATTGGAGTAATTGTAGATTCACATGGGAGTTTTAAGAAATAACAGAGTGATCCGTGTACATTTTACCACTGTCTGCTGATGGTGACGTTTGCAAAACTGATGTAATATCACAACTAAGACGCCTACATGGATGCAGTCCCCCAGGCCCACTCCCCGGGCACTCCCTTGTGTGTGGTTAGTGCTGCGATCTTAGCACCTGGGTGGGTTCCTGTGTCCACCACCATGGTCAGGATGCCCATCAGCACCAGCACCTCCCTCCTGACCCTCTACAACCACACCACCTCCCTGCCTCTCACCCCTTCCTCCCTAACCTCTGGCAACTGCTAACCTGCTCTCCGTTTCTAGAAATTTGTCATTTCAAAATTTTTATGGAAGTGGAGTCGTACACTATGTTTCTTTTTGGTATTGACTTGTTTGATTCAGCTTGACTCCCTGCAGATTCATCCAAGTTGTGCGTATCCACAGTGGGCTCCGTTTGACTGTCAAGGAGTGTTCAGGTGTGCACGGGCCACAGTTTCACCCGTTGAAGGACATCTGGGCTGTTGCCGTTCTTGCCATCACAACTGAAGCTGCTGTAAGCACGCACATGCACACGCGGGTTTTCTGTCTACACACACATTTCCACGCTCTGAGATAAACGCCCAACAGTGCAGTTGCCGGATCCCACGGCAATTTCATATCTGGTTTTCTAAGATACTTCAAACTCTTTCCAGGGTGGCCGTACCATTTACATTCCGTCGAGCGAGGTGTCGGTGGGGCAGGGGCATACCCAGACATCTCAAGAGGTGTGGGATGCAGGTCGGGAGGTGACATTCCTGGCCAGAGCCCCGAAGCACCCCCCTGGCCCCCATTAGAGCTTGTGAGACGCCAGGAGCCCCGCTGAGCTGCCAGGGGTCAGAGCAGCTGCTTGGAGCAAGAGCCACGGTGGAAGGAGCCCTGCTACCCGTCCTCTCCCCCGACGCCGTGAGCAAAGGGCTAACGCCAGGACAAAGTGCCACCGGCCCTGTTCCCTTTGCCTCTGTGGGACGTGTGCCTGTCAGGGCCCGGGGGCCAGCCTCACTGATGAGGCTTGGGGGGTGCGGTTGACTACCCGGGGATCAGAGAGGGGGAGGAGGAGCGCCAGGGGGTCCTGGTGAGAAAGCTAGAGGGCACCTGGGCTGGACGGGGACTGTGTAAGGGCAGGGACCCGGGGCTGCGGAGCACAGGCGGCGCCCCACGAGGCGGGCGCGGGGAGCCCGGTCCCAGCCTGCGGGGCTGACCACACGCGAGGTTTCAGCCAGGAGCTGGCTCTCCCGGGGACCTGGGAGAACCGCGGGCTGCCCCATCGTGGCCCCGAGCGCGGCCCGGGTGGTGCCGGGCGGCCTGGCGGGGAGGCTGTGGCTTGCCGAGCGGAGGCGACGCCTCAGCGCAGAGGGTGTACACGAGAGGCCTGGGAAGCTTCCTCCTGAGGGTGGCGGAGACCTGGCGGCGGCTCGGGCACCCACAGCCCTGGCCGGTACCCCGAAGCTCACTGGAGCCTTGCGGGGCTGGGGCAGTGTCACGACGGTCAGGGCACATGTAAGTGGCTCAAGGTCTGTGAGGATAACAGGCCCCCAGTGTGGCCTCTGTCCTGGGGTCTCCCATCCAGTTGGGGGGCTCCGTGCAGCCCTGGGGCTCCGCGGTACTTCGAGGTGCTCCGCTCTGCTTGTCCACGACATCAAGTACCCCCCACAGGCTGGGCCACATCGGGAGGGCTTCTGCGCACCCGGGCCAGGAGCTGAGGCTCCCTCTGCCTTGTCGGGTGTGACCCAGGATCACTGTCACTCACTGTCGCTTCGAAAGACAGCACCCAGAAGATTCTGTCTTTGTTTTGCTTTTTTTGTTTAGGGGGAGAAGAAAGCTTTCTGGAGCAAGTCTGGGAAATGGAGACCACGAACTAGGAATGGTCCCCGGGCCCAGGCCTCCCCCGGGGTCAGGTCCTCTGTGTCGACTGCTGTCATCTGCATGTCCTGTTCAGTAACCAAAATTTACATTAAAAGAAAACTTATTCCCCATTTTCACCTAGAACTTTAGTCTGGCGCCATTGGATACAAGAGGGACAAAAGCATTATTACGGAAAAATATTCAGGAGTTGGTGAGCACAGGTCCTGGATTTTTTTCACTATTTTAAAATAGGTTTATAGAGGTTGCTCAGCAGCTGGTCTATAGGAGCCTTCAGACAAGGGCATAGGGGTGGGGGGCCCTCGAGGGGTCCCCCGTGCAGACGGCAGCTCATTCATGGCAAAGCAGTGCGCACCGCTGGGCCAAGGGTCAGTGGGAAGCGCCTTTCCGGGACCTGGTGCATCGAGACCCCAGACCGCTGCTCCAGACATGTGGTCCCTCTGGGGCTATCTCGTCCCCTCCCGTCAGCTGCCTCAGCCTGTCCCCCACCTGTCCATTAGCACGCTCAGTCCGCACTGCGGCCTGGGGAGACATGGAGCCCGGGAGCCCCTCGCCTGCCCTTGGACTGGGCCCGACTGGCTGCACCCCACTGCTGTGCTGGAACCTGAGCAGAAACCAAACACAGGCACGGAGGCCCCAGAGAGTGTGGCCCGGGGCAGCGGGACACACTGGGCTGAACCTAGACAGAGCGTCAAGGCAGCCAGGGTCCAACGGACAAGGGGCAAGATGCCCAGTGGGATCCCCCCAGAGGCACCCTCCCCCCCAGCTCAGCGCCTTGGTGGGGTCGGCCCTGTGGTTCCCACCCTGGGGGGACATAGTGCGCACAACGTCCAGCCTGGGATGGTGTCTGAATTGCCACGGGCCATCCTATGCGGGAGCAGGAGGTGACCCGCTGGGCACCTGCTCTGGGGTGGAGGACACTTTTTCTCTGTGTTCAGCTGACAAATGAGGGTTGCGGACGGGCCTCTCCAGTGGGCGGCCACGTGGTCACAAAATGCTTGTGAGCCCAATGCCTGTCCCCACGGGGGGTGGGGCTTGGTGTAGGCCAGCGTGGAGCTGGCCAGGGGCCCATTCACAGCCCATGAGTCGGGTACCCTATAAGTGCCCCCAGGGGTGGCCCTACCTGAGCAATCCTTGGGGGTCGCGGGCAAAGGCTGGCAGGTGTGCAGGACAGCACACCAGCGTCAGTGACACGTCCTGCGGGGGGAGCAGCGCCGTGGGGGCTAGGAGGTCCCAGAAGCAGAATTCTCTTTCCCTTCTGCTGCCCCTGAACCTCAGCAGGGCCTCCTGTCCCTCCTGGTGACCAAGGGACGTAGGCCCCACTCTGGCTCTTGGTTTCTGAAAGCCAAGAGATCTGGCCCTCGGGGCCCTCCCCTGCATCCCCCCAAAACAGGGCTCTCTGTGGAAGGCGACCAGCGCTCCCGCACCCCCCGCGGGGAAGCAAGGGCGACTAGGAACTGAGGTCGCAGAAAGGGTCCTGGGGACGGCAGGCTGGCCTCCTGGCTCTCCCCTCACATCCGCCTTCGCCTTCCTCGTGTCCCCCAGCCACTGCTGCCTCCCAGAAACCCCTTCCCCCAGGGTTAAGACCGGAGGCCAGGAGGGCAGCTGACGGTCAGCGATGACACCTGTTGGCCCCTCCCGGACCGCCCTTGCCCAGAGGAAACAGCCGCCCTGGAGATGGCCACCTGCTGCTCACCGGCTCTCTGTGCGGCCAGGACAGCACCAGTCAGTCCTGCTCTGGGGGGATGCGCCTTGCCTCACCCCTCCCTGGAGAGACCCCTGCTGCGGCTCTCACAGGCTCCAGGGGCTGTCTCCAGGCTTCCCCGGGTCGGGGTGGGGGTGGGGGTGGGGGCAGCGCTGGCCCTGGGCCTTGGGGAGGTGGCCTCAGGCTTGGGGTGCTGGGACCTGATGGCCCCCTCCCCTCCCTGCCCCCAGGCCCCCTCACAGCACTCGGAGGAGAAGTTAGACTTGGAGCCTGTGTCTGGTCCTCTCCAGTCTCCCCCCCTCCTCTCTCTTCTTTCTCCCCCTTCCCTCCCCAGGCCCAGCCTCCACCTCCCCCTCGGCGGCCTGTGACACCCCGGGCTGGGGGGCAGGGACCCAGTGGGCCCGAGGCCCTGAGGTCCTGCTCCCGGAGCCAGCGGACTGACAGACGGAAGGACGATGGGGCTGAGGTCTCCGTGGCATGGACCGCAGGGGACACCCCGCGGGCCCCCCTCCCGCTCAGGAGCGGAGGCTGCGGTCCTGGGGACGCGGAGGCCCTCCCCGGGCGGGCCCTGCTGCCCAAGAGGGGCTGGCGGGTCCCCACGGCCCCTCCCCCAGCGCCCCTCCTCCAAAGGCCAGCAACCTGCCGCGTGCTGGACGGGGTGCCGGGGTGCCGGGAGGGTGCTGGGCCGCGATGGGGGGCGGCGCGGCCTGACGCAGGGGGGGGGCACGGAGGAGGGACGGGGGAACAGGGGCGGGGGGCACAGAGGGGGGCGGGGGGAACGGGGGCAGGTGGGGGAGGGGTCGAGGGGGGCGGAAGGCACGGGGGGGCGGGGGGAGGAAGACAAGGGGCGGGGCGGGGGAGGGGCCGGGCAGGGCGGGGGGCACGGAGCGCGGGGTGGGGGGAGGCGCCGGGGGCACGGAGGGGGAGGGGCTGGGGGAGGACAGGGCCGGGGCGGGGCGGGCCGGGGCAGGGCGGGGGGGCACGGAGCGCGGGGCGGGGGGAGGCCGGGGCACGGAGGGGGAGCGGCGGGGCGGGACGGGGGAGGGGGGCGGGGCGGGGGAGGGAGGGCGGGGCGAGGGGCGGGCCGGGGCGGGGCCGGGCAGGGCGGGGGGCGGCACGGAGCGCGGGGCGGGGAGGCCGGGCCTGGGCGAGGCGGAGGCCGGGCGCCATGCGGGCCGGGGCGGCGGTGCTGTGCGCGCTGCTGCTGTCCGCGGGGCTCGGCGGCGGCGAGGAGCCGCGGGGTAGGGGGGCGGGGGGCGGGGGCGCGGGCCCGAGCGCAGCCGCCCCCCCCGCGCCCCCCGGGCTGTGGGCAGGCGGGAACCTGAGCTGCTACCAGTGCTTCAAGGTCTCCGGCCCGGCCCGCTGCGCGCCCGCCGCCTGCCACCCCGCGGACCGGGTGTGCGTGTCGCACGCGGTGACCTTCCGCAGCCGTAGGTCCCGGGCCCGGAGCGGGAGGCGTCCCGGCAGCGCCCCGCTCTCCGCTCCCCCGGCCTGGGGGTGCACAGGCCCCGGGTGTTCCCCCCCCGCGGCAGCGGCGCCTCCACGCTGCTCCCCGGGACAGAGGCGGGCAGAGGCGGCGGCGCGATGGACCGCGGAGGGGGGCGGTCGCCCAGACGGCGGAGGAGGCGGAGCCGGGGAGGGGGAGCCGGGGAGGGGGAGCCGGGGAGGGGGAGCCGGAGAGGCGCTGCCCGCCGCCGCCCCAGCCTCGCCCCAGCCTCGCCCCCAGCCTCGCCCCCCGCTGCTGGGGGCGCTCAAAACCAGCTTTAGAGGAGACTATAAAGTGGGACGGGAACACCCTCCCTGCCCTCCTGAAATGTCACAGAGCGAACCACCAGAAATACTCCTTTATAAAATTATGAAAATACCCAGAGAGAACTGGACGTGGGGAGACCCATCTGTTCTCCTGAGAAAGCCAGAGGGCGGCTGCAGATTCCGGCCAGAAGGTTCCAGATCCCTGGGGACCTGCCAACACCAACAGAGCCCCCGCCCCCCCCCCCCTCGGGTTCCGGGCCTTGGGCCTGCCTGGAGCAGCACTGCCTCAGCCCCCCATAATGAACCGCAGGAGGTGTCTTGTTGCTGCCCTTTCCAGTAACCATGCAGGAAAATCCATGTTGCACAACTGGGCTGAGTGGGTGAGAGGCACAGGCATGTGGCTGGTGTTGGGCCCTTGGGGGACCACTGGGACCTTGGGGGGACCAGCATTAAGGCCCCTGGTTCCTTTCACCTTCACCTCTTAGAAGGCTTAAAATAACATTTCAAGACAGACCCAGCCACTGCCTGTGCTTCTGGCACCTGGGCAGGGGCACACAGCGCCTTGCCCAAGCTGCACCCCCTGGGCCTGGCTGTGCCCCCTCCGGGCCTGGATGCGTCCCCCCGGGCCTGGCTGCACCCCCCCTGGGTCTGGCTGTGCCCCCTCCGAGCCTGGCTGCACCCCCTGGGCCTGGCTGTGCCCCCTCCGGGCCTGGCTGCACCCCCCCTGGGCCTGGCTGTGCCCCCTGGCCCTGGCTGTGCCCCCTCTGGGTCTGGCTGTGCCCCCTCCGGGCCTGGCTGCACCCCCTGAGCCTGGCTGTGCCCCCTCCGGGCCTGGCTGCACCCCCCCCCCCCCAGGTCTGGCTGTGCCCCCTCTGGGCCTGGCTGTGCCCCCTGGCCCTGGCTGTGCCCCCTGGCCCTGGCTGTGCCCCATCCGGCCTAGCGTTTCCTTATAGAGGGCGGGAACGTGCGCTCGCGGAGGACATCAGTGCTGTGACTGCGCGTTGTTGGAACCTCTTGCACTGGTTTCATTTTCCCTGAGCAGTTTCCTTGACCTGGGCTCCTCCCTGGGCTTCTGCTTCTGGTTTTGTGGCCTGGAGGGGGGCGGCCTGTTAGGGGCCCTCCCTGCAGGGACTGGACCATCTCTCTGGGCTCTCCTCAGGGGCCCCTTTGCCCCCACACCTCCACCCTGAGCAGTGGGGAGAGGGCGCTGGGGGCTCCGGGAGGGGGAGGAGGCCTGTTGCCCACCATCAGGTACCCCTAACCAGGGAGCCCGAGCAGCATTCCGGCAGCCCACCACCTGCCCTGACACAATGTCACACCATCGTCACTCATAGAACCTCATAGAATTCAACACGATGAAACCAGCACAACTCAGCACGACCCACAACATAGCGTACTACCCCGTAATAAAGGGGGGTCTCCTCCTCTGCAGCTGGAGTTATTTCCAGTGTTTTCCTTCCTTCCGATGGTCCCTTCCCAGGCTTCTGCCGCATGTCTCCAGGAGCCTGAGCCTCTGGAGCACAGGGCTGAGGCCGGGACGGAGCGAGTAGCGGGCACAGCCCAGGCCAGCCTCTCCTGCTTTCCCTGAGATGCTCCCCTGCACACCCCGAGAGTGGCCTGGGGGGGTCCAGGCCCTGTGTGGTCCGAGGAAGAGACCCCCAACCCGGGCCAGCGGTCCCCAACTCTGATATTGTTGTGACCTCGAAGGTGACCCTGGAGAGCCACGTTCCCACTGCCCTGCGGGGCCTGTGGCGGGGGGTCCTGGTAGCACTTGCGGGACCCACACATTCTCTGATTCTCAGGCTAACTTCGGGCTTTTGCCGTCACTGGGAAGCACCCCTCCCCCGCCTCCATGCCTCCTCCTGTGATCACCCGCCTTGCTCCCTGCAGGCTGGCGGCCACCTGCTACCTCCTCTGTTTTGCAGAAACACAGGTGACAACTATGCTCAGCAAGCGCTGTGCCCCCAGGTGTCCCAACACCAACATGAAGTATGACTGGATGTTGGGACCCAGGATACTTGGCAGCATCGTCAGGCAGTGCTGTTCTGGATGTCTCTGCAACAGGGCGCCCGCCACACTGGAGGGTCCCTGGGCCCTTCCAAGGGGGTTCCTGCTTGGAGTGGGCCTCCTCTGGGTCCTGCTGTGAGCACCTGCCTTCCCGCCCCCCAGACCCACTGTATCCTCTCCCTCCTGCCTCTGCCCCGCCTCCATCCCTTTCAAGACACGGGGTGGGACCACCGCCCTCTGAGGTGGTGGGAAAGATGCCATTGCCTCCGCTCGGCCCTGGCTGCTTCTCCCATCGCTGGCAGGGGCCCCTTGCTCAGACAGCCCGGAGAATGCAGCCCCATCCCACTGAAGGAGAAAGGGCATTTCCAGTATGGGGTAACAGCTCGGCTCCCAGTATAAGATTGCTTGCCCTGAACACACTGTCCAGGGCCCCGAAGGGGGCAGGAAGAGTCTGGGCAAGGCCAGAGGGTGGCTGCGGCCCTGACTCTGGCCCTGCCTTGCTCTGGCTCTGATGTGGCCCGTCCCCTCCCCCTGGCCTGGCCCCATCTGTCCACAGGAGCCCAGGTGGAGTCATGCTGTGGGTGCCCACCTGTGCACGGAGACCACAGCCATCACTCCTTCTGGAGACAATAAACTCATTGCCTGATCGCACCGTGCCCCTGCTCCTTCAGCTGCTTCCGCCTGTCAGCCCCGGACCACGTCCCTCCAGCCTCCTTCTCTACCCGTGTGGCTGGGCACTGTCCAGGACAGGAGTGGTCAGATCTGGACAAAACCATCCAGCTGGGCCTGCCAAGCGCAGGATGGCTCCTGGGTGGCCCCTGGGTTCTGGGCCTAATGCTGGGTTAGCAGGAGGCCAGTAGGCCACTGCGTGGACGTGGGGGATACCCTGGAGGGTCGGAGCCTGGGGAATGTGGGTGGTGCCTATGCAAGGCACTGGCGTGCAGAGATGCTGGGAAGGGACGGCTGGGCACTGGGGCCGTCGAAATCCATGTGTGGTGGGCAGCTGGGTTGGAGACAGTGAGGGCTGGTGGAAGGGCTGGAGGTGCCTAGGACAGCCCCCCGCCAGGTGGGGGCACAGGTGAGGAGCACTTAGGGATGCGGAGAACCAATGAGAAGCTCAGGGCTGTGCAGGCTGAGCTGGGGCACCACAGGACACCCCGGGGACGTCCTTGAGGACGGGGCTGAGAGTAGGGCCCTTGTGTGGTGGAGGAGGAGGAGGAAGGCATGTGGGCAAGGGTGGCATCAACAGGCAGCACATCCCCCAGAACACAGGAGCGTGCTGAGTCCACGCACCTGCCCCCATGCCCGGCTCCTCAGGCCTGCCCGGGCCCAAGTCTGCACACCTCCACCCCCCATGCCCTTCTAGTTGTTCTCCACTCCCTTCATTTTCACACCTCAGCAGGGTCTGCACCAGCCTGGCTCTAGGTCCTTACACCTGCCTTCCATGGCACACGTACCCCCAATCTCCAACTACTTGTCATTTCCCCTGTGGGCTCAGGTGGACTTGGCTGCTCCTTGGTGTCCCAGGACCTTTGCAGGTTCAGGACAACCCTGGGCCCTGGCTCACCTCTGGAGGCCACTGGAGTTAAGCTGCATCTCAGGTAAGATGCCCTGGGATTCCCAGCCTGGAGCAAGACCTCCCTTTCACTGTGCTTGTGAGTTTTCATGCTGGATTTGAGCCTCACCTCATAACCTGGGCCGTCCGGGCAGGCCTGTCACCATCTATGGCCTGAAACTCCCCATGCGGGGGCCCCGGCACGTGGGGGCATCAAGAGTGTCTGGTTCCCTGAGCTCTGGGCCAGCTGGAAAGCCCGTGCAGAGGGGAAACAGCCACGGGTACAAAGGGTCAGAGGTCCTCCTGCAGAGCTGCATTTAGCTAGGAAGTGTGTGTGCGATCGGGTCAGGGGCCACCGTGCTTCCCTCTCCATGAAGATGGGAGCCTCTGGAACTGGGGGCTCTGCTCCCTCCTCTGGACAGGGGAACAGGGGCCGCAGGCCCTCAGGGCAGCGTCTCAACTGGAAATCAGAACCTTTGTTGAATAAATGGGCAAATGAGTCACTAAAGAATTAGTGAGAGGAGCGGACAGGGAGAGTGGTGACAAGCGTTTAGCAAGGCTGGAGGCCGGCCGGGGCTCAGGGCCCTCAGCAGGGGCACCCGGTGGTGAGGGGACAGCCCGCCCTCCGACCCGGCCCACGGGGGGGCGACTGCAGGGTGACGGGGGGAGCGTGCTAGTCGTGCACGAGTGCCGGGAGTTTAGCTGTCGACTCTCTAGGGGCCACTTCCCTGACACCTGAGGCTGGAAAACTCGAACCCTGGCGCGAGCCTGCCTTCCCTTATGGGGACACCGGGGTGGCCCACCGCCCACCCCCGTCCATGCTGGTCTTCCACCCACCTCCTTCACAAATAACTGAGTTTCTGATTCTGCTTTGCACCCCCGTAGCTCTAACTATGAAACGGATTTGGGGACTCAGCGGTCATAATCTCTCTTCTCGACGGCGGTCCTTGGTGCTGTGCGCAGGGCGCTACCCGGGGAGCCCCCGTCGGTGGTGGGTCTGGACGGCACCGACGGGCCTCGGCCGTCTCCGCCCGGACGTCCTGCGTGACGAGGGGCTCTCAGGAGGCGCTTGCCGAGTGGCGCGGGGGGAGCGCGGGTTTGTGGATCCAGGATGGAAGAGCGGCCGGTGAGGGTGGCCCAGTGTGGAGAGGCCAAGGCCGCCGTGTGTGCCGACTCGGGCCGTGCACTGGCTCACACGCCCACTTCACGTACCGGGGAATCGACACGTCCAGTGGCCTCTGCAGGCTCCGGGCCCTTGTGACCCCCACCCGCGGGTCGGCCCCGCTGAGCCCGGAGCACGGTAGCCAGTGTCCCCACTTTGCCCTCCGTGTCCAGATTTTCTCATTGAACAATAAATTATCCCGGGGGCCATTCTCCGACCAAACTAAATGGAAATACGAGGAAGGTAAAGTTGAACATCCCAAATATTTGAAAACCGGACGATCGCACTTCCATCGGTTCATCTGTCGAAGAAGAAGCCAGTTCCTTGCACTGGACAGGAACAGAGATCAGTGCAAACTTACATTTTAACACGAGAGTGGCTTTTTGAGGAAAAGGTAAACCGAGGCCTCACGGGACGGGGTGGGGGCTGAAGGCAGTAACCGTGTGTCTAATCCCGCGCAGGCGTCCCCGCGGCCAGGGCTCTGGGGCCTCGGATCCGGGAGCCGGGCACTTGCTGGCCGAGCGGCTGCCCTGACTCTGCTCTGAGTAGTCGTGAGCTGTGTAAACCCGTCACTCGCCGTCCCTTACAAAGGGCGCTCCTTGCACTGCGGGTAAGTCACACTCCAGCAAAGTCCACTGAACTATCACAAGAGATTCTTTGCAAACCTCTATGGAATAAGGTTGAAAATTCAGAGGAAACGGAGTATTTCCTGGTAAAAACACAGCTTACTCCATTTAACCCCAGAAGTCAAATTTCCAGGTTTCTTCTACAAAGCAGGCGCGACGCAGCCCTTGGGCTGGACCCGCTTCTTCAGCTGATGCTGGTGACGACGCAGGGAGGGCGGTTCTAGCGTTTCTGTGCGTCGGTGCAACCTCAGAATATTGCAAACCCCAATCCGTGGCCCGTGGCCCGACACCCTGTGGACGCGGGGGACCTGCTGCGGGAAGCCCCCGGCCCGGGGGAAGGGGGCGAGCGGCCTGGCCCGCTGCTTCCCGGCGTCGTCCTGCAGGCGCGAGCAAGGGAGCCCGATCGGGAGAAAACAATTGGAGGCCTGAGAATTAAAGAAAATACAATCCCATGTGCAGCCGACCTCGCAGTGGTTTCAGAGACCCTAAGGGATCAATGTTAAAGCTAGAAAAATCAATAAAATCATTGAGTAAGGCTGTAGAATATGAAATCAAAACGAGGTTGAGTGTCTGCTAAAACCCTCACATGAAAACCCACAGCCTTTTATAAACAAGCAAGAGCCACCTAGAGGGCATAACGGGACAGAAAACCAGGTTAAGCTAATCCTCTTCTAGCCCTACTTATGAGAAGTTTTTCACGAATTTGTGTTAAATTTGTTTCAAAAGCTTTTTTCTTAAAATAATCAGGTGATTTCCTCATTTCATCTGTTCCTAAAGTGATACTCTTTTAATACATTTTCTAATTTCAAGCATTCTTTGCAATCCTGGATTAAACCTACCTTGGTCATCTTGAATTATTTTTTTAAGACTCTTTTACACATTCATTTGCAAGAGAGGGGGGGCACCAGTAGTGGGGAGAGGCAGAGGCAGAGGGAGGAGCAGATTCCCTGTGGAGCAGGAAGCCCGATGCGATGCGGACTTGATCCCTGGACCCCGGGACATGAGCCGAGGCCGGATGCTCAACCACTGAGCCTCCCAGGACACATCCCCACTGCGTTGTTCATTTTTTAACTTCAAACTTGGACCATTTTAGCTTCTCTTATTCTCTGTTATAAGTGGTTAAGGATAGAAATCACCACTTCCTTGCAACTTCAAATTTTTGATATGTAGTTTTTTCTTTTCTTTTCTGGGGCTTTGCTTTTTACTTTTAAAAAAATATTTTATTTAAATTCAAATTGCCAACTTATAGTATAACACCTGGTGCTCATCCCATCCAGTGTCCTCCTTAGTACCCGTCATCCAGTCACCCCATCCCTCTTCCCTCCTCTCCTAGTTTTTTCATTATATGTGAAGATAGTTTTGCGTTGTCATTGTGATTTTATTTTTAATCCCCAAATATATCAGAAGAAGAGCTTAAATTTACTAGCACAAATAAATTTGTACTTGCTTGTGTTAACACTTAGCTTAGGTGGGTGGTGACTGGAGAGTGTGGCCGTTGTGATAAACAAGACCCTTAGGGGAAATTCGGACCTTGAGGATGAAATTTAAGTTTTCAAATGTAGTGTTCAAGGCTCCGCAGCCAAAGGTGTGACATCCATGCGTGACAGAGGGGCGAACACAAGGCCCTCGTGGGCCCTTCGGGGGAGTGGGGGCGGGGGAGCTGGGGACGGCCACCGGAGTCCAATGTGGGAAAACAGGGCAAGTGCACCCTCCTCCCGCCCGTCAGCGAAGCTGAGCGAGGTCCCCAGGTGGCCAAGTTCCAACCCGGGGTCCTCACAGAGGAGACGGGGCCAAGAGGCAGGGCTCCATCCTGACCCACACAGCACAGGCCTCGTGACATCACGGGTGGCCCACCTGAGCGACCGGAGGTCCACCGCGTCTTCTGTGCTCGTTTACCCTATGGACTGGCGGTTGGCAACAGTGAGGTCACACTGTGCCTGCCTCGGCGACCTGGGTTGGTCCGGAAGCCCCTTCAGGATAATGAGTTGAGTTCGGTCCTATAAGCCAGTGAGTGGACAGTCCACGGCCACGACCCATGTGAGAAACACAGTGCGGGGCCCCGGGGGGCTCAGCGATCGAGCATCTGCCTCTGGCTCAGGGCGTGATCCCGGGTCCTGGGATCAAGTCCTGCCTCGGGCTCCCTGCATGGAGCCTGCTTCTCCCTCTGCCTGGGTCTCTGCCTCTCTCTGTGTCTCATGAATAAATACATAAAATCTTTAAAAAAAAAAAAAAGGAATACAGTATGTGGGTGTACAGTCACACACACGCAACCACGACACACACACTCACATGCACCTGGAAAGGACAGGGCAGTGGCTGGCACAGCTCCTCCTGCCTCCCCCGGGGACGCCCTTGGAGAGAGAAAAATAAGGAGAACGGCAAAGGTACCGGGCACATTTCCTCGTCAACTTGTAACCAGTTGGTATCTCCTGGGGACAGAGAAAGAGGTGCTCTCACCTTGGCCTGCGTAGGCTCATCACAGATACACCTGGGTTCACGGCGCGCGGCCCCTGGCAAACCCCAGCGTCTCCCAAGTGATTCCTGGGAGTTGAGGAGGAGCGTGTCTTACGAGGGCAACGCCTCTTCGGGAAGCGATGGCCTCGTGCACACTGGGGGCTTTCTCCCTACACGTGGCCCCCAGGGCGTGTGCTGTGTCGGAGGAGGGGCCGCGGGGGCGACCGGCTGGGCGGTCGCAGCTCCCTGCGTGTCACCTGTGCGGGAGCCGCGCTGCTTTCTTTCTAAGGACTGTGACTCTGGGCGAGAGGAAGGACCAGAGGCACCTGTCTCCCCGCCCTCCACGCGAGACTGTGAAAGCCTTGAGAAGAGGGTGGGCCTGGACCTCGGGGACGGGGGTGGGGGGCAGCAGGGCCCACGGGGCGGGGCGCTAGGAAACGGGGCTCATCCTCCGGCTGCGCAGGGAAGGCCCAGGAAGGAGCCAGGGCCTCGGGAGCAGCTGGGGTAACGAGGAGAAGTCCGTGTCTCCGCTCGGGGAACGTCTTCTTTCTCCTGTGACCAATTAAACAGATGCTCCAGTCACTAGGAAAGTCGCTCAATTAAGAACATTGATTACGCGGAAGCCGATGCTGGCGGCTGAGGACCGAGCCAGGGAGCCCCGGAGGGCTGGGTCGGGGAGCTGGGCCGCCTCGGGGGCAGCGGGAGTCGCATGACTTGTTTTTCGCGTGGGTTCCTAAACCAGCCCTGAGTGGGCGGGGGCGCCCCTTGTAGGTCTTGCGACGGGAAGCGAAGCGACTGTTTGGAGGCGGTCCTATGGCTGCGGGTCGCTGACCCACCCCAAGCGGACGATTCCCAACATTTGACGGCCAACTTGCTGTCGCTGCCGCCCGACCCGCAAATGACGCGCTCCTGCCACAGCGGGACGGCCGGGGCACGTGGCCTCCCCGGGGGCGTGTGGCGGGCGCTGGGGCAGAGGCTTCCCCTTCTGGTCACTTGCTGGCCCCAGTCCTGGGGGCCGCGGTGGGAAGGGCCCGTGCTGACTGAAGGGGGGTGACGGGCAGAGGATGGAACGTGGGGGCTGAAACCAGGTCGCTTGCCTGCTACCTGCTAAGGAACGGGATGGAAGGTGGGGCCCCGGGCCGGCCGGCCCCAGGGCGCTGCTCAGTAGCATCACTGTCGGGGCGTCAGGGGCCCGTGCGGGCCCATCGCCCCTCGGAGGGGGCCCATCTGGCCGCTTTCCCCCAGTTATGAGGAGGGGGAGTTAGAGGTCGGGCAGACGTGGCTCCGTGTGCACCTGCCCGCCGTCTAGCTGTGCTCCCAGCGGCGGCCCCCGGGCCCCGGGGGGCTCACTCGCCGCCCCCGGGAGTAGCAGGGCCTGTTCCCTGCAGGGCCCACTTCGCCCCTCTGCGTGGCTAGAACCTCTCTTTACGTGAAGCGTCCCCTTCACATGCGGCTGGGACTTCTGTCTTCACACTGCCACCAACCTCCCCCCAACGCGGGAGACTCTCGGGTTTGCAGGAAGTCACAGCCCTCACCCAGGAACTCCGTGACCCCTGGGCCCGGTTGGCAGGAAGAGGCCAGAACCTGAATGGCCGTTGCAGGCGCGAGTGTGAGGATTTGCAGGGGGTGTGGCCCTGCGGTCCCCTCAGCAGAGGACACAGCCCCCCACCTGCCGCCAGTGCCCCGGAGACCCTGCTGGCTGGGCCCGTGAGGCTGCTCAGGGGCCACCCACGGCCGCCTGCGCACTGCCACCCACCCAGCCCCTGGAGCTGCCGCACCGTCAGCCCCTCGGAGGCCTGGGGGGCCTGTCCCCACGGACTGCAGTCGAGGTGCCAGCCAGGCTGGGCTCCCCGCCAGGGCCCCGGGGATTCTCTGACCCAGAGCAGAATTCTTGTGGGGCTGAGAGCTTGTCGTAGGTGGGGGCCCAGCTGGCACGCCCTCTCTGCCCTACAGGACCCCCATTCCCTCTCCTGAGCGAGTCCTCCTCGGGCCTCAGTCTCCCTGCCCTCCTGCCCCGCTCGCCCACACCCGGGATCCAAGGGCCTCGGCTGCTCATCTGCAAATCCCTGCACAGCAGCACCCGAGTAAGTGCCAGCCCAGCAACGGGGACAAGAGTCTTAGAGGGACTTGGGGGCACCTGGCTGGCTCTGTCTATGGAGCACTTGACTCTCTCTTTTTTTTTTTTTTTCAGTACATGACTGTTGATCTCAGGGTTGTGAGTTCAAGCCCCACACTGGGTGCAGAGATTACTTAAAATCTTTAGAAAAAAAAAAGAATCTGGGTGGGGGGCTGTGAGTTCTGCACACCACCACCCCGACCGTGGAAGGCATCGGATAATTCTGGGAGCAAAATGCTGACCATGTCTTGGGCCACGACAGAGGCCATGGACCCGAGACCAGAGAGGGAGCAGCTGCCAGCTTCCCCACTGGATGTGTGTCGCTGTGCGTTGCTCGGCAGGTGGCAGGGCCCCGGGAGCCCCGACCTGATGGTGGCCTCTGAGGAGTCCCGGCCTGTGCAGTGTGGCCGGATCCTGCAGTTCCTCCCAGCAGAGGCACGTGCCAGAGTGTACGTCTGCTTCAGGACAGCAGGCGAGCAGCGAAGGCCGCGGGGACACGGCTGGCAGCGAATCTGCCCCAGGTTTACTCTGAGATCCGGGGGTTTTCTCGGTGAAAAACGAGGGAGGTGCGTATGCTCGGGGGCTGTTTGGGTTTTACAGCTCTGGCCGTCGCATTAGCACCACAGGGTAGTCGGGCAGGTGGGTCCCTGACGATGGGACAGTAAAGCATGTAAGTCCCCGGAGGCCGCAGGGGAAGAGCCCACCTGCCCCTCACGGACGCCCGCCCACCAAAGCCCACCACCGGCATCTCGGGGGCCAGCCTGGTACCTTGGTCGGGGCCCCGGGGGCCCCGGGGGCCCCGGACGAGCCGGCAGGTGGGTGCCAATGAGGCCGCCCGGTGGGGAGAGACAGGGCTCCGGGTGGCAGGGCCACCGCAGGCAGGGCCCCTCTGCCCCAGCAGAAGCCCCGGAGCTAAGTGAGCCTGAGCAGGAGCTGGTGCTGTGCTGAGTCGCTCCTGGGCGACAAGCAACGGTGCAGAACACGATTCTCTGCCGGTTCGGCGACCCCGGTCTCTTCTGACGCAGGCACACCTGTCACTGCCTGCAGGGGCCGCAGGGGGCCGGGAGCACCCCACTCCCAGCGGGGCTCCCGCGGACACAGGGGTGGAGGTGGGAGAGGGTGGCCGAGCCAGTTACTGGTGTGAGCGGAGGACGAGGCAGGCGGGGCCCAGGGGCACCTCCAGGATTGCGGGGGGTGGGGGGCAGTACGCACCCCATACCTCGTCCCAGGCCCTGGTCCCCCAGGCCCTGATGTCCCTGCCGTGAACTGGGCAACGCGTGCTCCTGAGGAACTTCAGTCCGAGTCAGCCCGTGACCCTGTGACACCAACCACAGCTGTGAATGCGGCCCTGTCGCCAGCGAGACGGTCATCCCGTGGTTCCTGGCGGCTGATGCTGAGGCAGGGGCCACGATCCCTGGGAGGGAGCAGCCTGCTGCATCCCCGAGCCCCTGAGCACCCCAGTAACACCCTCCTACCTCTCCGTGAGGTGGTGGCCGGGGGGATGGGAGTCCCGCTGCCTCACAGCACCCCGGAGTCACCCTAGAGTGCAAGGGAGACAGCACGTCCTCGGTGCCCCTGCTGGCTGCCCACCCTCCCTGGCGGTACTGACCATCTGCTTATTTTTGCAGATGACCTGCGTGCCCTCGGGGCGGCCTCCAGCGGCTGGCAGCTGCCTGGGGGAGGTGGGCCGGGTTGCTGCCTCCCCTGCAGTGTGGGAGCGAATCACGTCCTCCGAGTGTGCCAGCTGCGGGTGTGGATGAACTCCGAGGATGTGTGGTCGGTGGCCCGATGGCACGGACAGGCCCCCCCACTGCAGGGACGGCCGGGCCTGTCGAGGCCAGGGGCAGAGCACGCCCAAGTCGGTTTACCCTCACGGACAACACAGCTTTGGAAGTATGCCAGCTTCCCAAACTGAGCCGACTCCACCGTATTCGATGGCAGAAACACGTGTGCTGACCGCGTCCTGCCGGAAGTTCTGTGGGGTTTTAGGATACAGTGTTGGGGCTACTGAGTCCAGCGAAAATGACTCGAGAAGCTCCTCATGACCAAGAGGACCTTGGCTGGAAATTAGCTGGGGAGGCCACCAGGGGCCATCAGCAAATGGTCACCCCATCAGCACCCTGAGGAGGGGGCTTGCCTCCTTCCCCGCCAGGAGGGCGTGCAGGGCGCTCTAACCTCTGGGACCCCTGATGCCTCTAACGGTCAGTGGCCGGGCAGGGGTCGGGGCAGGAGGTCTCGTAGGAGACTACAGCGAGGCTGAGTCACGGGAGGACGCTGCTGGTCAGCGTGGGCCACAACCTAAACAGAAGCCGGACTCTGCTACCGCTCAGCCGGCTGGGCCGAGCACGGCCCCTCCCCGCGAAGGGCAGGTGTCACCGTCCACCGTTGCGTAACGGCAGCTGGAAGCCTGAACCTGCAAACATCTGTGCTGCTGAATGACCACCTCTCGGCAGCTCCCACGTCCTGGGAGCTGGTGAGCGAAGGTCACTCCTGCCACGAAGGAACAGGAAATGATGCTGCACTTTCAAGTGTCACGCAGCAGACATCATTTTCATCCCTCTGCCACAGGCGTGTGGAATAACAAAGGGCTTATAAATATACTGATAGAATTAAATTAAGAAGAAAGAAAAACAGGCAGATGCCAACCATGACGCCAGGAGGAGAAAACGTTCAGGGAGGGGTTGAGGCGGAGGATGGAGCCAGGGGCAGGCCTGGCCTGAGCCCCAGCCCCGCTCCCTCCCCTGTGCCCACAGGAAGGAACCAGTCCCTCTGCTCCCCGCTGGCTTCTCAGGGACTCCCCGAACTGCCTCCCGGAACCGGAACCGGAGCTGGAACAGAACGATGCCCACACGTTCACACCGTTCGCACCGTCAGTGATGGTGGCAGGAACTCTTCCTTACGAAATATTCCATTTCTCACTGGAAGTTCTCATCATCTTTGGGCAACTGTTACAAAACAGAGGAATCTCCTGGAGTGTCCCCTCCTGGCCACGGAAGAGAGTAACATCTAGCTGCTCGAGGCCCCAACCAAGGGGCAGGCAATGGGGGGCCTGCGCGAACCCCGAACCCTCCATCCCAGTCTTGAGCCCCGATCACCTAAGGCGATGTTTCCAACGACCCTCCTAGGCCGCAAATAGAGTCAGTTCTCGTTATCCGAGATGGTTTTGTTCCACGGCGGCGTCACAGCAAACACTGACTTAGCCAACTGAGGGGAAGTGCAGAGTTAGGCTCCCCGCAAGCCCCTGGCTGCGTGTTTTCATCAACCAACACGTAAGTCTGTGCAAACCCCACATCTAGTATAGAGAACTCCTACAACTCAAAAGCAAAAAAACAAATCATCCAGTTACAGACATTTTCCCAAAACCAAGCAAATCGCTAACAGCTACTACATGAAAAGGTGCCCAACACCCCCGTCATCAGAGAAATGAAATGCAAATGAAAACCCAGTGGGGGGATCCCTGGGTGGCGCAGCGGTTTGGCGCCTGCCTTTGGCCCAGGGCGTGATCCTGGAGACCCGGGATCGAGTCCCACGTCGGGCTCCTGGTGCATGGAGCCTGCTTCTCCCTCTGCCTGTGTCTCTGCCTCTCTCTCTCTCTCTGTGTGACTATCATAAATAAAAAAATAAAAAAAATAAAAAACATTTAAAAAAGAAAACCCAGTGGGACACCACCTCACACCTGTCAGGTTGGCTAGTACCAGAAAGACAAGAGCTAATAAGTGTTGACGAGCGAGAGTGCGTGGAGAAGGGGGAGCCTGTGCGCTGTCGGTGGGAATGTAAACTGCTGCAGCCGCTGTGGAGAACAGTATGCACGGTGCCCCCCAAAATTAAATACAGAACTACCGTGTGATCCGCCGGTTCCGTCTGGGTACACATGCACAGAAATGAGAAGGGACCGTGAAGAGGTGGCTGCACCCATGAGGGAGTACGCACAACAGCCAAGACGTGGAAAGAAGCTAAGTGTCTTTGGATGGACGGACAGATGGATGGATGGACGGATGGGTGGGCAGATGGAGACATGGGTGGACACACAGACAGGCGGATGGACAGACAGATGTTAGGTGACACACACACAGATGACACGGAGCTTCATTGTCCCATCAGACACAACAGTGTACGGTAGGTGCTTCCGTCTTTGTTGGGACTCCCCTTCCCAGCCTCGTGCTCCCAGCCTTCGTCCGTGCTGTTTCGTGACCAGCTCACTCACTGCGGCTGCCGCGGAGCCCTCCGCCCGGGACCGCACGCCTCTCGACCCACGATGGTCGTTTTGGCTGCTTTCAGACAGCGCAGCCGTACGCATCCTCACACACGTCTCCTGTATACGCATGTGACACGGTTCACTGGATGGTGCACCAGGGAGAGACCGCGTGGTCATGGGGAACAGACCATCAGAGAGCACCCCACACCCCACCTGTTCCGCCAGGCGGCTGTACCACAGGGGGCCGAGGTGCAGGGTGCGAGAGGCCCTGGCGTTGCACGTGGTCTCCAAGACGTGGCCTCATCGGACCTGTGAACGTTCACTAAACTACGGGTACGACTGACTCTGCTGGTGACTGGCATTTCCCTGGTGACTAGCGAAGGTGGACACTCCGCTGCCACGTGCACGCTCCGTGACACACCGCGCACTCCCCCGCAGGTTCCAGGGGGTCCCCTGGGCTCCACTAAGCCTCCACAGAGTAGGCATGAGTCTTGGCTTGAGCAGGAGGGCTCAAGGCAACCCGGGGGATTTGAAGGCACAGTAACCATGGTGATCACTGCTCGGGACACTCTCCAAGGAACGATCTCATTTCTGATCAGCTAATCTCTAGGCCTTTCCAGCTCCGCTCCTCGGGTAGACCAGCTCTCCCCGCCAAGGCCTCCCCGGGTCAGGACCCCCCATTGTGTTGCCTCAGGAAGATGAACCCTTGTCTTTCTGACCCTCTGTGTGTCTCCTTGCCCGACTGGGCCCACGTGTTGCCTGGTCCCAGGTTAGGGGACGAAGGCCAGTGCTCTACAGGGCTTGGAGCAGGGGCCCCAGGTTTTCCCTTCAGTACAGGAGACTTGGGGAGACAGTCAGTTGAAGGGAGCCGGGGCCAAGGGCAGTGCTAACTCTGGGGGCTCCAGCCTTCACAGCTGCGTGGACATGCAGCCCCCCCCCAGCCCCCTCCTCAGTAACCCAGGACTCAAGACTTACCCAGCTGCTGTTCTCCACCCCTCACTCATTCATCTTTTATTTCACTTGCTCATTCATTCAGCAAAATTGCCAAATGCCTGCCTGGCAGCTGGCCTGAGAGGCGAGTTCCGGGGGTCTCCGTCCAGGGAACGCCCGGGGTTCTCGGCTCCAGATGAGCAACCTCCCAACAACCTCCCCACCTGGGAGGAAGGGGTGAGGGCGGCGGGGTGGAGCCTGACACTGACGCCCTGCCCACCGCGACCCCAGCCCCCCACACGAGCCAGGCAGCTCCCAGGGCAGAGCAGCCCTCAGCCTCGCTTCTGCCTCCAGACCCTCCCACGGGGTCACTGAGCCGCCTGGCCGGACAGACACTCGGCAGGTCTTTCCAAACCCTCCCCCGGCCCTCGCCCAGCAGACACTCCCGGGCTGCTCCCAGCTAACCGACCAGCGCCTGGAGAGTGTGAGACCAGGGGGACTCGGGGGGAGGTAAAGGGGGGAGACGTGCCTCCAGCCTGGGGATTCTGGAAGGGCAGGCAAGGCAGGTGATACACCACCTTGGCCACAGTTTCTCTGCCTCGTCTCTACACAAGGACCCATCCTCTGTCTCTCCATCCTCCAGGGTGTCCCTCTTGGTGTCCTGTGCTCACCCCATACAGCCCTGAGCTTGTCACCGGTTCCACCCACCCCAAACTGCTCCTCACCTGTGCCCTCACTAGGGTGACCCTCCGCCAGGCCACCAGCCCTCACCACCACCCAGCCGTGCTCTCCCAGCATCCTGAGTCCTCCTGCCCTTGACAGGCACCAGCCACCCTGTCGCAGGCCCCAGGCCCCGACCCTCCAGGCCCTCCCCCACCTCCACCTAGTGACCCACTGCTCCTTCTGAGAGCCTGGATGTCTCGCACATCCCTGCGGGGACCGGGATGCACCAGACCCCGTGGCTCAGCAAGGCCAGTCAGGGCACTTGCTCCCCAGATCACCTGCTGGGCGATGCACAGGACAGTGAAGCAGCCCCAACATGCAGGGAGCGGAGCCTGAGAACCCAAGCTGGACAGTGATTGGATGGGAAGCCCCTCTGCACCATCGTGGACAGACCTGCACGGACTCTCCACGCGGACGCACCCACCGCAAACGGCCTCCTGCGCTCAGAGGGCGTGGAGCTTGGGAGGATCCCCGCATCTCCCGGTTCCTGCAGACACCCTGAGCGCAGGGGCCCCGGCCGGGTGGCGGTGGGGCTGGGGCGGGAGGCGCTCTTCTCACCTCACCGACGGGAATGTGGCGCCAGTCTTTGAACAGTTAAAAGAAAATGGAGAAGTCCCTCAGCTACTTCCCAGAGCTGGGGTCCCCGCACCCCTGCTCCAGCAGCCCCCTCCAGGGGGGGAAGAAGGTCTGGCCTCTCCTGGTACCCTCACCTGCCCTCCCAATGCTCCGTCCCTAGGACCTGGAGCCTACCACTTAGCTTCTAGAAAGTGGAAAATGAATCCATAGCACATAAAATCATGAGCTTGCTCTTCCCATCTCTCCTGGTGGCCACCCTCTGCTTGCCGTGGGCTGTGAGCGGTGCAGATTCTGGAGCCCAGACCGCACCCTCTGAGTCGGGATCCGGGTGCAGGGCCTGGGCCTGTGCACTCAAGCCCTCATCTGCTGGGACCTCCCGGCCACCGGGGAGCTAGCAGGGAGCAGCGACTCCCTCACCTGCGTCAGGGAAACGTCCACTTTCCTGCAAAACTAAAGGGCCTGTGGGTCTCTAGCGTGTGGATGTTGGGTGAAGGTGGGAGACCCCTGAGGCATCCACGTACATGTCCCTTCTATAGAACCTGAGGAAGCCGGGTGCCGGGAGGACCTTTGTCCAGCTCGGCTCCACCTACCTGCCGTTACTGTGACCTGCGTCGTGTGCAGGGCCCCCCCCCGCCCCCCCCCCCCCCCCCCCCCCCCCCCCGCCACAAGGAGGAGATGGAAACAGCTGGGACTGAGGGGGTGGGGGGCAGGGCTAGAGGTGTGGAGAGACGCCAGACACAGACAGGATCAGACAGGGGCATCCCGGAGGGCTGGGGGCACAAGCCCCGGGGAAGGGGGGAGAAAGACCCCAGGGAAGGTGCCCCAGGAGATGCTGTGCCAGAGTCTGGGAGGACGGGTGGAGGGCAAGCCTCAAGCCCCGAGAAAGGAAAGGCGTCCACCCTCCCACCCCCTAACCACCCCCTCCCCACCTCCTTCCACCAAGTCATTGTCGGGCGGCTGGACCGGGTTCCTCTGCCTGCTACCCCTGCCCACCGTGCCCCCTTGAGCTGCATGTATCCAGGGGACGCAGAGCTGGGTCACGATCAAACAGCAAGAGACATCGGGGTCTTTTCCTGCAAACACAGTAAAGATCTCAGAGCGTCAAGGTCTTCTCTCTTCCAGGTCTGCTTCTTAGGGGTCAAGTGGGCACAATAAGACTAACTAGGCGGAGGTCAGGTGCAAACGAGGAGATGGGCAGATGCTCCGGGAGGGAGAGGCCCCAGCCCCACGGGAGGGGCCCAGCACCCACCGGGCAAGGAGGTGGGGGGCGTGCAGAGCCCCCACCCACTGATCCTGCAGCTTCCTGAGCCCTCCAGACCCCCAAGGGCCAGACTACTCCAGGGGGTGCCCAACCCCCTGTGAGGCCGCCACAATCCCGAGCTCACCTCCAGCGAGGACACCGAAGGACCAGAGACCCATCTCACCGTGAAGCGGATCCCGAGTCCTCTGACGTGCCTGTGCTGACCCAACAGCGGCCCCGGGGTCTGGTGGCGCTGCGGGACACGCCGCGACCCACCGGGTTGGTCACCACCAGGAGACGGCACAAGAGAACCCGCCGCAGCAACTAGTAATTAAACGAGGGGCTACGTCGAGGATCAGCACGTGGTGAAAGGGTATTTCTCTCAAACTCATCAGCCGTTCGTCATGAAAAAAATCTAATGGAAATGTGAATAAGTGAAAGGGGTAAGTGAATAAAGACCCATTTTCAACTCCAAGACCCGGCGTCGATTCAAGGTGCCGCAGGGAACACCCTCGCGAACACAGACACGCCCGGGGCCCGGGTCACCGCTCGGCACCTGGCGGGGCCCAGCTAACACGACAGAAACAACCAGAATAAGCCCTAAAGTACCGGGAAAGCAGGCTGGAGCTGTCCCCACTCGCAGACTGCCCGCTTGTAAAGCCTGAAAATCTAGGAGGTGGTGCCGACAAGGGAATTCACGGGGCGCAGGGCTGGACGGTAGCACTTCCGCGCCTGTGCTCCCACGGCTGCCCCACGTCACCCCAACGCCCTCTGCACCCACGGGGCTGTGAGCCCCTTTTCTGGAGTTCAGGAGCCACTCGGCAGCCTCCCAGCCCCTGGGTGTCCCTAGGTGACTGCTTCTGCCGGGGGCCCCACCGAGAAGGGCCGAGGGGGGGCGAGAGGCTGCTCTCTGGCGCCCGGGGCGGCCCCCCATGGCCCTGGCAGCAGAGACCCCCCTGAAAGCCCTCCTTGGGCTCTGGGGCCGCGGGGTTGGCGCCCTGACACATGGGAGCACAGCCCCAGGGCTGCGAGCCCTGAGGGACCCACCGCCTCACCTCTGACACCCCGACCCTGCACCGCCCCGGGGCCCACACAGGCTGTGCTGAGACCGTCTCACCCGCGGCCTCGCCCGGCCCCTCGTGCCCAGGCCGCGTGCAGCATGGAGGTGCCAGGCGTGGGCAGTCCCCTCTCCACACACCGCCAGCCGCTACCACGCGGACATCCTGCCCCGGGAGCCTCGCTCCAGGCCCACCCCACCCCACTTCCAGCCCCCTGCCCTCTCAGCCAGGGGCACGTCTGCCTGGTTTGAGGACGGGCCCTCTCCCCCTCCCTGTCCTGAAGTGTCCACCGGCTTCTCTGCAGACGCACCCCCGTCTCAGAGAGGCGGGTGCACCGTGGGTGGGGCCCTGCAGACATGGAGGCCAGTGACCCACAGGCCCCGCGGCTTGTCTGCCCCCGACCCCATCCTGCTTAGGCGAAGGCCAGGTGGGGGTGGGTGCTCCTGGAGGGAAGGGCACGAAGAAAACAAAAAGCATCACCTCATGACCCCACTTTCGTTTAAAGAAAAGGAGAAAGTCCCAATTACAACCAGCAAAACCACACGTGACCCAGCACTGAGACGCCCACGGAAGTACAGGCCCCGCAGGAGGGAGACGAGATGGCACGGGGCGCGATCAGGGCCCGGGCGGACCGGGAGGTGCACGGTGCTGTCGCGTGGGAAGCCTGGCACAGCGGAGCCAGCCTCCGTCCCCAGTGCCACCCCCAGATGCGTGGAATGGCGGTCAACACGCCCGGTGTTATTCTGCAACTGGACAAATGGATTCCAACATCCATCTGTCAGAATAAACCTCAAGAAGTGGCGGTCAGCTTGTACAGACGCGCGGGGGGCGGCCTCACCGGCTGGTGAACCTGCAGGGACGCTGCTGGAGGCACCACCCGGGGGCACACGCAGCCTCGCGCGCGGGGCGCTCTGTTTCCAAGGCGGATCTTGGAGTCACCAGGAAGGGCGGGTGACGTCATGAATGGCACAAAGAGATTCTGCCACCTGCCCACGTGGCAAACGGGCTCCGGGTGGACCGGACACCTGAGGTCGTAGCCACATCTGTAACCGGATTAGAATACAAGACTGTTTCCTAAGATAAGGGCAGGGGAGGTTCTCCTAAGATCTGAAACCCAGAAATGATAAAAGAAACTGGGACTCAAGCCCGCGGACTTGAGGACGCGCACGTACGTACCAGGGAAACGCCAAGCACGAAGCTGGAAGCTGCGTGGCAAGCACGGGCCCCGGGAAGCCTCGCTCGCATCTGCAAGAAAAGACAAAAGCCACGACGGCAACGCGACCCAAGGGTGGGACCTGCAATTACAGAAGACACACTCCTAGTCGTGACACACTCGTGCAATGTCCGATCTCGCGCTACGTTTTCCAGTGGAGGTCAGGAGAAGGTTCCACCCTTGTGTGCCAGGTTGACGGAAGCCCCCGCGTGCAGGGGACGCCCACAGCGAAGCCGGGGGGAGCCGGGGAGGGACCGGCCGCGGCCGTCCTTCAGGGACATCTGCTCCTGCCGAGGGGACATTCTCCTGGCTCAGCCGCACGCTCCCCGAGCCCGCTGGAGACGGAGAAGCACTTGAGCCCATAAGGACATGAGGATGAGGGTGGTCACGGCAGCGTGTGACCAGAGACGCAGGGGGACCCCTGTGCCCTCAGGTGAGAGGTGGTTAGGAAGAGCGCGGTTGGCTCGCTCAGGGGAATAACAAGCAGACGCTGAAAAACAAAAGGTCCGTGTGGACCAGGAAGGATGCCCTTGGCGGCTACTTCGGGGAAATAACCCAGCGGCACACGGTTTATTCGCACCGTCCGTGGCCAGCCGGACCCCGCAGGCCGCACGCACGGTGGGGCGCCGCCGCCAATGACCGCACGTCGGGGGAGACGGGGCAGCTGGGGAGCAGAGCGCGGAGGTCAGGGCAGGCTCTCCCGGCCTCGCGGCCCCCCGGGTCCCCTTCACCTCGATCCCACGGCTGGGAGAGCTCCCGGGTTTTTTTTTTTTTTCTTTTTTTTTTTTGCTCCCGGGTTTTTTTAATACGTTTCTCTCAAATAATAAATTCAGCACACACGGGGGGACCTAGAAGTTGGTTTGAAGCTGGTGCCCGTGGGCGGCCCCTCGTCCTCAGGGACCCCCCGGGGCCTCCACTGCGCCGCATCCTCACTGGCACCAGCTTCCCACCTCTGAAACCTCAAGCCGCTCTTCACCCTTGCCCTAGGTGACAGTGCCCGGTCCCTACGCTCCCCTAACGGTGGACACAAGCGGTGGGCCGCGCACTTTACAGAGGTCGGGGCGGGGCGGCAACGGGGTACATCGCAGAGCAAACTTGAAATGTCAGGGGGGACAAGTCCCCGGCCGTTTCCACCTGTGGGGAGAAGACGCGGTCTCCAGCGACCCCTCTCCTCTCTGTTCACCCCGGGTGCCAGCAGAGGAGCCCCAGTGGGTACGCCAAGGCCGGCTTTTCAGCGAAGCCACTGGCCTTGCCCAGGACTCCAGGACCCAGGAGCCACCAAGGTCTGGGTCAGCCACAGGAGGACGAGGAAGAGCTGGCCAAAGACCAGACCCCAGAGACGCCTGGAGGGGCTGCTGACCTCACTGCGAGCCTGGGCCAGAGACAACCCACGTGGCCGCGGAGTGCGGCGACTGGGCTGCACCCAGGGCCGTAGGGACAACTCCAGAGACCCACCGCTGGAGCAGGAGAGGCCAGAGGGGCACCCTAAGATTTACCTGTGTGTCCTCCCCTGCCTCCCCCACCCGAAGCACCCAGTCCCTCTGCGCTACCCCATAGGGCCCACTTCCAGGGCCCGCCAAGGAGGCACCCTTGTGCGGGGGAGGCAGGGGAATCCCGTGAAGAGGCAGAGTCTGAGCACAAGAGCGCTCCCAACACTCTGGGAGCTGGCCCCCGAGTCTGATCACCCCAAGGCTGTACAAAAGAGCAGGTGAGAGCAGGACATGCAAGGTGTGGGTGCATGTGTGCCCCTGAAAGTGCAGGACACCGAGGGCCAAGAGTAGTGTGCACACAAACGTGCTCGTGCGGGGACACGCCAGTTCAGGAGCTGCTGTGACGTCCGTGTTTCAGTGTCCACACGGGCGGAGTCTGCAGGAGCGCGCATGTGGATCTGTGCGCGTGCAAGGGTGCATGTCTGCACGTCTGCTGTCTGTGTGCACGGCCTCACCTCCTATCCCGGCCCCATGATTCCGTCCACTCTAACCCCCTCTGCCTCCCCACCACCTGCCAGGTCCGAGGCACCCCAGGCAGCCCCGCACACCCACAAACCCCCAGTCCCAGCACCCCGCACCTCCAGCCCGCAGCCTGGGCTTCCTCAGAGCCCCACCCCACACCCAGGCTCAGACCCGGGTCTGGACCAAAAGTGAGTTTATTTCTCCGCGGAAGATGCCCTCGCAGCCAAGCTGTTGGGCTCGGCCTGGCTCTGTCTGGCTTCCCCTCAGAGACCTGGGGGTCCCAGCCCCCAGCCTGCTCCCCTGGGGCCTCCTGCAGACACCGGGTTCCCTGGAGGCGTCCTACTGGCCGGGACTCAGAGCTGGTGGAGAGAGGGAGGCCTCACATCTCAGGGAGGGGCCAGGGCCAGTGAGCTCGAAGCCCTGCTGGGGTGGGGGGTGGGGGGGAGGGCCTCAGGGCCCAGCCCCGAGGAGGGCAGGCCCCAGGCTGAGCAGGAGCCCCCCAGCCAGGGCCCAGGGGCTGCCCCCCGCTCCCGGGCCGCCGTTGCACAAGTCTCCCCCGCAACAGTCCACGTCCACTTTTAAGATCCCCGAGTTAATGAAGCCCATCAGGTAGTCTGAGAAGAAGTGCCGCTTAACGAAGTCACAGGACGAGGCACACATCTTGTTCACGGAATGGTCCTTCCTGCCTGGGGAAGAGGTAGCAGAGCTGAGCCGGCAGGACCCACACCGGAGCCCTCTCGGCCTCAGGGCCCAGCCCAGGACCCAGCTCAGGACCCCTGAACAGCAGAGCCGTGTTTTCCAACCCACCCACGCTGTCTCAACTATATGGAAAGGGCCACACAGGGGCCGAGGCAGGACAGGCGCCTGCTCACCTTCACACAGCAGGGCAGTGTCCTGCACACAGACCTGTGCTCTTGGCCAAGGACAGAAGGGCTCAGACACACCCCCCAGCTCTCCCCACCCAGGCCCAGGTCCTGACTCACTGCTACTGGGATCGGTGATCCGGACGCTGGCACACACTGTGTCCGACGGCTGGCACTGCTTTGGGGTGCAATGGCTTGAGTTGGTGGTCAGTGTGCAGTCCTGGCACCACAAGCCATGAGCTGGGCAGGGCACAAGGATGCACGTGACCAGAGGAACTGGGGGCCAGCCGTCCGTCTTGCCCCCTTCCACCCGCCTGCTGCAGGCACTGCTAGGACAACCAGGCCCCTGGCCAGGAGTGACCAGGCCAGACTGGCACCTGGAGGTCAGGCCTTGGGAGAACCTCTGTGCCTTCCAGGCGGTTTGGGGGGAGGAGCCCACCGCTGGAACCCTGGGAGCCCCGGCACCCTCTGTGGCCCCACGCACGCGCACACACGCACACACATGCCAGCCACGCAGCTCACAGCGGAGGTGCTCTCCGGCACACCCCCACCCCCCACCCCTCCTGCAGAGTTCAGGTGGTTCCAAGCTAGAAAGGACCAGGCAGGACTTGATGGGAGTCCAGCTGGGGCTCCAGAAGCCAGGGAGGGAAGGGGCGCCCGGCAGGACCGGCCGCGCTGGGAGCCCCCGAGGGAAGTCGCTGGAAATCGCTGGCTCGCTCGGTGCCCTTTGGAGCCAGGAGGGCCCCGCGTGGCCTGGGCGGGGGCTGGAGCGTCGCGAGTGAAGGCGACGGGCGCGGGGCGGCCGGGGTCGCCGGGGTCCGGGCGCAGGTGTGCATGTGCCGGCCCCGTCGGAGGCCGGTGGCCCCGCAGCCCCGCGGGCCGCCCCCAGACTCACCGGGCGCCGAGCACAGCAGGGCGGCCAGCAGCACCAGGCCGAGGCCCTTCACGGCGGCGGGCAGCATGCTCCAGGCGGGCTCGGAGGGCGCGGGCTGCGGGCGCAGGTCCTGGGGCGCGGGCCTGGCAAGGAGAAGCCGCGGTCAGGAGCCCCCCCGCGGCCCCCGAGCGCCCCCCCCCATGGCGAGGCCCCTCCCCCAGCCCCTCCCCACAGCGCCCACATCACCGCCTCCCTCCGGGGAGAGGTCCGCCGCCTCGGGCGGGGTGACAGCTCGAACGGCCCCAAGCCGCTCCTGGCACTTGTGGGTGCGGGCCGGGGGGGCGCGTCTCCTCCTCCCTGGGGAGCGGGAGGCGCGTCCGGAGAGAAAGGGGCACGGCCAGGTGCGAGCGCGCGGTACCTGCCGGTGGGGGAGGGGCGCCGCCGCGGCCCCCCCGCCACCCCTGGGCTGGGGGCCCGGGAACCCCGCGCCGCCCCCCCCCTGCCTCCTGCGCGCGCCCGGGCGCTCACCGCGGGTCGGGGCGTGGGGCGCGGGCCTCGGCCGGGGCGCACTCACATCCCGGGGGCGCAGGGCTGCGGGAGGCGCGGGGAGCGGGCCCTTCGGTCTCCCTGCGGACCGGAACCCGGGCGCAGCCTCGTCTTTCGGGGAACGCAGCCGCAGACGCGGACCCCGCGCGAGGGGCGGAGCGGAGCCGGGGCGGGGGCGCGCGGGGGCGGGGGCGGCGGCAGAGGCGCGGCGGGGCGGGGCGGGGCGGGGCGGGGCGGGGCGGGTCGCGGTCCCGGGCGGTGCGCGCCCCTCGACAGCCCGCGCCCGGGCCGCGCGTCCGCCCCTCGGGTGCCCGCCGCCGCCCCGCGCGCCCCGCCCTCCCCGCGCGCCCCGCCCGCCCCGCGGCCGCCCTTCCCCCTCCGCCCGGCCGACGTCCCCTCGGAATTGCTCGGAAGAACGTTTACTGCGAAAGGAAGCGACGGAACGTGTGGGGACGCGGGGAGGGGGGGAGGCGCCAAGGTGGTTGGCGCAGGGCCTCGGCCGCGGCGCGCGTACCTGGAGCCCCCCCAGCGCCGTGGTCCGGGCCTCCCACCCCCTGCGGGCCCCAACGGCGCCCGCCTTCCAGGGCCGAGTCCCGAGTGCTGGCCGCGGCGTTCAGGGCCCTCCGCCGGCTCGGCGCGTTGCTCAGCTTCGTCTCTCGCCTTCCCGCCCCACAAAGCTGTCAAGCCCTGCGCCCTTGTCCTTGCTGTCCCCGTGCCTGGAATCCATGTCTGCTGAGCACTAAGCCCCGGCTGCTGTGCAAGGGTTGGGGTCGTTCCTTTCTGCCCTGCCTTCCTCCGGCTGCAAGCACTCGTGGAGGAGCCCCGTGAGCAGCCGCTGCCCTGGGCCTGGGCCGGCGCGGTGGGGAGGCTTCTGCCCCCTTCCCCAGTCTTGCTTTACACAAACGATTATCACAGATGTGCCCTTGTGAGGTGTCGTCGTACTGTCGGCGGAGCACCTAGTGTGTCTTCTGTTCCAGACGCAGGTGCTGTGTCCTCACGGCCTCACCACCCCCCTGCTGCGAAGTATTATTGACATCCCCACCTTATAAGGAGGAGACCAAAGCACAGAGCTTGAGCTCCCTGCCCAAGGTCACACACTGAGCAGGTGACACAGCCCGGGTTGGAACTGGAGCAGCTTGGCCTCAGAACCTGTGAGCCTCGTGCCCCGCCGGGGCTCCGGGGGATAAGAGGCAAAGGACACAGACGGGCAACCCCACCTGGGAGCCTGCGGTTCCGGAGGGTTCCATTCCAATGTGAGTTCAAAGTCAAAATCAGCAAACATCCAAAGAAAGAGGCCTCCAAGGACACCACAGAAGCAATGAGGAGGAACAGGTTTAAGTCTCCACAAATTTTCTAATCTGAAAGTGTTAAATATAGAATATAAAATTAACCTGCCTTGTGGGCTTAGGATATATTAAGGGAAAGAACAAGGAATATCAAAACTGACCGTGCTTAGCTGAAAAATGGAGAGCCTCTGGAAATGGGAAACTTTTCACTGAAATTAAAAGGTCATCAGAAACTTTGATTAATGCTAAATGAAAATAAAATCCTTTTGAAAAACGTACATGGTGTGGTTTCATTTGTATGAGACGCCCAGAGTGGAAAAATCCAAAAAAGAGAGAAAGTAGACATGTGGTTGCCTCCGCTGGCGGGAGGAAGGAACCAGGGCTCCCAGCTAATGGTCAAGGGGTTGCTTTTCAAGTGATGGAAGTCATGCAACACGTGGATGTACTAAAACCCCCTGAATTAGAAACCTTAAAAGGGTGAATTTTACAGCAGGCGAGTTACGTTTCAGTAAAGCTGTCGTGTAAAAAACAACAAACAGCAAATGCAGGAGGCGGCATAGGCGCAGCAAGTGAGGAAGGAGTTTGCGAACTGGAATGTGAGTCCACAGAAATGATCAAGAACGTGGTGCGAGGGGCGCGGAGGGGGACACGGAAGGAGACGGGGGACACGGCAGGCAGCGCAGAGGAGAGAGAGCCGGCGTTTGAAGACCCCCTGCCTCAGAGCCGGTGACGGGGGGCCTGGTGGCTCAGGGGTCAAGCATCTGACTCTGGATTTCGGCTCCGGATGGGCCCCCGTCGGGCTGTGCACTCAGGGGGGAGCCTGCTTGAGTGTCTCTCCCGCCCCCTCTGCCCCTCCGGCTCACGTATCTCTCTCTCTCTCTCTCTCTCTCTCTCTCTCTCTCTTAAAAAGAGGAAAAGAACTGGTGAAAGAGCACCGGGCTCCCTGCGAGGAGCCTGCGTCTCCCTCTGCCTGTGTCCCTGCCTCTCTCTCTCTGTGTCTCTCAGGAATAAATATATACAATCCTTAAAAAAAACAAAAAGAAACAGCAGCTAGGCTGGCAGCAGGACTCGAGCAGCAGTGGACGCTAAGACAGTGAGGTGAGTCCCTGTAAGGTGCCCAGAGGACAGTAACGGTCCACTGAGAACTTTTCACACTGTTTTCCAAAAAAAAAAGTGCAAAATAAAATTTTCAGATAGTTAACAGCTCAGACAAATTTTTTTCAGATAAAATTTTGGAGACGTTGAGAGAGTTTGCCGCTAGCAAGAACTTTTATTTTTTTATTATTTTTTAAAGATTTTATTTATTTATTCATGAGAGACACAGAGGGAGAGAGAGAGGGGGGCAGAGACACGGGCTGGGGGGGAAGCAGGCTCCATGCAGGACTCGATCCCGTGTCTCCAGGATCCCGCCCTGGGCCCATGGCAGGTGCTAAACCACTGAGCCACCCCGGAATCCCCCTAGCAGGAACTTTTAAAGAATGTACTATAGGAGGAAAAAATACCCCAGAAGGAAGGACCAGCTACAAGAAGGAACCGTGTGCAAGACACTGGCTTACAAGGGGGAGACTGAGTCAGCCTCGTCGTCTAGGACAGCAGGAGCTCTGTGAAGTTGGAAGACTGAACCAGGAGCGACAGCATGTGGGGTGGGCAGCAGGACTGAGTCTCAGGGTCCTGAGCCCCTTGCGCTGTCTGAGACACGGCACAGCTCACAGGGAGCTCTAGGTCGTGCTCAGACGTTGAGGATGCAGGGAAAGTTTCCACGGGACCAGCAGAAGGGCTGGGGTGCAGCGTCTCCCGTGGGAATCCTACTTGTGCAAAGGCTGGGCACGGAAAGAAGGTCAGTGTGTCTGGCAACCAGGGACCCGGGGGGACCGGAGGGACCCTCCGTGGCTTTGGAATCCTGTTACGGATCGTGGACCGTGTCCCAAGCACCGCAGTGTACTAGCTGGGAAGTCTCCGAGCTACACGTTGCACGATACCCATCCGTGAGTGGGATGGTCAGCTGCGTGTCCGCTTGGCTGGTTCATTGAGCCCAGATATCTCGTCAAACATCGTTGTGCGTGTTGCCGTGAGGCTGTCTTTAGACGAGATGAACATTTGTATCAGTAGACTTCGAGTGACGCAAATTGCTCTCCGTGGTGTGGGTGGGCCTCGTCCAATCAGTTGAAGGCCCGAATAGAACAAAAAAACTGACTTCCTCCGAGCAAGAGGGAATTCCGCCCGTGGATGGCCTCTGAACTTGAACTGAAACACTGGCTCTTCCTGACTCTCCTGCCTGTTGGCCTGTCCTGCAGATTTGAGACTTGCCAGACTCCAAGTTGACGCACATGAGCCAACTCCTCAAAATAAATCTGTCTGTGTAAATATACACATCCCACTGGTCCTGCTTCCCTGGAGAACCCTGGCCGTTACAGAGCGCGACTTACGCCTGGGAAGTAAGGGCTGCTGGGCCCAAGCTCCCCGGGGGCTCTGTCCCTTTCCCCCGACGCCCCAGCCCTCCTGAAAGGGAGCTGGGACGGCTTCGAGTGCAGTGGTCAGTGCTGTGGCGGAGCAGGGCCGGGAAGGGCTGAGGCCGGGCACACACATCAGCTGACACTTTGGACTATCCGATCCCTCTGGCTGCTGAGTTGAGCGTGGCCTGGAAGATTCTAGATCAGAACGAAGGGGCCAGTGAGGATGGTGGCTCAGACAGAGGGGCGGCACAGACACGGAGCAGGGGTAGGGGTTCCCAAGACCTGGTGGGGCCAGGATGCTCCCCTCGGCTCTGGCTGGGGAAGCAGGTGGGCCCAGGGCAGGATGCTCTTCAGGTTCCCGCGGGGCTCAGAGGAAGGTCTGGGGTGGGGATGTGAACGTGGTCCAGCTGGTCCCAAGGGAGCAGGTGGGATCACCAGGTGAGAAGGTGGGGGGAGGGCAGGGCCGCCCCAAGCCCCTGAGGTCACGCCAAGTCCCCGCACAGCGCCTGGCGTTCCTCGGGTGGATGAGCGCCTCACCGCACGGCCTGTTGCCCGACTCCCAGCAGCCCTGAGTCCAGGAGCTGTGTGTCCATCTGTCCTCCTCTCGAGGCAACCGGTACCATTTGGCTCAAGTCCCAGCAAGGGCCCTTCCCCACTCTGGTGCCACTGTTCTGCGAAACCAGCCTCCCCCCCCGGCTATGCCCCACACCTCCAAGTCCCCACTGTGCCCCCGCTGTACCCGCGGGACTCCCAGCAAAGCCCCAGTGTCCTCCCAGCTTTGGGAGACTCCTCGGCCCCACGCCACCCTCCCCCTCCCGTTCCTCCTCAGCCCTCCTCGCAGCTGAAATGCACCCCACGCGCCCCCACCCCTGCCCAGATCTGCGTCTGCGTCTCACACAGGGGTGGTCATCCCCCCTCACCATGGCACAATCGGCCCCTTCCAGGCTGGCGTCCTAGGGGCGTCTCTGCCACCAGCATCCAGCACCTGCATGGCACCACCTGCCACCCTCCTCTGCACCCTCCCCGTGCCAAGGGTCCAGGCGATCAGAGGAACATTCCTGCAGGGGCAGGTGCACCAGCAAAGCCTCAGAAGGCCCTGCTCCTGCACTTTCCTTCCTCTCAGCCCTTGCTCGCTCCTCACCTGGAACACCCATCCCGACATCTCACACTGGGGACACCGAGGCCCTCCCACCCCGCCCTTTCTTTTTGCCGTAAACAGTTCTGGGCACCTTCCCGAGACTGACCCTCCGGTGGCCCTGGACCAATCATAGGTCCTCCCATCCCCTCCTCCAAAGACACTGCGTCTCTGGGAGCCTGCCCTCGCCCCCACCCCGGCACGGAGCAGCTGGGTGACCCTGTCCCCCGTGCCAGGGCTCCGTGGTTGTCGTGCCCAAGGCCAAATCTCAGCATGTAGAGTCTCCTCAAAGACACCTGGACTTTCTGGATGCTCAGGTCTGCTCCAAAGAACCCCTTCCCACACCTGGGAAGCTCCTAGGTGCAGCTGCACCGAGGAAACAGCCGCAAGAAGCCCTCGGGGCCCCAGGGTCCAGGATGGGAAACGGCTCCCGGGGGGCCCAGGCTGTGGCAGGGAAGGCAGGGGCACTCAGGGCTCCTCACAGCTCCCCCGCTGCCTGCACTCGTGCACACATGCACACACGCAACGCACGACACTCGTGTGCACACCGATGCCTTTCCACTGCCTCTCCTGCACTGGCACACACACGCTCACTCACACGCTGAGACTTCGGTCCCGGGGGGTGAGCCCTCTGGCTCCCGACACCACACAGAGCTCTGTACTCTCATGGGCGGCTCATGTGTCACCGTGTCACCGTGTCACTGTAGCTGGCCTGGCCGGGGACCTTTCTAGGAGGCAAAGCAGAGCAGCAGGGAGTGCCAGGCCCAGGGCACAGATGGCAGGCGACCACGGCCAGCGTGTGTGGCTCTGGGCTCTGGGCAGGCCGTGTGCTCTCCTGAGCCTCGGTCCCTGGTCTGCGGGTGGGGCAGTGCTGGTCACCGTCTGGAAGTGTGGCAGGGATCGCACACGATGCCGCCGGGGAGTGCTCACTGGGCGTCTGGCCCAGGCCCTGGGAGGTCAGCACCCAACACGGTCATCGGTTCCTGCTGCGCCAGAGGCAGTGGGGCCCCTGCCCCGTGGAGGCGGGGATGACTGGGCAGACAGAAAGGTGGCTGTGGAGCCCTGGGAGCAGTTCTGGGAGCCATCGGGGGTGGGGACAAGGCCTTGGAAGGAGACACTGAGCCAGGGCCTGGGGGATGGGGCTGCCAGGAGCTCCCAGAGATGGGAGAGCAGGAGTGTTCCGGAGAGGAGCCAAGTGATTTAAGGGGAGGGAGGAGAAGGGAGGGGCAGGAAGGGAGGAGGGGGAGGGAAGAGGACCCCACTGCCCTGTCCTGGGGCACTGCCCTGGGGCATGGGCTGTACTCAGCCATTTGCTCTAGTGAAGAGGGGACAGAGGGACAGAGGGACGGACGTCACTGTGAGACAGGATTATAACAAGACTGACGCAGGCTCCCTCCCACTCCTGGACCGCTCACCCTGGGGAAGCCAGCTGCCCTGCGGAGGGAGTGAGGCCCCCCACGACCCCCCAAGGGGGCTGGATGCTGACCGCCCCCCCAGAGCCCCCTCGGATGAGACCACAGCCCTGACGACAGCAGACAGCAGCAGCCTGAGGGCCCAGCGAGGCCGGGCCTGGATTCCTGGCCCTCAGACACCCACCCGGGAGCACGAACCATATTGTCTTAAGCCCCTTAATTTTGGGGTAAGTTGAAATGTAGCACAGGATAGCACGGGCGGGTAGGGCCTGACGTGGGCATGATGTGAGGGAGCGGATGTGGGCGTCTGAGGACTGGTGCTCGGGAGGCTGGCGCCAAGGCCTGGGGTGCGGCTCTGGGCCGCTCCCCAGAGAGCACAGCCGGCGCCCTCGCCCTCCCGAGCTGGGTGGGCTTGGTTGCCAGGGAGATGCTGGTTCCTAACCCGGTTTCCAAGCTGCTCAGCTTCCTCCCAGTGCATGTGGGTCAGCTTCACCCTATCAGGATCTTTGCAAACAAAGAATAATAATGGGTCCTGATTAGCAGCTGATTAGAGAGGGCTTTCTTGGAAGAAGCCTCGAGTAAGCGCCAGGAGTCCCTGTGCCACTGGCCCTGCCCTCTGGAGCTGGGGACCCGGCTCTGATCTCTGTCCTCCCAGCCGCGCCCCCTCTAGCCCCTGGATCCTGGGGAGGAGCCGAGGCGCTCCCCCTGCGGGGCAGCCCAATCCCCAGCTTACCCTCAGGGCCAGGGTGATGCCGGTGGCCCGTCCCACAGCAGAGGCGGCTCCCAGGGGCTCAGGACCAGGGACAGCGTCAGGAGGCACCGGAGCCCCTAAGGCCGCAGAGGCAGCAGGACAGGCGACTGGGCCAGGCCCCGCAGGAGGGGCCGAGGCTGGGGTCCTGCCTGAGACAGGCTCCCAGAGCCGCCTTGTGTTTTGGCCAACCCTGTCAGAGCCCTCCCAGCCTGCCACGGTGGGCGACGTGGCTGCAGTCCCCCAAAGACTGCCCTGCCTCATGGGGAGGGCCAGCCTCTCCGCCAAGGGGCGGCAGGGACACGTGTGCCACACGTCAAGCCTTTCCCGAGGCCATCCAGCCTCAGGGAGGGAAAAGGCTGCTGACCCCAGGGGCCGCCCAGAAGAGTGGGGACATGCTGTGTGCTGGGCTGAATTGTGGCCCCAAAAAGATGTCAAAACCTGCCCCCGAGAATGTGACCTTCTGTGGGAAGAAGGTCTTTTGTGGAGGAGAGTAACTTAAGGACCTGGAGATGAGGTCCCCCCGGATTTAGGGTGGGCCCTGCCCCCAGCACCTGGTGCCCTTGGCCAAGAAAGGAGAGATTTGAGGCACAAACACACGGGAAGGGTGACACGTACGCGGGAGGGCTGTGGCCACGGGCCACCCACCGCCTGGAGCCACCAGGTGCCCAAAGGAGCAGGAAAGACTTGGTGCGTCTTTGCGGTTTTCAGGCCCCACGGCTGTGATTTGCGGCGGGAAACAGACTCAGGGTCCGAGGCGCCACGTGAGGTGAGGCGCTTCCCAGCCCTGGCCGGGGCCCGTGGCAGGGGTGCGGGGAGGGCCTCCGTGTCGTGCTCAGGCCCGGAGGACCCAGGGACGCCTCCAGGCCGGACAGACAGCAGAGTGAGGTCCCGGCCAGGCCCCGGCTGGGGTGAGGGGCGTCGGAAGGAGGGCAGGCAGCAGAGCCTCCGCGTGGGAGAGAAGCGGGGCTCCAGCTCGGGGTGGGGGGGCTCCTCCCAGGCCCCCAGGGACCCGCAGGGCTGCCCCCAGGGCACGACCCCAGCCAGCCAGCTCTGCCCGCCTAACACGGCCTCCAGTCCCCTACCAGAGCGACACCCACTTGGCATGGGGAGAGGGCGGGCCACTCTCAGAGCCCTCCGGCTCCTCTGCCCCCACCTCCGCTGCAGCCCTGCCCCCTGGCTTTCCCACGGCGTCCCCCCACCAGGCCTGACCTTTCCCTGCCCTGCCCACTGGGAGGAGCTGGCACTGAGCTCCCCCGGGGTCCATGTAGGGACCCCAGCAGGGACCCCAGGCAGAGGAGCGTGTCCCCTGCTCTCCACTCCCCTGCCCACCGTGCAGGAAGCCAGCACATGGGCCCGGCTGCAGGGCCTCAGGCCCCCCTGAAGCTCCCGGGGGGTTCAGTGGAGGGACAATTGATGTTGAAGATTCTTGCTCCCTGAACGAGGTGGTCCAAGAGGGGTGTGGGGAGGGCAGGAGACCGTAGGAGACCCTCCGAAGAACCCTGCACGCATATGTGCAAACACACACACATGCAAACACATGCACGGAGTCAGGCTGCTTGCCCCCAAAGACTAGAGGGGAGACCGAGCCAGCTCCATCTGCCTGCTGGCCCAGCGGTATTCTAGGAGCTCTCCATCCATCTGTCATCCTCCCCAGTCCTCACCTGGTGGGGACCCAGGCATCCCTCACCTGGACCCCTACCCGGGCCTCACCTGGGCTCCTTGTACCCACTCCCACCCACGCTGACCCATTCTCTAGGGGAGGCCAGAGCGGCTTCGGCAAATATCCCTGTTTAAACATTTTGGGGGCTCCCGACTGTTGTCAAGATAAAGTCCAAAGTCCCCTGCGGGGCCCACAGGGCTGCAGGGCTGAACCCATCGCCTCAGCTCCAATCACAGTCCTTTTTTCGGCCCCTTGGACCTGCCAGCCTCCTCTCGCACTCAGGCCCCAGGCCCCAGAACAGGAGTGTGTGGACAGTTGCATCAACTCTGGGATTGGGGCCTAGCCCGCCCCCTCTGGTGTCCCCACCCCAGTCTCACCCTGGGATATACCTTGTGCCAGAGAGGGTGAGCCCCTTAGCTCATCGCTGTGGGCAGACACCCTAAGTCACATGGGGCCGCCCCACAGGAACACTGCGGTGCACCCTCCTCCCTGTTGGGCAGTTGGCTCTGACATACGCATTCAGGAGGCACTGTCCACGGCCAGCCCGGGGGACCCCAGGCCCGTGTCCAGTGGCTAACATGACCAGGCATCAGACTCAGAAAAACACATTGAATCCTGGGAGGAACCACGAGTAAAATAATGTGCCAACCTGTCAAGCACAAGCACCCTGAACAGATGAGAACTCAGCCCAAACGACACCCTGACCAGAACTGACGTCCTAACAAAAACAAAAATAGAGGGACGCCTGGGGGGCTCTGGGGTTGAGCATCTGCCTTTGGTTCAGGTCATGACCCCAGGGTCCTGGGATCGAGTCCCGTGTCTGGCTCCCTGCATGGAGCCTGCTTCTCCCTCTGCCTGTGTCTCTGCCTCTGCGTGTATGTGTGTGTCTCATGAATAAATAAGTAAAATCTTTTAAAAATTTCAGTAATCCAAAATAAAAAAATAAATAAAATAAATAAAAAATAAAAATAAAATAAAAATAAAAATTTCAGTAATCCACGGTGTAAACAGATGACACCCATCGCGGCTTTCTTGTTCCATTGACAGAGCTTAGGCAGAGTAGATTGAGCAGGACTCCCGAGCGCTCTAGGACTTTCAGAATGGTCAGTGAGCACTGGCTTCCCTGAGGGTCACCAGCTTCATTAGCCCCTAACAAGGGAGTCGGCTTGTAGCGGCAGCTTTAAAGCCAGGCAGTGACTTCTCCTCTCCAGCCCCGCCGGTCCTAGACGGCACCTCCTTCCAGTACATAATCTGTTGCTTAGTGCAGCACCTTCAGTAATTATCTGAGCCTGATCTTCTGGAGAACTGGCTGCAGCTCCGATGTCAGCACTGCTGGTTTGTCTTGTACCTGCCTGTTTGGAGACGACTTCTCACGTCTCTCCTTCAACCTCGAGAACCTCTGCTAGCTTACAGCTTTCCCCTGCAGGCTCCTCATCTCTCCCAGCCCTCCTGGAATTGAAGAGAGTGAGGGCCCTGCTCTGGCAATGTGTGCTCAGGCACACAAATGCTGTGCCTGGTGTGATCTTCTATCCAGACCAGGAAGACTTTCTTCCTATCGGCAATAAGGCTGGTTTTCTTATCATTCGTGTGTTCACTAGAGAAGCACTTGTGATTCCCTTCAAGAACGTCTCCTGTGTGCTCACAGTGTGGCCGTGTGGTGTAAGAGGGCTGGCTCTCCACCCGTCTGGGCTTTCCACATGTCTTCTCACTAAGCTTGGTCATTTCTAGCTTTTGACCTAAATGAGATACGTGACTTCTCCTTTCCCTGGAGCACGAGGGGTTATCATAGGATTATTAACTGGCCTACTTGCAATACCAAAATATGACACAGAATCACAAAGTGAGCAAATGCTGTCGGAGAAAGTGTGGATAGACTTGCTGGCAAGGTTGCCACAAACTCATTTGTAAAAAACAAAACAAAACAAAACAAAACAAACAAAACAAAACAAAACAAAAACACAGTATCTACAAAGCCCAATAAAACAAGGTGTGCCTGTCGGTATTTCTTATTACAAATCACAATACCACAATGCTCTACTACTGTGACTCTTGGAGATTTTCATAACGAAACATTTACATGTGGAGCAGGGCTGGACCCTGTCCCCGTGTATCTCCTCGACTGCATGAGGAAAGTAAAAAAACAAGTTACCTAAACTTCTGTCACTAACTGAATCTGTTTTCTTTAAAGTTAGCACACAGAGTCCCAGACACCAGAAAGGGGATTCTGGGACCAGCCATGGGAAAACAGGAACATGGGGCACAGAAGAGCTTGATCCCAGGGCCCCGCTCGGCTGTAATAGTGTTTATTATGCAGTTTTGACCCAGTGTTGAGTCCCGGCTGTCAGTTCCCTCTCATGGGCACATCCCAACCACATCTCTCATCAGGCTTCCACACTTCAGACTCTGGTCCCAGGGCTGGGTACCAGACAACCAGGATCAGCCCCTGTGCCTAGAGATGCCAAAATTATTAAACAAGCCAGTCTGCAGGGATCGTGTAAAACCCAGCTATGCAGCCCTGATGGCCATTCAGTAGCCACTCCTGCAGCCTCCTGGCTGGCACAGCCCCTGCTGGTGCCCCTATAAGTCACAGAGATCTAACTTCCATCTTTCCCAGTGTCACCCTCCTGTGTCCCACCATCAAAAGAACCTTTACATTTTATAAAACTGATGTAGAAGGACCAGTGTTCAGGTCCCAGTGGTGCTGCTTACCAGCTGTGTGACCTTGAGCCTGCTCCCCTTGGCTTTCCCATGTGAAGATGGGAAACATGCACAGGGTCAGTACCTGCACTAAGTGAGCAGGTGCAGGTAGAAATCTTGGTAGAATGCCTAGCTTCATAAACACTTACATGATTCCTCTCTATACCCCAGCTCCTGGCATGGAACTGCACCCCCAACCTTGCCCTAGAGGTCATACGCACCAGCATCATTCTGACTGGACATTGGCAATGAGCACCACACCACCCCCTTGCTTCCCTGATGGCTGACTTCCTTCTCAAGGTAAACTCATTGCAGTGGCTAATGCTCCCACTGACTCCAGAAGAGCCAGATAAATCACAGAAACCATCTTGTTTAAACTCTAGAGAACTAGGGAAATAATAAAGACAAGAGGAATGAAAATTCAGACACAGCAGATCTGCAGACCAACCCTCTAAAGAGCCAGTCTCCCGAGTGCATGATGCCTTGTGATTGCTGAGACCCTGAGGATTTGACCTTGGTCAAGGTCAAACCTCAGTCAAAGCCGAGGCCACCCTGGGTGACAAAGAAACAAGCAGGCAAAGTTGGAGAGTTGGGAGGACTCCAATGTATGGTTGGTCTCATATAAATTTTGGAATCTGCTTATCAGTTTCCACACACAAGATGTTAAAAGCACGGTGAAGCACTACTACACCCCCTGGAATGGCTACAAGTTTAAAAATTGACAATACGAGTGTTGGTAAAGTTGTGGAGCAACTGGAGCTCTCCTACAGCACCAGTGGACACAGTGGGTAAGATAGTCCCTACAACACCAGTGGCAACAATGAATAAGAACTCCTACAACATGGGTGGAGACAGTGGGTAAGAACTCCTACAGCAGTGGTGGAGACAGTGGCTAAGAACTCCTACAACTGAGCGGAGACAGTGGGTAAGAACTCCTACATCAGTGGCGGAGACAGTGGGTAAGAACTCCTACAACCCAGTGGAGACAGTGGGTGAGAATCCTACAGCAGTGGTGGAGACAGTGGCTAAGAACTCCTACAACCCAGTGGAGACAGTGGGTGAGAATCCTACAGCAGTGGTGGAGACAGTGGCTAAGAACTCCTATGACACCAGTGGAGACAATAGGTGAGAACTAAGCAGCAGTGGAGACAGTGGGTGAGAATCCTGCGGCAGTGGTGGGGGTGAATGGCAGTCCCATACCACAGCTGGCACCTGCAAGTCTCAGCCCCGTGTTCACTCAGTGGACATGAGGGCTTGTCTACACCAAAGCACGTGTGCCGTGTGCGCAGAACAGCCTGCTTCATAAAAACCCCAGACTGGAAACAAGCCCAGTGCACCCGCATTAGATCAAACACCAGCCTGGAGTTCCCACACCACGTAACACCCCCTGGCAACAAAAATGCGTGTGGACAAACCTCGGACACACGTGGCCCCAGGGTGGGTGGAAGTGGTCAGACACGAAGCAGCTGATACTGTACGAGGCCATTTACACGAAGTTTGGAAACAGAACTAACGTATAGTATTCGGGGTCAGAGCAGTGGTTACCTTCAGGGCTGGACACTGACCGAGGGAGCCTTCTGGGTTCTAGAATGCTCTGTGTTTTGGTATGAGTGGTTGTTACTGTATATACATGTGTTTTCATCAACATGTACACTTAATGTTTGCACACTTAGCTGTATGAACATTTTATCACAATCTTTTTCATGTGACAAAAAGACATGTGCAAGAATGTTCACAGACAAAAACCAAAAGCTGCCCGCAGCTCAGCAGCTGTAGGGTGGATATAAAAACCATGATGTGTTCCCAGGACACAGCAGTGTCCCGCACTGAAATGAAACGAAGGACATCGGGACTCCTGGGTGGCTCAGTGGTTGAGTGTCTGTCTTCGGCCCAGGGCATGATCCTGGGGTCCCAGGATCGAGTCCCACATCGGGCTGCCCACAGGGAGCCTGCTTCTCCCTCTGCCTGTGTCTCTGCCTCTCTCTCTCTGTGTCTCTCATGAATAAATAAATAAAATCTTAAAAAAAAAAAAAAAAGAAGGACGTCTAAGCTCCACAATGTGGATGGACCTCCCAAGCCAGACTGCGGTAAAGTCCAAACAGGAAAGGGCACCTGTGGTCGGCCTCTAATTATACAAACAGGTTTCAGATAAAACCTTGTTTTTTAAGGCTAATAGCTTACAACTTTCCCACCTCACCCTCCTTCCTGCAAGAACCCTCCGTCGTGCACAACTTCTCCCCGCTTCCCTCTACTTGCTAGACGATGGGATGGTGCCTGAATCATGCATCACTTAATCAAGCCAGCGAGATCTTCACATTGACTCTATCGAATTGTATTTAACACTTAAAAATAAAACCACCAGTTATTAGGGGTCAGCAGGAGGCACCTCCACAGAACAAAGCAGGGGAGGCTCTTCCATAGGGAGAGGGGCGGGCTGGCGGGAAGCGTAGTGGCCCCTCATCAGCTGAGCCGTGACAGTCTCTCGTGGGGTTTGGGAGGAGGACCCCTCCCTGTGTGGGGTGGTTCAGCACTCACTGCCCGTGGGGTGCACCTCTTGGTGCTGGGCCTGCAGTTGAGGAGAGAAGTAGGGCTGAGGCACCCCTGCTGGCCTCCAGGCTCCACTCTCGGGGGGGCTCCTTTTATTAATTTGCACACCGTGCAGGTGAAGACCTGTCACCGCGGCTGCCACGAATCCACGTGGGACCTCTCCGGGCCCGGTCACCCCCCTGGGGGCAGTGCAGCTGCTCTGCTGCTGGGAGGAGCTGGGCAACCCGCGAGACCTGCGGCCCGGCCCCAGCCTGGAGCCCAGGGAGGGGGCTTGTGCTCAGCCTGGGGCTTCCCTGGCTCCGTGACCCCCGCCACGTGCAGACCCCTACCTGAAGCTCCGCCATCAGTGTCTGTCTTCCAGGCCCCCAGGGCTTGCACACGCACACACACACTCCTTCCTTTGCAGGCGGTGCACAGGCCCAGGGGGGTAACTCGAATGGAAGACGGCAGCTGGGAGACCTGGGTGCAGGGTGCTGGGAGTCCTGCACGGCCTCCTGTTCCTCCCCCTTCATCCAAACAGTAGCACGTGCGCGTGGTCCGCAGCGCCTGCTGTATGCAGGTGATACTTTCCTGACTCAGGACACAAAGAGCTTCTTCGTGCCTTCATGTGGCTGCAGAGAAGCCCTGCCACATTCTTTTCAGTTTTTCTTTCTTTCTTTCTTTCTTTCTTTCTTTCTTTCTTTCTTTCTTTCTTTCTTTCTTTCTTTTTTAACATTTTATTCATTTATTCATGAGAGACACAGAGAGAGAGGCAGAGACACAGGCAGAGGGAGAAGCAGGCTCCATGCAGGGAGCCCAACGCGGGACCCGATCCTATGACTCCAGGATCACACCCTGGGCCAAAGGCAGGTGCCAAACCGCTGAGCCACCCAGGGATCCCTCTTTTCAGTTTTTCTAACATGTCAGCGTGAGGGAGATTGATTTCTACCGAGACAACGTAAACAACATGCTCCATGTGCCCCCGACCGTGGATTTTCCCAAGGGAGCCCCAATGTAATGCACTGGCACCCCAGGCGTCTGGGGGCCAACAAGGAGCCCCTCCGCAGGGGTGGGGGGTGGGGAGCAGGTCTCGGGGAGGCAGTGCCCGGGGTCCCTCCAGCACCCCAGGAGCAGCAGGGTGGCCAGTGGGCGGGATGCTCTGACGGAGGCCTGTGCTCAGTGCGGTTTCAGGAGACCCCCGGGCGTGCTTACACGTGGGAGGAGAAGAACCAGTTAGCCACAGCTCGCCGTCTGCCCCAGCAGCCGCACCCCGACTGCCCCCCCAGGAAGCGAAGCCAGGGGCCTGACGGGGTCCCGGGTCAGGTCCGCACAGCGAGTCACCACAGCCAGAGCGAGCCAGGGTCCCAGCACTTCCACTACAAAATGCAGTGGATCCATCAAATGGAGTATTATCAGTGTTAAAGAGGAGGGGAAATCTGCCCCACGCTCCGACCCGGGCGCACCTGAAGGCATGACGCCGAGCGAGATATGCCAGTGACAAGAGGACACACATTCCCAGTTTCACTTCCACGAGGCTGCGAGTCACCAGGTTCAGAGACCGCAGGGAGACAGTGCTGCCTGGAGCTGCGAAGGGAGCTAGTGTTTCCTGGGCAGAGCGTTGGTCTGGAACGATAGAAAGTTCCGGAGGTGGATGGTGGGGAAGGCGGGGCAACGGGAGCGCTGACAGGAGCCGCCGGGGGCCGTGGGCAGCCCTGCAGAGCTGGTGCCAGACACCAGGGACCCCTGGGGCCCTCCACGTGGGGCTCGCAGGGAATGGGGAGCTGGGAGTCCTGGGGTTGATATGGGGGGTCCGGGGGGCCAAGGACTAGAGACAACTGGGGTGCAGATGTGTGCCAGGGGGGTCGGAGGCACAGGCTGACCGAATGAACGACTGCAAGCCCGAGGGAACCGATGGCTGAGCTTCTGAGACCCGGAGAGTCGGCTCACAGGCTCCTGGTGTGGCCTGTCCCCGGGCCGGCCCCACAGCTGCTTGTTTCTCAGGCCTGGGTTCCTGGGAAGAAGGGGGCTTGTGCCCCTTTACAAACGCCAGGAGCGGCCTGCCTGGACGAGAGAGAGAGACCCCCCGGGAGAGACCCCTCACGGCCCCCTGCCGGCCGGGGTGACAGGCTCTGGCCTCTGCTCCAAGAAGGAAGCCTACTCCTCTGCTCCCGGGGACTGAGAGCATTAGCTGCAGAGAGGGTGGGGAGCTCCTCCCTGGGCAGCTGCAGCCCACACGGCCCCCCAAAGCCCCATTCCCCCATGCCTGTGCACAGCAGCCAGCCAGGTGCCCCTCCTGTCCACACAGCTGCTAGACCTTCGCTCTTCCGTCAGAAACATTGTTCACCCTTCTCCAGGTCTGGGTCTGATTCAACATGGGGAGGCTGAGGAGGTACAGAATAGGGACTCAGAGCTCGAGACAGAGCAGCACCGTCCCCCCGAGGAAAGCAGGGCCCACGCCCCCCATCTCCTCTGCCAGGCCAAGAGCATACCCTGTACGGCCGGCCGGCATGCCCTGCCCACGGTGACACTGAGGTCTGAGCCAAGGCTGCTGCTGCCAGGGAGAGCACGGTGACCCGTGGGCTTCTCTCAGCTGGAGGGCAGCAGGCCTGGGGGGCGGGGGAGCCCCAGACTAGCAACATCCACAAGGCCGGCCCCTAGAGCCAGGCCGGCCAAGCTGGGCGGAAGGGGCAGGGCCAGGTCCACACTGTGCAGGGCTCTGCAGGCAGGGGTCTGGGGCCCCAGGGCTGCCTCTGGATGTGGGCTTGGCCTTGAGCCCAGGGCCCAGGCCAGTCAACATGTGGGCTCTAACACGGGCCTCAGCTGCCCGTGGGGCCACCAGCCCAGAGCCCTGACCCTGGGAGTGTCCCGGGAGCCGAGTCCCTGCGTTGAGGGTCTGTAGGAGGCACCACTGCCCCAGAAGCCTGGGATCAGGGAGGGGCCCCTACCAGGCATGTTTTTGGACCAGAATGTCTGAAGAAGCCTGGGTGGGGAGAGGGGTGGGTGCACACACACCCCGACCTGGGGTCCCAGGGATGCAGGTGTCTGCCATCAGGGTGTCGGGTAGGGGGCCAAGCTCCCCCGGCCTCGACAGACCTCGTGCACACACATGGGCCACCAGCCCTGGCCACCTGCTGCATCTGCATGGGCAGGACTGGACCCGCTCGTACCCTGGACGGGGCAGGGGGAGTACCTGCAGGGGGGTGGGGCTGAATGGGGGGCGGGGGGGTAGCTGGGCCTGAACCCTACAGCCCCTTCAGCCCCCTCGGGCTGCTGAGCAGCAACAGCAGTTCATTTTAATCAGTGAAGTAGGCGGGATTGTTATGATCCCTGCAGGCTCCTCACAAGTGCTGGCCTGTTGGGGGGCAGGGGCACTGGGGGCACCAGGGACATCGGGGGCAGGGGAACCCCCCCGAGCCTTCCTGGGAACAGCCCAGGGGCAGGGGGCACAGCCTCCCCTTGAGGAATGAAGACGGGGGGTACAGAGCCCAACAGATGGGACCCTGGCTGGGGAGTGACCTCGGCCCCGGTGTGAGGATGGGCTGGGGGCAGCTTCCTCCAGAAACTGAGGTGGCTCTGGGGACAGCGAGAGGGCTTGGCTCCCGAGGACTCGAGGAGGGACAACACCTCGGGGAGGCCAAGACTTCAGAGAAGTGTCCTGAGGGACGGAGGCAGGCGCTGTGCTACAGGCCCACGGGCATCGCTCCCTGGGCCGAGACATCCTCTGCCGACCCTGAGGCCCAGGGGACCAGGGGGCAGTCCCAGGCTCAGGGGGAAGGAGCCAGGTCCCGGGCCCAGCTGGCCTCAGCCCTGCTACAGGTGGCCGCACAGAGTGTCCACCCGCCTGCTGACAGGGACAGTGGCCCCAGGGGAGCCAGGGGAGGGCCAGGCGCTGAGGCACCAAGCCCCAGGTGGCTCCCCGATAACCCAGCCCCTACTTTCCCATTGTCCCCAGTGTGGGGAAGCGGCTCTCAGGACCCCTTCAGGCCTGTGCCCGCAGAGAGAGAGCTGGGGGGGCCAAGGTGCCGGGAAGGCAGGCCCGGGGCGCACTCGCTCGCAGGCAGCTTCACCCCTTCACCGCCTGCTCCAGCCAGCAAGCAGCATGGAGAGAGCTCCCCAGGGCAGGGGCACCCCAAGGTGGGGGGGACAGGGCAAGGGATGGGTGGTGGCTGGAAAGAGTCTGGGAGGTGACGTGTAAGCAGGTGAGGGGATGAGCCATGGGGATCTAGCCCTCCAGGCAGGGGTTAGGGGCTCATGAGGGGACAGGGGACAGGGGACAGCAGAGGCACAGGTAGGACACCCCCCTGTGTTTTCATTTCATTTCATGCAGCCCTGGACAGTGGGTGAGGCTGACTGAATCTCAGGGGATGGGTGAGTGATGTGCAACCAGCGGGTCCAGGAGGGCAAGGTCGGTGACCACGTAGCCAGGGCCTGGTTCCCATGGGTCCGGGGTCGGGGGGCTGGTCGGTGCTGCCCAGCCCCGGGCCAGGTTTGCCGGCCGCGCCCCCCCAGCAGAGGCCGGGCGGGCCGAGAGTGCAGGGGGGCAGGACGCCCCCCGCGATGGCTTCCTGTCCCCCAGGGGCCTGAAGTCAGGGGGGAAATGGCCGTCCCTGGCCTGCTGCCTGGCACTGGGGTCAGTGTCAGGCCCATTGTTTGAGGCTGGAGCTGGGGGGGGCCTCCGGGAAGCCCCTGAGATGGCCTCTGTCCCACTTCCCACAGATCCAGAGCCTGATCGAGAGCCGGAGCGCGCAGACCCTGCAGCGCCCGGCGGGATGACGGCGCTCCCGACTGTCCTGCTGGCCCTGCTGCTGTGCGGGCGGCCAGGTACCAGGCGGGGCCACCCCTGTGGCGAGAGGGGACAGTGCGGTGCGGTGCGGGGACCTCGGGGCACCCGGCCTGGGGGCAGGATGCGGCATGGGGAGAAGGGGGCGAGGCTGGAGTCTGAGGCCAGAGGGAGGTGGACATAGGTTCCCAGACCCCACCTCTTTGAAAGGCAGGCTTCAGGGTTCCCTGCCTGTCCCCCCTCAGTGTCCTCTTCTGTCAAACAAGCAGGGTTTACGGGGGGGGGAACAGGTGCTGGAAGGGACAGGCCCCCACAGCCAGTGACCGGCAGAATTGGCAGGGCCACCAGCTGGGAGCCCACGGAGAGGACAGAGTGGGGAGGAGGCGGCAGAGGGGGCGTCGGGCAGGGCGGGTGGGGACGCAGCACTGGGCCCCCGGCCAGCCGTGTGGGTTTATGGGCGTCCCTGTGTGGCATCGCACAGGGCGGGCGCAGGACAAGGAGGAGGAGGACGACGACACAGACTTTGGGCTGGACGGCTACGACGACGACGACGACGACGAGGAAGAGGAGGAGGCGGCCAGTGTGAACACCGGCGGCAGGGGCCAAGGTGCCCGCCCCCCCAGGGCTCAGGCGCCCACCCCTCTTTGGCAACACTGACCGAGCCTCCGCCTGTGACCTTGGCTTGGGGGGGCGGGGGGCAGAGGAGAGGAGAGAAGAGCCCTAACGGCTCGCACCAGCTGTGACTCTTGGCTGCCACCCAGAGCCCGGAGCCCAGAGCAGGGGCAGCTTCTGGGCAGGGAGGCTGAGCAGGAGTTCCCGGGGCAGAGAGGGGCGCAGGGAGGCCCAGCACGGGAGACCCCCCCAGCCTCGAGGCTCCGGGCTGGCGGGCAGGGTGGGGAGGGGAGGGGCCGGGAGGGGAGGGGAGGGGGTACAGGCCAGTCCTGAGGAGGGGAGCAGGAGGGCCTGGGCCTGACCCCCCCCCCCCCCCCCCCCCCGTGCCCCCAGCGCTGCTGCGGTGCTACTCGTGCCAGTCCCTGCACAGCGGGGAGAGCTGCGGGCGAATTCAGAACTGCGTCCGCAGCCACAGCTTCTGCAAAACCGTCTTCTACCACGGGAACACGGGTGAGCAGCGGAGGAGCCCGTCCCCCACCCCCACCCCCACCCCCACCCGGAAGGCCACGCACCCCGGAGGACCTGCTCCCCGCCCAGCCCCAGCCGTCCAGCCTGACGGCACCGCCTTCGTCGCCCCACTCCATCCCTCCCAGAGTCCGGCCCTCTGACCACTTACTCGGCGTGGTGTACAGACGCCTGTAAGCCCATCAACAAGACGCTGGACGGGACCCTGATGATCCTGACCTGCTGCCAGTCAGCCCTCTGCAACCTCCCACCCTGGCAGGACCCCCTGGGCCGCGGGGCGGGTAGCCCCCAGGGCGACGCCCCAACAGTGGCCACTGCTCTGCTGCTCAGCCTTCTCCCCGGCCTCCAGGCCGTGGGGTACTGAAGGGGGACCCACCCCCACCCCCACCCATACCCCCACCGCGGCCTGGCTCACACCCTGGACGGCCAGCACCCTGTCCAGTGCCTCACCCACCCGGCCCCCACCCCAGCTGTGGTGAATAAACTCGGAGCATCGTGCACGGTCCCGCCAGCCCTGGTTCTGCTCAGCCTCTGGCGTTTCCTATTTCCTGCCCCTCTGGCCTCCCGGCCACTCCTCCTCCTCCTCCCCCCAACCACTGCCGGGGGCAGGGCGGGGAGCCAGGGCCAGGCCTCGGGGGCTCCCAGGGCAGGTCCATATAGCCCAGGTGCAGAAAATACGCATCCTATGCCGGGGAAGGCGGCCACATTCTCCTCCCACCCCTGAAACACCTCCACCCACATGACTTTGCCAGGGTTCCTGAGATGAGGACTGGGCGGGGGGTGGGGGTGCCCAGCGCCCTCTCTAGCCAGGCGGCCACCACTGGCTGCTGGGCTTGTGGCCTTCCTTGACCGGTGCCCAACAGGACCCTGGGATAGGAGGGAGGAGGCCTGGGTCTGGGCCTCAGTTTCCCCATCAGAGCAGTATTGAACAAGGCTTACAGGACCCCTCGATCCCCACCAGCTCAGCAGCCCCTGGGGAGGGAAGCCCCGAGGGGCTCCCTGGGTGGAGGGAGGCCCGCGACTCGGCGTGTCTGGGATGGAGCCAGTCACGTCTCTGCCATTGCCTCCTTGCACACAGTCACACACGCACTCCTGCAGGTACCTACACTCTCGTGTTCCCTCCGCCAGGGCGCACAGTCACCGACACACGCTCACCCACACAGTGCCCACTAAAGCACAGCAGATAAAGCACAGCTCGAGGGTCACGCTGTCTGGTTTAAATGTTCGTTAAGGCCACGCCCCACGCCCCCCCACCTGGGTGAGCCGTGCCTGCCTGCGCCGTGACCCAGACGAACCCCTTCACCTCCCTATGCCCCCACTGCCCCAGCTGGGTCTCCTTGTCTGCTAGGTGGCAGGGCGGTGGCGCCCCAGCAAGCCCGACGCAGCCTGGAGCCAGTGTCTGTGACTGGCTCCGTCCCAGACACGCCGAGTCGCGGGCCTCCCTCCACCCAGGGAGCCCCTCGGGGCTTCCCTCCCCAGGGGCTTGCTGGGGCCCCACCGCCCTGCCACCTGCTTCTCCACCTGCTGGAGCTGGACATCGTCCTCTGCTGCCCCAGACCCCGCGGCTCCCGCTTTTGCGGCCTCCAGGCTCCAGCGGGGCCAGTACCCACGCTCCTGGGGCTACAGCCTGGGACCCCTCGCCTCCACGCCCCCAAGCCAGTCCTGCGGCCACCGACCACCCGCACATGCCCTGCGTGCCCCACAGGCTCGCCTCTCTGGGGAGCTGCGCACCTCGCTCTAGGGGAGCAGGGCCTCCGGCCTTCCCTGCTGGCCACCTGACCCGCAGCTCCCAGCACTTCCTCCACCATCCCACCTCTCACCCCTTCTCCCTCAAATCTCCCTCCACCCCCATCCTGAAGGCCTCTGTGGTGACCTAATCCAGGACAGTCTCTCTTCCCAAGAGACCACATCTGCATCACAGCTGCAGAGTCTCGTTGCCCAAGTGTCACGCGCGCTGGGGGCGACAATCGTCCAGGGATAAGGGTAAGGGAAATGAGGAAAAGAAAAGAGACAGAAACAGAGTGGGAGCAGGAGGGACATATGGCCGGATTCAGCCACGATGCCAACTTTATCTGTGTTACTCACTCTTTTACAGAGCAGGTTGTATATCAAGCAGGATGTCTTAGGGTTAGTTCTCCAGACATGTCCTTTCACAATATATAGCGATAGTGTGCGCCCTAGAACAGACGGCCAAGGCATCTTGAGCCACAAGCGTTTAACAACAAGGGTGAGACGGTGGCTGCTGTTGGAAGAGTCACAGAGAGCCCTTGCTCAATCCATTAACCCCTTCCTGGCACGCGGCTCCCAACACCCAAGAGCCCACACATCCCAGTCTGCGGGGACTAGGACGCGGGTGTCAGCCAGTCATTACGGACCCCGCGTCCCCCAACAGCAGACGCCCCGCCGGACACCTGCCACGCCGGCTGTGTGCTGGGCCTCGGGCCCACGGCAGGTAAAGCCCAGGCCCAGGGCCCAGCAGAAGGGCTCACCAGGTCACAGGGGCCACAGCCCGAAGTCAGGAGTAGCTCTCAGCCGCGGTGGCCCCTAGCAGATCTCCTGCCGTCCGGACGCGCCTCAGCTACCCTTGCCTTGCGCCTCAGCTACCCTTGCCTTGCCCGTTGCTAGATTCAGCTTCTAGGGAACCGGGATTTTCCAGGTTGAATATACGATGGGCCGGTGGGGGAGGAGAGACAAACCGTCCAGGGGAGGGACAGGCTCCCCCACCCTGCCCCCGGGGCATGGCCCCCCTGTGTCACCCTCAGCCTGTGGTGGCAAAGTTGCTGGGGCTCGGGTGTCTCCAAGAGGCAGTCCCCCAATTCGCACGCACCCTTCCCTCCACCTGGTGCACCAGCGCCCACACCCCACCGCTGGCTGTCGCTGAGCTGGGTGCGGTGCCTGAGGCCAACTCGTGGGACCAACCCTAACCACACCTCCCTCCCGGAGCTCTGACCAGCTGGGGACCCGTGGGTATCTAACACCCCCAAGGAAGATACCACTGAGGATGCAGGGCCCCAGGGTAGGGGTGGGGGTGGGGAGGGTGCCTGGCGCAGGCAGGTCCCATGGGTGCAGGGGAGACAGCGGCAGAGCCAGAGGGTGACAGGCCCCCCCCCGGAAGGCACTCCTCCTGGGGCACTGGGGCTGCCAAGGTTACCCCAGCTCCCTTGGAGCGCGAGTCTGGGGAATGGGGCTGGTCCACACCTGCGGGTTGTCTCTAACTCACTGACCTCAGCGTGCATAGGCCTCCCCAGAGAGGCGGGCCTGTGGGGCGCGCAGGGCACATGCAGGTGGTCAGTGGCCACAGGGACTGGCTCAGGGGACATGAAGGCAAGGGGTCCTAGGTTGTAGCCCCAGGAGCCCGGGCCCATCTCCACATTCCCGTGGAGAAGCAAGATGAAGGAAGAGGAGAAACACAGGTGGCACCACCCCACCTGTGCCCACACTCCCCACGGTCCCGCCCCGCCCGTGCCACCCTCCCCCCCCCCCCGCCCCGCCCGTGCCCGCCCCTGAGGTCTGGGCCCCAGCAAGGGCCTCCTGGACCTCAGGCTCTGTGTTCCCCCAAGAGGATGCCTTGGCTCCCCTAGTCTGCGGGCTGGGACAGTCCCCAGGGCCATCAGCTCTTTGGAGCTGGAGACCCGTCTAATTGCACCCGGAAGGACCCCTGTCCTGGGAGAATGGAGCCCAGCAGCCCAAGCACTGGGGTACCCCCAGGACTCGGCAGGGGAACGCTCTGGGTGGACTCCATCTCCTCAGCAAGCGCGTGGTCTTTGTGGCCGCCGTGGAGGCAAACTCCAGCCCAGCCTGGACCCTGGGAGCCCGGGCCGCGGAGCTCTTTGCCTCAGGCCCTGGGTATTCCGGGGCCCGGCTTCCAGGTCCAGGGATTCACCCCGGGGCCCGGATCCTCCCTCAGAATCCACGGAGTCGGCTCCTCCAGGGACCCCGCTCCTGGCCCGAGACCTTACCCTGGGCTGCAGCTGCCCTCCATCAACCAGACCTCAGGCTCAGGCTGGCACTGGCGGGGGGGCAGCCCCAGGGACCACGACCCCCCGAGGGGCACTGATTCAGACCACGCCTCTCCCCGGTATGCAGACGGCACTGCTGCACCTGGGGCCTAGTGTCACCGGAGTGTCAGGGGGCACCCTGCCCTGCCGGAGGCCGAAGAAGGAAACTCCAGGGTTGAGGGGTACACTAGTCAGCTCTGGCTGCCGGGAGCACCAGACCCTGGGGGCTGAAATGACAGAAACGTCCCATCCCACAGTCCTGGAGGAAGAAGGCTAGGATCAAGGTGCCAGCGGTACCGGTCCCTCCTGAGGGCTCTCTCCTCAGTGTGTAGACGCCGTCTTGTCCCCGTGGCCTCACAGGGTCATCCCACGGTGCTTGTCTGCGTCCTGGTCTCTTCTTGTAAGGACACCAGTGGGCGTGGGTCAGGGCTCTCAGTAACTTCCTCTACCTTGATCACCTCCTGCAGCACAGTTACCCTCTGAAGTCCTGAGACCAGGACTCAGCGGATGGATTTGGGGGACACAATCCAGCCCCTAAGGAGGGCCTGAGACAGAGCTCCATGAGGGTGCACAGAGTGGCGTCAGGCCCGAGCTGAGCTTAGGGTGGTGATTGCCAGGATGGGGGAGATGGGGCCCAGTGGTGACGGCCTGGCCCAGGTGGGGACCTGCACACAGATGGGGGGCCCGGGGCACAGGAATTCAGCTCACAAGCACCAGGCCCTGCCCGAGGACTCCTGCTGGCCTCCTCAGTACTGTACACCTGTCTATCAGGGTGCCCAGTGACCTGTCACGGCCGCTGGTCCTACCTATAGCCCCCACTTCAGACCCCCAGCAACCCCACCCCCACCACCGGGATCCCCCAGGGTGTGCCCCCTGCAGTCGGTGGTCTCTACGGTGACTGGGTGGCTCCAGCCGCAGGGGCTGTGCTGCCGTGTGCTTGCAGACCAGTGCTCGCCCCACGGGGCCCCTCCCGGCCAGAAGGACTTTCCTACCGGGGTCTTTCCCACCGGGGTCTTTCCCACCGCACCCCAGGCCTACTGAGAAAATTCATAAAAGGAAAACCTCACTAAACGGGAAGTCGGGAGTTTGGGCAGGAGGAGCTCTCATGCCCTCCCACCCTCACCAACCACAAATCCCAACCACAAATCCGATGGGAACGGAGCGGCCCTCCCCACGCTACTGCTCCCTCACCGCGGGCGGGAGGAAGGAAGGTTTCCTCCTCCCCTGGCAACAGCCCGGCCAATGAGAAGCCGTCACACATCCAGCTCCCAGTTTAGTCCAATGGGCTTTCAGTTGACAGCAGCCCCTCGGCGCTCCCCTTCAATCTTTGCGGGGCACACCTGCCTGTGGTTTTGCTGGCTTTGGCTTGCAGTTCTCTGCCATTCCTGGAAAAAAAAAAGAAAAAAGAAAAAAACACACACATTTTTACTGGTAAAATAACTGGAAAATGTATTTTATTTTTTATTTATTTTTATTTTAAAGATTTTATTTATTCATGAGACATAGAGAGAGAGGCAGAGACATAGGCAGAGGGAGAAGCAGACTCCATGCAGGGAGCCCGATGTGGGATTCAATCCGGGGACCCCAGGATCACGCCCTGAGCCCAAGGGAAGGGCTCAACCGTTGAGCCACCCAGGTGTCCCTGGAAATTTTACTTTTAAGCAGGAATCATCATATGGAGGCCCCGCCTCTGCCCTGGAATCAGCATCACAGCACCCCTGCCGTGCCCCACCCCCCTAGGAAGGTCGTGGCAGCCGTGGGTGCTGGAGCCCCGCACTTTCCCTCCTCAAAGCAGCAACGATGTTCAGCCTCCGTCGGCTCACCCCTGACCCCGCGGCTATGCCCAAAGAAGTCTGTCCTCCAGATGCCAGAGCCCCTGGTCTGGACAGGCCTCCTGGGCAAAGTGTGTCCGGTGCTGGTGCTGCAGTGGGTGACCGTAGGCACCTGCATCAGGTCCTCTTGTCTAGACTGAGAGCTGGGGGCACAAGGCACCCCTTCTAAGAGCCCCCCTGCCCGTGGATGAGGAAGGACACCTGTGTACCACAGGCTGGTAGCACAGGACAGGGAGAGGCCGCAGGCCCTTGGCCCACCTGGTGAGCTTCCAGAGCCTGCCCCTCACCCCAGAACACGTGCAGGTCCTTGAACCCCCGAGGGTGCTCCTTAAGGGCCTAATGCTGGAAACTTCTGGAGCAGATGGCATGGGTCAAGGCTCTGCCCTGCGGCTTGGATGCTGTCGAGAATCTTCCTGGGAGCTGCTAAGACAATAAGGAGCCCGTGCAGCCCCGGGGCTCACATGCTGGCCAGGCCTCAAGTCGGAACGGGCCGCTTCCCAGCTGGGTGATCTCGGCAAGCCACGCAGCCTCTCTGGGCTCAGTGCCCTTTCCCACAAAACCGGAGGAAAGCAGGACCCATCTTCTAGGATCCCCGTGGAGGCTGCCAGAGGTACCGGCAGCCAGGCTCTGGTGCTCTGGTGCTCTAGTGCCAGGGGTGATGCGGTGGTCCCTGCTCTGACCCCTGGAGCTGTTCCTGGGAGGGGGCAGGGGGTCCAGGCTCTCACACTCTTGCCCCTCCCAGCATTGAGTCCATCTGGTCACCCCCCTCCCTTCTGCTCCCCTACAATGGCCCCTGACCTGGAGGGGACAAACAAGCACACTGGGCTGAGGGGCCCCTACCCAAGCTGTCTCACCACCCCTGGGGCCACCTCAGGGCCCTGTGTGCCCCCATCCAGTCCTGTCCCCCGGAGCAAGCCCAGGACCTGTCAGCTGGAACAAGGGGCGCAGACACTCCCTGGGCACTCAGCCCCTGCAGCCTCCATCCTCCCCAGGGGTCGCTGGGACTCCTCCTCTCTCCAGCCCACCCCTGGCTCCCTTGGGTCAGCTGCCATTGTCCATGCACCCCCCTCACTGCCACCTGGGGTGGTCTCAGGACTTCCTTTCTCCCAAAACAGGAAGCAGGTGGCCGCGGTGCATTTCCTGTCCTTGTTCCCCCTATGAGAACCAAGGATGAGGTGTTGATCCCAAAGCAGGACGTCCCTGAGGATGGAGCTTTTTTTTTTTTTTTTTAATTTTTATTTATTTATGATAGGAACACAGTGAGAGAGAGAGGCAGAGACACAGGCAGAGGGAGAAGCAGGCTCCATGCACCGGGAGCCCGACGTGGGATTCGATCCCGGGTCTCCAGGATCGCGCCCTGGGCCAAAGGCAGGTGCCAAACTGCTGCGCCACCCAGGGATCCCCCTGAGGATGGAGCTTACTGAACGGTGGCCCTCTGGTGACCACCAGGTTTGCAGGAGCTGATGGACCCCGGGCCCACCTGGAGCCTCCCACCTCCCGTGTGGCTCGGTGTCGCCTGACACTCAGGCCTTTGGGCCTCCGGGGAGGCTCCCAGCTCAGACGTGTGTCCTGCCTGAGGGCACACCAGGGAGGTTGCACAGGGCTCTGTGGGGGGCTGGTAGGGTGCTGGTGGGTGGCTGCAGGGTCTCAGAGAACACGGGGCGAGGGTTGGGGGGAAGTCTCTGCATGGCTCCCGTCACCCCACATCCTCCCAGAAAGAGCCCAAGATGAGCAGTGAACGCGGCCGGCCTGTGCCAGGACTCAGCTCTCCTCCCCGCCACAGGGGACGCCCCTGGGGGGCCCAGTCCCAGAAACCCTGACCTGGGAGCATTCTCTGACGAGCCAGCCGTGGAGACGACAGCTGCAGGAAAGCCTTCCGTGCCAGACGGCTGCCGGCCACACGGTCACACAGCCCCACAGTCACGGAGAAAGGGAAGCCGCACAGGCGCCACCAGGCCTCCGGGCCCAGGGCGGGCCTGACCGGGAACTGGGAGTCCCCACTGGAGGGAAGTGGGCAACGCCCCCTGGGGCCGTCCCCTGGCCTGCTGCCACCCTGCCAACACCCTCATAACGCCCCTCCCTGTGAGCCTGTCAGTGGGGCGCCCGCGTGGCGCAGACGGGTGAGCATCGGGCTCCTGATCTCATCTCCGGTCCTGATCTCAGGGTGGTGAGTTCAGGTCCCGGGTTGGACTCCGTGCTGGGTGTGGATCCTAGTGATGAATGAATGAATAAATGAGTGAGTGAATGAATGAATGTTAAGCCTGTCAGCAGATGAACACGGGGAGGATCGCGTAATTGGAGAAGGAGCGTCTTTCCCACTCGGCTTGTCCCAAAGTGTAGGCTCGAGGGGTAAACGGGTTAGCTTTTCTGGGTAAATGGGTGTGACCCATAGTGGAGGAACATGCCCCCAGGTGAGGGACCAATGTTTCTTGGAAGAATATGAAACCCGAGGACGCCACTCCTGGGTCTCCCCCTGCTCGGTGGCCGACGCGTCACCGAGCCCCTGCTTGCATCCTGGCCTGTGTCGGGACGGCGGTTCTGGACGCTGGCTGCTCAGTAGAACCATCTGGGGCGCTCTCAAGTTATACCAGTGCCACTTGGGACCTCTGGAGGTGGCATCGGTAGCAGCTGGAGCTCTGCGGGGGTTTCAGAGACGGCCTGACCAGCGCACCTGCTCCACGGGGCGTGCCTCCCGACTGCGGTGGCCACTGGGGGCCTCCACGGCCCCGGGGCAGGCTTCACCCGCTCTTACAGGGCACCTGCAAAAACGGTTTTTTAAAGGACTCTAAGATGATTCTAAGTGACCGTTTTACCGCGGTCCAGAGTGAGATGCTGCCAAACAGCATCACTTGCCACAGAGACAGCGTTCGTAAAAGGAAGCGGCCGTGGACGTGGGAACCTCATTCCGCCGTATTTCAAGAACTTGCCCCCCACCCAGCTTGTGCAGAGCCTCCAGCAGCAGGAGGGCGGGCTCCCTGATAGCTCAGGTGACCCGTGGCCGGTGTCAACCAGAGGGCGCCTTCTGGGACAGGGCGTGGACATCGTGTTTTTGCAGCCGCAGGCTTCACAGACTAGAGTTCGGTGTGAACACGACCCTGATCCCGCGGGGACCAATCATTCGCGTGGCTGCCCTCACTGCACAGGTCTGCAGCGCCACCTGCCCCACGCTCTGGGTGGGCCTGGGCCTGGGAAACCCGCTAACCAGGAGAGGACAGGGTATGTCACACACTGGATTGTGCTCTGAAAAAATTGCAGGGCGGGGTGGGGGAGTGTGGAGGTTGGGGAGGCTGTGGTGTCTAGAGCCTGCTGCCCTCCCCAAGTGCGGGCGGCACCTGCGACTTGCTTCTGAGCCACAGAGTATGGGGGTGGGACAGACAAGATGTCACTCCTGCAGTTGGGTCGTGTTGTATGATGGTGACCTGAGGTCACTCCTGTGGTTATGTTGTTGTATAAGGAAGGTCACGAGCAGTCACTCGCACTATGTTCCAGGAGACTCCCCCGCCCCAGATGCGAACAGCCATGCTGGGAAGTGCCCGCTGGGAAGTGCCCGCGGAGGGGGCCGCATGGCAGGGCCCCGTGGGGGGGTGCCAGGGCCCACCTCAGCCTCCAGCCAACAGCCAATGAGAAGCAGGCCCTGGGCGCGGCCCCCGGAGATGGGTCCTGCCAACCACCAGGGGAGGCGACACTCGAGCCTCCCGCTGAGACCGCAGCCCTGGCCGGCCCCGGGAGGGCAGCCGAGCCTGGACGCCCGCCCCCAAGAACGGGGGATCAACCGTTGTGAGCGGCGCAGTTGGAGGGAACCAGGAAACGAGTACACGTGGGGTGGTCGCTGGGCTCCGAGGAGCTGAGCGAGCAGGCGGGCGTGGGGAGGGGTGGGGGTGGGGGGAGCGAGGGGCGGGCCTCAGGGCGGAGGGGCGGGGCGGAGGGGGCGGGGCGGAGGGGCGTGGCCTCGGGGCGGTCCTGGCAGAAACGGAAAGGAGGCGGCGAGCTGGGGGGGCGGAGCCGTCCGCGGCGTACCACCGAGAGGCCGGGCGGGCCCCTCCTAGAGCGGCGCCGGAAGGGGCGGGGCCCTAGAGCGGCGCCGGAAGGGGCGGGTCCTTCCGGGGGCGCCGGCCCGGCGGCTGGCGCGGGGGTCCGGGCTGCGGCGGGGCTGCGGCGGGGCCGGGCGCGGGGGTCGCCGGTTCCCGGACCCCTGGCATCCAGCCGGGGGGGCCGCCGGTTCGTCCCGGGCCCCGCGGGGCGGCTGCGGCGTCGACGGTCCCATTGCTGGGCGTCCTCCTGGCGCCGGGCACCGGGCAGCTTGAACGGGGCCGACCGGACGAGCATCTAGGACGATGCCCGAGCAGCAGCCGTGCGGGCGCCGGCCCCTCGCTAGGGGTGCGGGGCTGACACGGCCGAGGCCCCGGCCCGCCGCCCGCCGCCCCTCGGGGCCCCGCCTGCAGGAGCCGGGAGCGCGGAGGAGCCGGCCGGCAGCGGTGGGTACGGCGAGGCGTCCCCGCGGCGGCTCTGCGCTTGGCCGTCTCCCTGCACCGGACACCGGCCTCCGGGGGGTCGATCGGGTGCCGCGGAGGGCCCCTACTTGTGCGCGCCCCCCAGCCCCTGGGCCTCCGCTGCCCTCAGCCCCGGCTCCCCCCGGTGGGCACCGCAGCCTCCCGGAGCCGGCCTGCAGCAGGGCCCGCGGGCGACGTGGCCCGAGGCCAGCCTCCCACCCCCGTGTCCCGACGTCCTGGGCTCCCTGCCTCCGCCTGCGGGAGACGAGGGCAGCCCAGGCCCCTCCCCGGTGGCTTTGACGATTCAAAGCGTCTGTTCCTTAAGAGATCACTAGGGGGCGCCGGGCCGGCTCCGTCCGTGGAGCCTGTGGCTCGACCTCAGGGTCTGGAGGTCGAGCCCTATGTGGGCCGTAGAGCTTACTTTAAAAAAGAAAAAAAGAAAAAAAGCAGTGGTGTTTTCACGCGCAGCAGTTGGATAGACGCAGATTAAAAAGGTGAATCTACATCACCGGGAGTGTTATGACCTAAGGCATCACACAGGCCACGGTGCCCTTGCTGAGAACCCTGTTTGCAAGGAATGTTGGGAGGATCAGAACAGGACCGGCCTTTGGAGCTTTAAAAAAAAAAAAGGGGGGGGGGGGGCTTTTTCTCAGTCTCCTGGAGATGCCTTCCACGAGCACGTGGAGAGTGAAGTGTGCGGAGGCCATGCTGGGGTTCCGTTAGCACAGAGAAGACGCAGCTCAGGAGCTCAGGGATGATGCAGAAACAAAACGGAAGAGGGATCCCAACCAAGGAAATAGGAGCCGTGCGGGTGATGCTCCTGCAAACCCCGGGGGCTGCTGGATCCCACTTGAATTTGTAGTGGAATTGGGCGCCCCGGGGTGGGGGGGAGGTGGAGGCGGTGCCAGAGCGCAGGCCAGGTTAGGGTATAGGGCTCTTCAGTACGAGGGAGGCCCCTGGGGACCGCGACAGGTACGTGGTGGGGGTTTGCGGCCGCCGTTCAGAGATGGGCCATGGGAGGAGGGCAGGGGCGCCCCTAGGGAGCCAGCCCCAAGTTTGGTCCATCTCAGACTCCAGGCTCTAAGTGACAGGAGGGCAGCTCCCAAAGGGGGGACGCAGGTGTGTCCTGCAGCCTGTAGTTCCAGAAGCACATCGTCTGGTCCCAAATACACAAAGTGGAGGAGGAGGGGGGAAATGGGGGGAAAACCTCCAATGTGGGGACCACACAGAGTTGTTGGTCCCCTGGACACAGGCATGGAGACCCCGTCCCCCAGGAGAGGGTTAGGGCGAGTGTTCTGTTTGGTCACGTCCAGTGTGAAAGGCTCATGTCCAAGGGAACACACGGACAGGGAAGGGGCCAAGGTCCCCGGTGGCACCCCGTCGTCCGTCCCTGAGCTCCTCCGTACCGCAGGAGCCCACAGCTGTGTCCTCCCCACACACGCCTGTGATCTAACCTTCATGGTCTGGCTTCTCCGGCAGCACAAGGATTGGTGGCGTCCCCTCTCTGGTGCAAGCTTTCTGCCTCGGAGCTCTCATTACAAGCTCGGGAAAACGAAGAGCTGCGTCTAAAGGGAGAGCTTCCGAAGAAGTGGGGAGTCCGGGCCCTGGCCTTTCTCCCTAGCCCTTCCTGGCTTCCGGTGGTCCTTCCTCTCGGCTGGGAACAGAGAAAGATGGAGAAGCCCACGGGCAAAAAGAAGGCACAGACCCCAAAGGAAGAAGTAGAGGTGCTGAAGGACGCTCCCAAAGAAGAGAACGTGTCCGGGGGGAAAAAGCCCAGGAGGTCGTCTGTGGCGAGGAAGCACAGCAAGGAAGCCACCCTGAGCCCCGAGGATGAAGAACACTTATTTGACGCCTTCGATGCTTCGTTTAAAGATGACTTTGAGGGGGTCCCTGTGTTCACTCCTTTCCAGAGAAAGAAGCCCTACGAGTGCGGGGAGTGTGGCCGCGTCTTTAAGCACAAGACAGACCACCTCCGCCACCAGCGGGTACACACGGGAGAGAAGCCCTTCCCGTGCGACGCGTGCGGGAAGACGTTCCGGCACAGCTCGGACGTCACCAAGCACCACAGAATCCACACTGGAGAGAAGCCCTTCAAATGCAGCGAATGCGGGAAGGCCTTCAACTGCGGCTCCAACCTCCTGAAACATCGGAAGACGCACACCGGGGAGAAGCCGTACGAGTGCCAGGAATGCGGGAAGACCTTTGCCTACAGCTCCTGCCTCATCCGCCATCGGAAGCGTCACCCGCGGAAGAAGCACTGAGTGTGGGAAGCTGCCGAGCCGCGGCCTGTGCCGATGGGGCCCGTGGGGGCCACGCACTCGCCGTCCCTCCTGAGTGCCCGATGGGTGCCGGGCGCCCCGAGCCCTGTGCACCTGCGCACCGCCCCGCCGTCAACAGGAAAGTCAGCCCGCACAGTAAGCAAGTGCCCGAGCGTGGTACAGACCTCTCTGGTGCGGAGCGGCCCTGGATCAAGACCCGTGATAACACGGGAGGCACCGGAGGCCGCAGCACCAGAGATGGGGTATCCCCAGCTGTCTGGGCCCGGAGGCCGCGGCTTCCGGGGAGCGGCCCAGCACCTGCGGCCTCTGCCCGTGGCGTCTGCTCTGCTTTCCGCCCTCTCACCTGCTCCTTGGGGGACTCCAGTCCGCAGACTGTGGAGCTGCCGAGCCCCGAGCCCATCCCTGTGCACCAGGCAGGAGCCTGCGGCACTGAGCTAGACAGCGGTGCTCCGCAGTCCGTGCCCCGGTGCCGCGCCACCCACCTGCTGTCCCTGCGAGGCTGGCCGTGGTGACAGTCCTGTGGTTTGTGCCCTGGCTTCCCCCCTCCAGCCATGCAGCGCCAGCCCTGGAACCCCTGCCCTCACCCCATGTCCCTGGGAACTGGCCCCTCCTGCCTCCGCCCAGCCCAGCCCCTGCCACGGTGAGCAGCCTGACGCGCCGTGTGGATCGCCCAGGATCTACGGGCTGCCATCGCGGGTGATTCCTGCCCTGGACATGTGGGGGCCCCAAGGATGTGAGGGCAGCTCGGGCCAGCCTGTGTCTGCCACGGGGGTGTCCAGACGGGAGCCAGTGCGCCCTGCGCCCCAGGGTTCAGCGTCCAGGTCAGTTTCACGTCTTCACACCTGGTCCCCAGGCCCCATCTCCTCCCCCGGGCGAGTCCCCACCCCGTGCCCACCCTAGGCTGCCCTCCGGGAGTGGTCCACATGGGGCTCCTCGCTCTGCAGAGAGCTGCCGGGGGTCCCAGAGTTTCCAACAGGGCGAGGAGGGTGAGGTGACAGTCACTTAGGAGGCAACAGGGCTTTTACTAGGAAAATAATGCACTTTCAGCTGTTTGGAGCCCCCGAATGGCCTTGGTCTTTGGGGAATACGTCCAGCAGGAAGGTCCTGAATTGAGAGAGACGTTTCTCCATCAGGTCACAGACGCCAAAGGGCAGATGCTCCCGGCGGAAATGCTTCTCCAGGTTGGTAGGTGTTTGCTCCTGTTCTTTCTTTTTTTTTTTTTTTTTTTTTTAAGATTTTACTTATTTTCTCATGAGAGACACAGAGAGGAGCCACAGGTAGAGGGAGGCCATGCTGGGCTCCTTGCAGGGAGCCCGATGCTGAACTTGATCCCGGGACCCGGGATCACGCCCTGAGCTGAAGGCAGACCCTCAACCGCTGAGCCACCCAGGCTGCCCACTCCTGTTCTTTCTAAAAGTTGTGCTGTATGACACCTGAGCTGGGCACCCCTGTCCCCCAGCCCCCAGGCACAGCAGGCCCTCCCACACCCGACTCAGATCGCCCCAGGTGGGGCAGGAGATCCCGGGGGGTGGGGGCTACAGTGTGTGACCCCGGACAGGAGTGTAGCTGTCAGGGACGTTCCTGGGACCTTTGGCAAACCTTATGTCCATGCTGTCCACTGGGTGGCAGGGCTGCATCCGTCTCCGCGCCCCGTGCTTGACTTGTGGCCTGTGGTCATCCCGGACCTCATCCTGGTTGTCAGAGATGCACACTAAGCTTTCCAGGGACACAGGGGCACGAGGTCTGCAATTTACTCTCAGACGTTCGTCAGAGACAGTGAGGAGACGTGTTCGAGCCCCGGGTGTGAGGAAGCACACTGCTTGGGTGTCAGCGGCTCCTGCGTCCAGAGCACGGTTGCCAGACGCTTTCTGTAAAGGCCCGGGTGGCAACTTGTCGGCTCCGTGGCCCTGACGCCTGTCACCATTCCTCTCCGCTGTGACCTGGGGCCACAGTCCCCGATGACACAGAAGTGAGCGAGTGTGGCTGTGTGCCAGAAAAGCTTCATTCAGAGAGACGGGTGGTGGCCAGAGGGGGCCGCTCTAGGTGAAGGGCGTGTGAGGGTCAGAGGTCCCCTCCCCGGGGCTGTGCTGGAGGCCCGTGGAAGGAGACGGGGGGGGGGGGGGGCTGCGGGGGCTGGGTGCTCATCCCGGGGTGCCGGAGGACAGGGTGGGGACGCTCACCCTGGGTGGGCGTCCGCTTTGCCTTAGCCCGTCCCAGGACGCGTGTGCTGTGTGACATGGGTCACATGTTGCACCACGTTCCCGGCCGTCAGCTTCCTGGGCACCACGGCCTCACGGTGAACCCAAAAGAAGGGTCTCCTACAGGGGGCACATGGGCTCTCTCTGGTTCAGGGCGTTACAAATAGTGCAGAGATAAATACCTTTTCTGTATTCAGGGCAGCAGGATGGGTCTCCAGACACGGAACGACGGTGGAGATGAGCCTGGCCGGCACCCTCCTCCGGGCTGTGGCGGTCGGCGCGCCGGCAGCACTCAGACGGCGGGCTTGCCCTCCTCTCCAGCGGCAGGCAGGTGCGTTTTCGTCTGTGCCAGTTGGTTAAGAGACAAAGAAATAGACTCCCACCCAATATGGCTTTGCTCTCTGGAGAGGAGGTGGGTGGTAAAGAGCACAGGGGTTAGTGACCTTGCCCACGTGGGACCTGGGGCCTCTCTTAACCTCGTGCTGCCTCAGTTTCCACAGGTGTGATGTGGGATGCTGACGGTGCTTAACCTGACTCGGTGACTCACGTGAAGTCCTCAGGGCACTGCTGCTTCACCCCAACTGTTTTAAGGATGGTGGCTCTGGGGGCGCCCGGCGGGCTCTGTGGGTGGAACCTGCGACTCTTGATCTCCGGGTTGTGAGTTCAGGTCCCACACTGGGCGTGGGGCTTCCTGCCGGGTGTTCATGTTCGTAGCGAGGCGTGGGAGGTGGCCATGCCCGCCGACAGCGCTTGGCGCCTCCTCCAGGAAGACCACAGCTGACTTCACCTGCATCAGCAGGAAAAGAGCAATGGGAAAATACTTCTTTTAAGATGAGAAATCAGTGGCATTTCTATACACTAACAATGAGACTGAAGAAAGAGAAATTAAGGAGTCAGTCCCATTTACAATTGCACCCAAAAGCATAAGATACCTAGGAATAAACCTAACCAAAGAGGTAAAGGATCTATACCCTAAAAACTACAGAACACTTCTGAAAGAAATTGAGGAAGACACAAAGAGACGGAAAAATATTCCATGCTCATGGATTGGCAGAATTAATATTGTGAAAATGTCAATGTTACCCAGGGCAATTTACACGTTTAATGCAATCCCTATCAAAATACCATGGACTTTCTTCAGAGAGTTAGAACAAATTATTTTAAGATTTGTGTGGAATCAGAAAAGACCCCGAATAGCCAGGGGAATTTTGAAAAAGAAAACCATAGCTGGGGGCCTCACAATGCCAGATTTCAGGTTGTGCTACAAAGCTGTGGTCATCAAGACAGTGTGGTACTGGCACAAAAACAGACACATAGATCAATGGAACAGAATAGAGAACCCAGAAGTGGACCCTCAACTTTATGGTCAACTAATATTCAATAAAGCAGGAAAGACTATCCACTGGAAGAAAGACAGTCTCTTCAATAAATGGAGCTGGGAACATTGGACATCCACATGCAGAAGAATGAAACTGGACCACTCCCTTGCACCATACACAAAGATAAACTCAAAATGGATGAAAGATCTAAATGTGAGACAAGATTCCATCAAAATCCTAGAGGAGAACACAGGCAACACCCTTTTTGAACTTGGCCACAGTAACTTCTTGCAAGATACATCCACGAAGGCAAAAGAAACAAAAGCAAAAATGAACTATTGGGACTTCATCAAGATAAGAAGCTTTTGCACAGCGAAGGATACAGTCAACAAAACTCAAAGACAACCTACAGGATGGGAGAAGATATTTGCAAATGACGTATCAGATAAAGGGCTAGTTTCCAAGATCTATAAAGAACTTATTAAACTCAACACCAAAGAAAGAAACAATCCAATCATGAAATGGGCAAAAGACGTGAACAGAAATCTCACAGAGAAAGACACAGACGTGGCCAACATGCACATGAGAAAATGCTCCGCATCACTGGCCATCAGGGAAATACAAATTAAAACCACAATGAGATCCCACCTCACACCAGGGAGAATGGGGAAAATTAACAAGGCAGGAAACCACAAATGCTGGAGAGGATGCGGAGAAAAGGGAACCCTCCTGCACTGTGGGTGGGAATGTGAACTGGTGCAGCCACTCTGGAAAACTGTGTGGAGGTTCCTCAAAGAGTTAAAAATAGACCTGCCCTACGACCCAGCAATTGCACTGCTGGGGATTTACCCCAAAGATACAGATGCAGGGAAACGCCGGGACCCCTGCACCCCAGTGTTTCTAGCAGCAATGGCCACAATAGCCAAACTGGAAGGAGCCTTGGTGTCCATCGAAAGATGATGGATAAAGAAGCTGTGGTCTGTGTATACAATGGAATATTCCTCAGCCATTAGAAACTACAAATATCCACCATTTGCTTCGACATGGTTGGAACTGGAGGGTATTATGCTGAGTGAAGTAAGTCAATCGGAGAAGAACAAACATTATACGGTCTCATTCATTTGGGGAATATAAATAATAGTGAAAGGGAATGTAAGGGAAGGGAGAAGAGATGGGTAGGAAATATCAGAAAGGGAGACAGAACATAAAGACTCCTAACTCTGGGAAACGAACTAGGGGTGGTGGAGGGGGAGGAGGGCGGGGGGTGGGGGTGAATGGGTGATGGGCACTGAGGGGGACACTTGACGGGATGAGCACTGGGTGTTATTCTGTATGTTGGTAAATTGAACACCAATAAAAGATTAATTTATTTTAAAAAATAAATAAAAGAAATAAAAATAAATATTCTTAAAAAAAGAATAATCTTAAAAAAGACAATCTTAAAAAAAATTAAAAAATAAAATGAGACTTGGAAGTCTTACAGTCATGAGAAAAATCACGAAATCAAACTCAGATCAGTTGGTGGTCTTGTTTGCCTTGGCACGGCTCTGGCGAGGCAGGGGCCATCTCCTGCGCTCCCCACCACCGCATCCCCACCACACACCGAAGCCAGATCTTTCCCGTGAATCTGTTTTGAGGGTTTCTCAGTTCAAATGAAGCTCCTATCCTAGGAAAAGGAAAACCCTCCCAATAATGAGACTCAAACGAAAAGACATAGCGAAGGCTCTAAAATACTGAGACCTTGCTGACCCTGAAACAGGATTGGCCAGAGCTTCCCCAGGAGCCGTTAAAGCCACGTGGGGACACGTAGCCCCAAGCACTCAGGCCTCGTCAGCAGAGCAGCTAGAGACCAGAAGCTGAGCCTCCGGCTTGAGAAGTCATAAAAAACACAGCGGAATAAATGCAGAGTGACGGAGTAGCAAAACCGGTGTGTCGGAGGCTGTCGTGGGAAGGAAACGGGGGCCCCGCCCTGGCCGGCAGTCCAGCACGGGGCCACGAAGCCACAGGAGCAAACGCACCACCGCAAATGCTGAGAAGTGACAGCAGGGGCGTCAGAGATCAGAAAAGGGAAAACTCCGCGCCAGGGAACGGGAGCCCAGATGAGCTGTGGAGGCCGCCCGAGAGCCAGAGGCCCAAGGACCCGTAAGCGCTGCACACGAGTGTCCGGAGCTTATAGCCCCCCCCCCCCCCCCCCCCCCCAGGATGCGAGTCCAGATGGCGCACAAGTGAGTCAGGCACCTATTCCAGTCTCCTTCGGGCTCAGAGACTGAAAAGCGGAGACACCTCCCCTTGCTTTATGAGCTGGGACAGCCGTGAGTGTGTGCTCACAGCCGCAGCGGCTCAAGCCCGGAGCTGGAAACTGCCTCCAACGCGGAGGAAGGGATGGTGGAGTGGGGCCAGAGGTTCTGTCAGGAAGGCAAGTCAGGCTCCAAACTGCTGTGTCACATCAACAGATTGGGGGAGGGGCATATTATCATCTTTTATGTTTTTAAAGATTTTATTTATTCATGAGATACACACAGAGAGACAGAGGGAGAAGCAGGCTCCCTGCGGGGAGCCCAATGTGGGACTCGATCCCGGGATCCCGGCCCGAGCTGAAGGCAGACGCTCTACCGCTGAGCCACCCAAGCGCCCCCCATATTATCTTCTTACATGTTGTGAAACTATGTTCCAAAATGCACCATCCTAGAGTTGTCTAAACCCGGTAGAGAACACCTACCAGAACCTGGGACAGCACTGCAGCCTGGGGTCCCGGGTATCTGTGTCCCCTCCGAGCGCAGGAGCCAAGAGGCCCACCCTCGGGGCTCCCCCCGCCCCCCGCTCGTGCTGCCCAGGGGCCACACGAGGACGATGGAAAACCCTTAGTGTGTTTATCAGCAGATGATACCACGTCTACTAGAATCTGAAAATCGACCCCAAGTACGGAGATTAGTAAGGGCTTAGCAGGCTTGCCAGGGCAAAGGTCAGAATCCGAATTCCCAGAGGCCCAGGTGCAGAAGCAGCGAAGGAGGAGCCCCCCGGGCGCCATGGCCTGTGGTACCCCCCGGACAAACAGACACACGGTGCGCGGAGCCCAGACGCGGGGACAGCATTGGCCTGGACAGGGAGTGAGGCCCAGACGGTGACGAGCTGCTGCCGAGCGTGAGAAGCCGGCCGGGGTGGCCCGGGCTCGGAGGGCCCAGAGCGCCGCGCACAGCAGCATAGGAGAGACTCCCGGGCGCACGGCGCAGGGGGACGGACGCAGGGTTTCTGTTGGGAACGATACAGAGGCTTCGGGTGCCGGTGTCGCCGCGGGGGTGCCCAGCATCGCGCTTGCTGCTGCTGCTGTGTTCACTACAATGAACAGCACGTGTGTTCCCCAGAGCGGAAACAGCTACTGAATCTGCTGTGCTGTTAACAAAATGCAGTTTTAAAAAGCCATTGATCGGGCAGCCCCAGTGGTGCAGCGGTTTAGCGCGCCTTTAGCCCAGGGCGTGATCCTGGAGCCCCGGGATCCAGTCCCACGTCTCCCTGTGTGGAGCCTGCTTGTGTCTCTGTCCCTCTCTCTGTCTCTATGAATAAATAAAAAGCTATCAATCTATTTTTAGCAACAAAAGTAGCGTTTCTTGGCAAGTTAAGGATGTGCCATAGGGTGCTAGCCCAGAAACTTGGGTCATCAAAATCCCAAGGGGGCACTCTGGTACGTGCGCCCAGAGCCGGTGCAGCGATCTGTAGAGCACGTATGGGATGTCAGGAAAATCGAAATAACCCACAGGTACGGCAGCAGCGAAGCGAGCAGATGCTCGTCCACGTCTGTGGCTCAGAACAAAGGAAGTCGGTCGCCGAAGATGCTGCTGATGAAGCGCAGAAGCCGACGGGGCGGAGCGGCGGCCCGTGTGGACTGGGCGCCCAGCTTCGGCGGCCCCTGTCGTGTCCCGTCCACCCAAGGGCTACGAGCGGCGGCAACACTCCTGTTATAACTTTAACTTTGCGGGACACAAGCCCTCTCCTCCCGGGTCTGTCGGGGCCCAGGCCTGGGGTGCGTGGGTGGAGCCCCGGCCAGTCCCGCCTCCAGGCCGCTCCAGCCCCCCACCTGTGTGCTCGCAGCTTCCCCGCAGCCAGCCAGGTGATAACTGCGTTTCTTTGTTCAGAAGGCGTTTCTCGTCCTTTTCTGGCCGTGAGAGCAGCTCACCCGTCAAGAAGTTCCCGATGAAGCGTGCATAGAAGGGAACCTCCCAGCTAACAAGGTTCCCCAGTCCTGAGCCCCGAGGACGCGCCCAGGCCAGTGAGGAGGCGGCCAGGAGGCCCCTGGGTGAGCAGAAAGGCAACGCCCGAGGGCGGGTGGGGGCGGGGCCCGACCAGGAAGTCCACGGGGGGCGGGGGTGCTGCAGGTGGGCCCCGTCTGCCTCCCACCTCCTCCCAGAGCCAGGTGAAGGCGCTGAACCCCCCAGGGGCCTTCACTGCTTCTCAGCCTCTCCAAAGGCCACCACATCCGCCTTGCTCACCTTGCACGCTGCTGGCACACCTCTGGCCCCGCCCACCCAGGAGGGGCAATCCTGAGCCCGCCCAGCGTGGGAGGGACCCCACCAACAAAGTCAGCGCTTCCCTGGAGTCCTGGGAATGTCCCAGAGAAATGCTTCTTCCACATGGGAACCTTTGGGGTACCCCCCGCTGAGCATGGTTCTTGTTGCCGGAGGGCAGTTACAGCGTCCACGGAGGACCTCTGCAGCTGGCCCACGTGGAGGGCGCTGGGTTGGCGGGGAGCCACGGAGGACCTTGAATGGAACGGACACGGGGACCCCTGCAGATGTCCCAGGGACGTGCCGTCGATCGCCACTGACGCTGGGATCTGCCCCTACGGGCCTCATGCCAACCTCGATCTGAGGGAAGGCGGGAGCCAGCGCTGTGGGAGACTGGGCAGTGAGTCCACACCGCAGGCGGGGCTCTGTTTCCTCCCCTCCCCACAGACTGGGGGGCTGACCTCTGGTCACCCTTGCCAGGTCCTCTGCATTCCTGGGGAGCTGTAGGCACCAGGGTGTCACCTGGGCTTGATTTCTAGTGACCTCTCATGTCCATCCCAAGTCCGGACACCAAGACTTGTGACCATTCCTTTCCCCAAGACACGCTGCGGAGGACGGCTGGACTGGGGGCAGCCTTGCAGCCTCGGCTCCAGGGAGGACAGCCCAGGGCGCCTGAGTCCTGGTGCTCATGACAGACGCTTGTGACACTGGGGACACATGGACATTTGCTCTGGAGCAGGACAAGTGAGGGCAGGTTCGCAGCCAGGTAAAGGAGATGTCCCCAAGGGCCAAGGGAACAGCACTGGGACCGGAAAGGGAGTGGGCTGAGGGCCAGCGCAGGGTGGGAGCAGCCACGAAGATGATGGGCAGGCTCCGTGTCTCCTGCCTGAGGACACAGCTCTGCTCCGAGCCTCCAGGGACCTCTGCGCTGAGCTTAGAGATCGTGTGTCCCACGTCCGCCTTACAACTGCCTGTTCCACAGCCCACAGCGCCAGTGGCCCTCTTGACCAGAGTCCTGCCAGGATCCAGGCTGGCCCACGGGGGCAGGTGGACGCTGCTGCCCGTGGTTGTCTGCAGCCTCCGGAGGCGTGGGCTTCCGAGGCCTGTAGGGTGAGCACCCAGGGTCCCTCGGCCCCAGCGCACATGTCGCCGCCGGACTGGGGTCCACACGAGCGCCCCGTCCCATCGTGCACCCCAGGCCCTGCAGCAGCCCGGGGCAATCTGGTTTTATCACGCGCTTGTTTACTGGTCAGCTTGAGCACTCGGCGTCCTGGGATTCTCACACCCCGCACACCTGGCAGGTGGAGGTGGCTGCACGGCTAGATGCTCTCACTCGGCTGGTGGTCGTGCACACGGGACACGGGACTTTCCAAGCACGTCAGATGAACTTTGACGTTATAATCTCTTCACTTCTTCAGTCTTCAGAAAGCGAGTATGTTGCACGTCTGGCGCACGTGTTGTCCTCGTTCTGTGGTTTCTGTGGTTCACCTTTCACGTGGTGCTTTCTTAATCCAGGTGAGTGTTGCACTGGTTCCTTTCCGGCTGCCTCCCCAGCACTCGTCCCAGAACGTGTCCTTGTGCTGCTGCTCGTGGATAAGGTTTTCTTCTGTAATAAACGTCTGCTCTGTTCACTGAGTCCAGTCATTTCCCTGCAGTTTGGGGGTGCAGTCAGGACTCCCCAGGGAGGTGCTGGGTCTGGCCTCAGGCCTGCAGAGCCAGACACCCAACTGGCCACTGCCTCACGGTAACCAAACTTGTAAGAGGCTGACATAATCGGAGAAGGAATCCACTGACTTAGGAGGAGAGTGACCCCTTGTGGGACAAAATACTGTGTCCCTCTGTAGACACAGCTGTCCCGGCCCCAGGTTCTGGGGGACTAGAGGTTCCTTGGTTGCCTGATGCCTGCGGTCATAACCCTGGAGGGGGTCTGGGAGACCCCGACCTCGTGAGACCCTGGGATGATGCCCTGCAAGCACTGAGTGCCCCCGTCCCATACCCTTGCTCGTTTGCCTTCCAAGGAAGAGCTGTGCTCTTGAGGGCAGCCCTGCCCCCCAGAAGGGTACGCGGGAATACCTGGAGACAGGGGAGGGGCCACCAGACCCTGCAGAGCACAGTATGCCTGGGGGCAAGGACCGGGCCAAGGATGGGACTGCAAGGTCCCCGCACAGTCAGGTGACGGGGAGACGCCTGAGGGCTGACAGAGGAGTGGTGCCCTGGGCCAGGGCTTTGGGCGGCAAAACCAGGGGCCAGGCAGCTTTTTGCAGAGACCCAGACACTTGACAGGAGGCTTGTTGAGGCTGAAGAGCGGGAGCCGAGCCTCCAAGGCATCTGGCACCCCGCTGAAGGGCCACACGGGAGGGGGTGAGGGGAGACTGAGGAGGGGGTGGGAGAGGCGAGCCCCAGCCACCTCTGTGCGTCGGGGGCCATGTGTCCAGAACAGAACTCAGCTGTGGCCATTGCCCCATCCCAGAAAGTGGGCCAGCCGCCACACTCCAGCCCGAACACCACGTTGTCGTGTCCCACATCCCAGCAAACAGCAGGTAGTGTCAGTTTGGTCCCCAGCACGGGCCCTACCCAGCCCACACTCTAAACCACCTGCCTCCTCCTGCCTCCCCAAACAGATCCTAAAATGTGCATCAGGTGTCACTCCCCTGCTCAGGACCCTCAGTGGCTCCTGGTGCAGATCAAATCCGGGCTCCTAATCGGCTTCAAGACAGCTTGCCCCCCTTGTCCCATTCTCCTTCCCTCACCACACCCCCCGCTTGCCTGATCTCCTCCAAGCCCTTGGGGACACTCATGCCTCAGGACCTTGGCACATGCTCTTCCTTCTGCTTTGAATCTCCTCCCTCTAGCGACTAGCTTGCCCTACTCTCCTCCGTCTCCTCGGGTGTCGCTTGCTTAGGGAGCCCTCGTCGGACCACGAAGCGCTCCCCTGTGTGCTTCCTTGGAGCGCTTACGCCGGCGTGGGTGCGGCCGTGTTCCCGTTTGTCGGGTGCTCTCTCCCGCACCCCGCACCCTAGGAATGCGGGCTCCACTGCGGCGGGACCTGCCCTGCTCCCCGCGGCACCCCGGCTGCTGGCCGGGGCCGGGCATCAGGTCGGCGGAGGGGAGCAGCGCGGTCCGGCGGCCGCCCCGGGCTTCGGCCGCGTCCCCCCCACGGAGGCGGCGGCGGCGCCTGCCCGCGGGCACCGGGCCCTCCTCGCCCCACCACCCAGCTTCTCCCCCGCCCCGCCCCGCCCCGCGGCCCTGGCTGCCCTGTGCTGCCCGCCGGCCCGGCTCAGGGCTCAGGGTCGTCAGAACAGGCGGGCGGGGAGACGCCGGCTCCGGGGCAGGCGGGCTCGGGGATGTCCGGCCGGCCACGCCCCGGGAACTCGGGGGCCGCCGGGAGGGGTGTTTGGGGCCCCGAAAGGAAGACTCCGTTCTCCGCAAGCTCGCAGCGACTGCCGGCCGGCGGCAGCAGCCCCGCGACGGGGAAGGGCGGCACCGAGCCGCTGCCCGGAGCACCTGGCGGTGGAGCCCGCGGCCGCCGGCCCGGAGCTGGGCGCGCCCGTCGGACCCCGCCCCGCCCCGCCCCGCCCCGCCCCGCCCCCGCCACCGAGGCGGGGTCCTCCGGCGCCCAGACCGGCCCGGAAGTGCGTGCGGGGGGCGGGGCGGGGCGCGGGCGCACTTCCGGCCGGCGCGCGGGCGGCCGCCTCCCGCTCGGAAGGTGAGTGGGCGCCGGGCGGCGGCGGCGGGGATGCTCGGGCCGCCCGCGCTCGCGCGTCGTCCCCCCGGCCCCGCCGCGACCTCGGCTCGGCCCGGCCGGGGGTCGCGGGTGGGCGCCCCGGGGCGCAGACGAGGCCTCCGTGGGGCGGGCCGCGGCGGGGTCCGTGTGCGGGGCCGGCCGGCGCCCCGACCCGTCCCTGCGGGGGGCCGGTCCCCCCCACCCCCGCGCGGACCCCCGGGGCGAGGGCGAGCCCTTCCCGCAGCCCCGCCCCGCGGCGCCGGTGCCCTCCGGGTGGCCGGGACCGCCCCGCCCCCCGCCCCCGAGGCGGGTGCAGCTTGCCCGCGGCGCCCTTCTCCGCCCCGCGGGAGCCCCGCGGCACCACCGCGCCAGGGAAAACCCTTGTCACGTGGGACCGGGCCCCTGGTGCGACCGAGCTGGAGCGGGCACCGGGGCCCGCGGCGCGGGGTCGGAGAGGCGCTGCCCCCCAGCGCGCCGTCGGCGTTGCGGCCGGAGCCCCGCGCCCCGCACCTCCCGGCCCCCCAGGGCCCCTGCGCCGCGGAGGCTTCCCCGGAGTCCCGGCCTGCTCCAGGCTCTGGGCTGGGGCCCCGCACACCCGCTCCCATGGGGCCTGGCCTGGCCCTGCAGCGGCGCTGGTGCCGCCCATGTGGCCCGGCTGCCGCCCCAGGTCCCACACGGCACCCTGGCATCCCTGGCCCTCTCGCCGCTCCTCCGGGGCTGGTGGGCAGCTGGCCTTGCCCTGGCCCCCCTCACCCTGCCATGGTTTTCCTTTCCCCAGGTCCCAGGTGTGCACACCTTCAGCAGGCCCCAGGGAAGATGGCGACCCTGGGGGACGGTCAGGAGCCCCCCCGTGTCCCCTCCCCTGTCAATCCTGCATCACCAGGGACACCTGGACCCCACCACGGCGAGGCCCGGCTTCACCTGCACGGTCGTCAACACGGTACTCACCCTGCGCTGCGCTCCCTCCGCCGCCGCCCGCCACCGGCACTGCAGGCTGGACTCGAGGCAGCTCGCTGGCCCCTGGGGCTCCTGCACCCCTGCACTGGGGTCGGGCCGCGGGCAGCAGTGGTTGAGGCTGCAGACCGAGCCTTGTGAGCAATGGCTCCCCGTGGTCCCCCGGGGCTGTGTTTGGGGTTCAGGGAAGAGCAGCCTCCGTGCAGGGCCCTGTGTCCTCCCATCTCCCTTTGCGAGCCTTTGCCCCCGCCCCAGAAAATAGCATCCGGAGTTCTGGGCTGGCTGGTCTGGATTGGGGCCCCCAGGGATCTGCAGGGGTGGGGCTGCCAGCCTGTCCCACTCTCCTGACAGGGTCTCAGGATGTCAAAAGCATGGAAGTAGCCAGTGCCTGGTTGATGCCCGTGGGTCTTGCTCACCTCAGCCATCAGGAAGTCCCAGGGCTCTAACCATGCCGCACGTGCCACAGGAGCCCAGGCCTCACTCCTCACAGCTGACGACACAGATGAGCCAGTGACAGCAGGTCAAGGGTCTGGGCGTTCTAAAGAGCTAGCCCAGGGGGTGGGGCTCGCTCTGCGTGCAGGGTTCTCACCCTTGGTGAGTGCCGGCGTGACACAGTGATGTGATGACAGCTGAGACGCGCCAGCTCTGTGCCGAGGGCTCTGCGCAGGTTATCCTGAAGCCCAGTGACCACCCTGTCAGGGCATTAACAGATGAGGACGGTGAGGCTCGCAGGTCGCACGTGGCTCAGTCGGATCAGGATCGGAACAGGAGCAGCTCCCGGCCTCCTGCCCGGCCCCGTGGTGGGCCACACTGGGGATGTGGGGTGGGCATGGAGCTGGGCGCTGCCCAGAAGGAGCACGTGCTATGCAGGCCTTCGCTGGCACAGAAGTCTCTCCCTGCAGGGCGGTTTCAGGGCTTTGCCCAGGGCTCCCCCCGCGGCTGTGCCCTCCGTCCCCACGCAGTCAGGATTCCGGGGCCCACTCTTCACCTCCGGGTTCTCATGCGGCCCCTCACAGCAGCCTGGCAAGGCAGGACCTCCTGTTCCCGTGTTCCTGACAGGGACACGAAAGCCCAGACAGGAGCCTGTGGACACCAGTGGGATTCAGAACACAACAGTCTGGCTCAAGTCTGGCTCCTGAACAACCCCCCCCCCCCCCCAGGGCGCCCAGCAAACATAGGAGCGGGGAGAGGCTGTCTGGAAGACCCGCTGACCCGGCCAGTTCTGCTGGAGAAGAAGACTGGTGCCCGGGATGCAGGTCCTCACCCAGTGCAGACTGGGGCTGCCCCTCATCCAGCAAGAGCCTGGACGGCCAGGCTTTGTCCTTGGGTCACAGCCAAGTGCCCTCAAGTGCCCAGGGGCCCTGCCCAGTGAGAGGGAGTGGGGGCTGCAGCCAGCAGCTTCAGCACTCTTTGTGCTGATCAGAAAAGGGGGGGAGGGGGGTGCATCTGCAAGGAAAACCAGGATGGACCCTGAGGAAGAGACCGTGGGGCCTCCAGCAGGCTCTGCAGGAGGGCCAGAGGGAGGAGTGGCGGGTGCCTTCATCCGGTCCTCGTGGAGACCAGCCCAGCGTGGAGAGCTGGGCCCCAGGACCAAGCCCTTCTCCAGGACAGAGGCTACCCCTCGCTGCCTCTGGACCTTGTTTCCTCCACTGGTGGGTTCCTTGGTGCTCGGGTCCACAGACCCCCTCAGAGGAAAGACCCCAGCATCTCAGGAACCTGCCCCAGGCCCTCCAGCTGGTGAGGCCAGGCCCCCTGGAGCCCCAGCCTCCGGCTCCCAGACCAGAGTGGGTGAGGTGGGGTCTGCCCTGTGAAGCCTGGGGTCCCTCCCTGGGCAGGGTCCCATCATCTCCCACACCCACCTCACACGAGAGCCAGTTTCTAAATCTCTAGCTGGGTACAATGCTGGAGGGCATCGGGGGCAGAGGGCATCCTGGAGCGGGGAGCCCTGTGTTGGCTCTAGCGGGTGAGGGGAGCAGCACAGGGCACTTGGCCTGGGCCCTGGGGGTGGGGCAGGCATGGAGCGGGTGAGGTGACCCAGCAAATAGCTCAAGGCTACCCCTCCCCGGGCCTCCAGAGCAGGGAGTTAGGCAGGTGGGCTGTGGAACAGGACAGACACTTTGGGAGCCAGGGCTGTGCTGGGCTGGCTGAGGGGCCTGGTGCACTGCTGTGCCTGCCAGAGCCTGTGCTTCCAGAGCAAGTTCTGGAAGGAATGGTCTGGAAGTCTGCAGCAGGAAGGGCAGTCGGGGCAGGAGCAATGACGGAGAAGGACGTGTGGCCCCTGGGTTGGGGAGGAGCTGCGTGCCTGGCCTTGGCACCTGAGAGCTGAACTCTGACCATCCCGTGTCCACGTCCACGCACGCACTTTTTCTGCCATTTCACCTACAAGGAGCACCCCTTCCAGCCAGAAAAGTAACCCCCCCCCACCCCTCATGGCCCCAGATGAACACCCCCTGGAAGGCCCGCCCCAGCAGCGTGGTGTCCAGGAGCGGCCCAGGCTGGGGGCCTCCCCTGAGGCACAGCAAGCCTATCCCGTGCTGCGTCCCAGCCTCCCTGGAGGTGCCCAGGGTTGGGGGACACCCCAAGAGCAGCCACAGGACACAGCCCAGCCAGCGCCCAGGGCTTTCAGAGATGGTGGCAAATGACGGGGGGGCCGGGAAGGGGAATGTGTGAAGGTCGCAGCCAGAAAGCCCACGTTCCTGGGACTGCCCGACCCTGGGGAGGTGCTGGGAGCGTTTGGAAGGTCCAGGTGGCTCTTGCTGGGACACATCCCCGCCCCCAGTCCAGAGCAGCCAAGCGGTGCCCTAGGGCTTCTCAGGGAAGGCTGTCCCATGGCTGCACCCCCATCTCCCCAAGTGCCTCCACCCTTGGGCCCTTGGGACGCATGGGACCAGCAGGAGGGCAAGGAGGTGCGTGGCGTGAGGAGCAGGTGGCGTTCTACAGGCAGCTGAACGAGGCCCGGGCTAGATTGGGAGGAGGGGGAGATGAGCCCCCGTCCCCTGTGCCCCCAGACTCCCCTGGCTGCAGCCCTGAGGTGCCCTCCCAGCCACTGCAGGAGGAGGAGCTGTCCGACCTGGATCTCCAAGATGTGGAGGGGGTCCAGATTGGCAGAGATACCTGCTGGCCAGGTGAGTGAGCGGAGCCCTCCCTGTCCCTGCCCAGGTGGACCTACCCGTGCTGTCACATGCCAGGCTCCACGCAGCGTCCTGGGTGCTGGGCACCGTTGTTGCCAGGACAGTGTCTTGCTCTGTCCCCAAGGGCCCCTGCCCTGTTCAGTCGCGGTCTGCCGCTGAGCCCAAGCTGTAGCCTGTGGGCAGCCCCCGAGGCCCGGGCCCTCCCCCGGCCGAGCCCTCTGCCTGCACTAGTCCCCTAAGGCTCTGGTCTGCGTCCCCTTCTCCCCACAGCCCCTTGCCGCACCCCGCCCAGGAAAGCCCTTGGGCTCTGCCCCCCCCCCTTCCTGGGAGATCCTAGAAGTGTCAGGTCAGGGCCCTTGGAAGCAGACCCTGCTGGTGGGGGGGCGGCCCGGGAGACAGTTGCCACCTAGACTTGGTTCCTGGAAGTGCCCTGTGGCGGCCCAGGCTGCCGAGCCTCAGGAGAGGGGCGACCCACCCCACGTCCCTGCCAGGAGCCTGGGCGGCACCTCGGAGCAGAGGGCTTTGCTGCCTCCCTCTGGGTCCAGGTCGGTGGGGGCCTTGCCCACCTAGGTCTGCGCCCCCCGCTGGTCCCGGCACCCCGCGGCGGAGGAGAGGCCGACGCCGGGATCCACCCGCCCCTCCGTGTGTCGTTTCAGACTCGGAGGCAGAACCCGCGCAGGCCGCGTCGTCTCCCCGCCCCCGCTGCCCCGAGGACGAGGTGGACCAGGCCGGGGGGGCCCTGAGGACCCTTCTGAGGAGCCTGCCCCGTGGACCCGAGTGTGGGGACCGCTTTGGGCAGGAGGCCAGCCTGGAGCGGCCCGCAGGCCACCAGCCCCCGGGCCCGGCGCCCTGCCCCCAGCAGAGTGGCCCCTGGCGCACGACGCTGCGCGCCCCCGGGGCCTCCGGGGTGGCGGGGGAGCCCGCGCGGGCCGCGGAGCCGGGGGGCGGCCGGGACTCGGGGCCCGGGGCGCGGCAGGGGGGCCCGCGGGGCGGGAAGCCGCACCGCTGCGAGGCCTGCGGCAAGAGCTTCAAGTACAAGTCGCTGCTGCTCAAGCACCAGCGCATCCACACGGGCGAGAAGCCGTACGCGTGCCACGAGTGCGGGAAGCGCTTCCGCGGCTGGTCGGGCTTCATCCAGCACCACCGCATCCACACGGGCGAGAAGCCCTACGAGTGCGGCCAGTGCGGCCGCGCCTTCAGCCACAGCTCGCACTTCACGCAGCACCTGCGCATCCACAACGGCGAGAAGCCCTACAAGTGCGGCGAGTGCGGCCAGGCCTTCAGCCAGAGCTCCAACCTGGTGCGGCACCAGCGGCTGCACACGGGCGAGAAGCCGTACGCCTGCAGCCAGTGCGGCAAGGCCTTCATCTGGAGCTCCGTGCTCATCGAGCACCAGCGCATCCACACCGGCGAGAAGCCCTACGAGTGCGGCGACTGCGGCAAGGCCTTCCGCGGCCGCTCGCACTTCTTCCGGCACCTGCGGACGCACACGGGCGAGAAGCCCTTCGCCTGCGGCGCCTGCGGCAAGGCCTTCGGCCAGAGCTCGCAGCTCATCCAGCACCAGAGGGTCCACTACCGGGAGTAGCGGGCGGCGGGCCCCTGCCTCCCGCGGCCCTTCCGCGCCGCCAGCCCCGCGCCCCCCGCCCAAATAAATGCTTTTTCACGGATGGAAATAGGGGTCGCCCCTGCCTGTCTCTGCAGAGGAGCGGCCGACCTTGGGTCCTCACTGACCCGGCCGAGGCCTGGAGCCCCCTGACTCCCCTGGACGCAGCCAGGTGTTTCCCGATGCAGAGAGCGAGGAGGGCAGGCGGGGTCGGGTGGCGGCCGCCCGAGGCAAGGTGCCCCTCCACTACCCGAGCCACGTGAGGAGTGGCCCAGGCTTGGCAGCTGCTTCCAGCCCCTGGGAACGCCCCAGGCGTCCGCCTCCGGACAGGTGCAGGCAGCTGCAGCCAGGCCTCGGCTTCGGCCATAGATCTGCCCTGAGCTCTGGGACGTCAGCCCGACACAGCGCAGGCCTGGCCGGGTGGGGGAGCCTGTGCCTTCCCGCCCCACCTGGCCCCTCCTGAACACTCTGGGAACCCACCCGCGCCCACATTGAGGAGCTGCCCAGCTCCTGCGGCCGCAACTCCGAGCCTCCCCTCCCCTCCCCAGTTCTCAAGACTTCGGGCTGGGACTCCGTCCCCAGGGCTCCGCGGTTGGGCTGCCCACCTCTCTGGGCCACACCCCCACCGTGCGCCCCCACTCACGGTGGGAGCAGCTGTGGGGGACAGGAGCAGACATCAGGCAGTCTCTAGACATCAGCTCCGGGGCTCAAGGCAGCTGCTCAGGCGCTTTGTTGGTGCACTGTGGCTTGAAAGAGGAGGAAAAGCCGCCTTCTGGCTCCTTCCGCCCCATAGCTGCTCCCCCAGCTGCTGGGCTTCACAGGGAGCCCAGGAGCCTGGCTACACGTGGATGCCAGCACCACCACCCAACCTGGTGGGTGGCCACCCAGAACAGGGCCTGGAGGTCCTCCACATCGCCCTAGACCGTTCCACAGACGCCTGTGCCCTGCGCACCTGTCTAGAAGGATGGGGCGGGGCAGGGCCTACATGGGTAGGAGGGGACCTTTTATGCTATTCAGCCCTTCAACTGATTGCGTGGGGCCCACCCACATAGGACAGAGCAGCCTGTTTCAGTCCACTCATGGAAATGTTAATCTCATCCAGGAACAGCTTCACAGACATACCCAGAATGGTTTGGGTTTTTTTGTTTGTTGTTTTTTTAAGATTTTATTTACTTATTCATGAGAGAGAGAGGCAAAGACACAGGCAGAGGGAGAAGCAGCCTCCACACAGGGAGCCCGACGTGGGACTTGATCCGGGATCCCGGGGTCATGTGGTGAGCCAAAGGCAGGCACCCAACTGTTGAGCCACCCGGGCGTCCCACCCAGAACGGTTTGGCCAGATATCTAAGCACCCCAGGGCTCAGTCAAGTGGGCACATAATATTCACCTCCACAAGCACGGATGAGAATTCTACTGAGGCCGCAGTGTTGGCCTAGTTCCTCCTGCTACAGATGTGCCCTCGCCGTGACACAGCCCCAGATGCACGTCCTAGTTCAGCCATGAGAGGGGCACGGGCTCCACCATCCACCCCTGGGCCAGGGGCTGTGACCGGGGAGCTGGGCTTACTGACTGCTGCGCACCCCAACTTCCCGTCACCCCGCCTGCCAGCTGGGCTGGCCGGGATCCGTGGACTGAACCAAGTGTCCTCCAGATGCCGGTCTTCAGTTGATTTCCACACTGGGCTCCCCCAGGATTTGTCCTTGAGACCCTGACTGATGAGTGCGAGCGCAGAAGTGGAAACTGGCGCCAGGCGCACGGGATCACCTGCTGTGTGCTGTGCCCCAGGCAGGCGGGAGCTCCGGCCCTACATCCAGCTCCTTCGGACACGCAAGCCGCGTGGTGCTCTGTGCCTCTGCTGCACAACGAGCACTCACTAGGGGTCACCCAGGCCATCAGTGCCCGGATCCCCTGCTTTAACTTGTTACGCCCCAGGCTCTATGCTAAACCAGGTCGGGCGGGGTTTTCCCAAGCCCGGGAACCAGGCACGCTGCCCTTCCCAGGGATCCCTGTGGGGGAATGTCTGAGTGGGGTCTGAGCTGGACCCTGACCGGCGGAGGGGTGAGGCCGGGGCCGGGGAGGGGTGAGGCCGGGGCCGGGGAGGGCCGGCTGGACCCTGACCCGAGGAGGGGTGAGGCCGGGGCCGGGGAGGGGTGAGGCCGGGGCGGGGAGGGCCGCTGGACCCTGACCCCGCGGAGGGGTGAGGCCGGGGCCGGGGAGGGCCGGCTGGACCTTGACCCGCGGAGGGGTGAGGCCGGGGCCGGGGAGGGGTGAGGCCGGGGCGGGGAGGGCCGCTGGACCCTGACCCCGCGGAGGGGTGAGGCCGGGGCCGGGGAGGGCCGGCTGGACCTTGACCCGCGGAGGGGTGAGGCCGGGGCCGGGGAGGGGTGAGGCCGGGGCCGGGGAGGGCCGGCTGGACCCTGACCCGAGGAGGGGTGAGGCCGGGGCCGGGGAGGGGTGAGGCTAGGGCCGGGGAGGGCCGGCTGGACACTGACCCGCGGAGGGATGAGGCCGGGGCCGGGGAGGGGTGAGGCCGGGGCCGGGGAGGGCCGGCTGGACACTGACCCGTGGAGGGATGAGGCCGGGGCCGGGGAGGGGTGAGGCCGGGGCGGGGAGGGCCGCTGGACCCTGACCCCGCGGAGGGGTGAGGCCGGGGCCGGGGAGGGCCGGCTGGACCTTGACCCGCGGAGGGGTGAGGCCGGGGCCGGGGAGGGGTGAGGCCGGGGCGGGGAGGGCCGCTGGACCCTGACCCCGCGGAGGGGTGAGGCCGGGGCCGGGGAGGGCCGGCTGGACCTTGACCCGCGGAGGGGTGAGGCCGGGGCCGGGGAGGGGTGAGGCCGGGGCCGGGGAGGGCCGGCTGGACCCTGACCCGAGGAGGGGTGAGGCCGGGGCCGGGGAGGGGTGAGGCTAGGGCCGGGGAGGGCCGGCTGGACACTGACCCGCGGAGGGATGAGGCCGGGGCCGGGGAGGGGTGAGGCCGGGGCGGGGAGGGCCGCTGGACCCTGACCCCGCGGAGGGGTGAGGCCGGGGCCGGGGAGGGCCGGCTGGACCTTGACCCGCGGAGGGGTGAGGCCGGGGCCGGGGAGGGGTGAGGCCGGGGCGGGGAGGGCCGCTGGACCCTGACCCCGCGGAGGGGTGAGGCCGGGGCCGGGGAGGGCCGGCTGGACCTTGACCCGCGGAGGGGTGAGGCCGGGGCCGGGGAGGGGTGAGGCCGGGGCGGGGAGGGCCGCTGGACCCTGACCCGCGGAGGGGTGAGGCCGGGCCGGGTCTCTGGGGCGCGACTGTACTAGCTGCGGGCGGAGAAGCCGCATCCCGGTCCGCAGGTGCGGAGGGCAGCGCCCGAGCGGGGAGGAGCGCGGCCCGGCCGCCAGCGACCCGGAAGCGGCGAGGCGGCCGGAAGTGCGGCGGCGGGAGCGCGCCCCTCCCCCTCCCCCCGCCGCCCGCCCCTCTGGCGCCCCCAGCGGCGGATCCTCGCCTGGCGGGCGGCCCGGGCGGCGGAGGGGGCGGGGGGGCGCTGAGCGACAACATCCCAGGCCGGGCGCCCGCTGCATCTGAGCGGCCCCGGCGGTGCGTGCTGCAGGCACAGCGCGGTCACTGCGCGGGCGGGCGGCCGCGGGCGACGTGCAGGAGACCGGGCCCCCTGCAGCCAGCGCGCGGCCCCGAAGGCCCGGGGACACCACACGGGGCGCCGCGGCGGCCGGGCGCCCGGTGGAGCTGGAGACCCAGGTGCGCTCGACAGGCTCGACGGGCCGCTGGGCGGCTGGGCGGCGCCAGAGACCTCTGGGCACCGAGGAGCCCCGCGCCCGCCGCCTGGGGGGACGAGCCTTAGCGGGCCAGCAGCTGCAGCCCTGGGGAGTCGGGGGCGAGGGCCTCACCAACGTCAGGGACGTGCCAGGGGTCCAGCGCGCTCCGGCTCCACATCAGAGAATCCACACTGGAAAGAAACCAGTGAGTGACGAGGCCCTGGCAGAGCCTCTGGTGGGGCTCAGGCTGCGGGGGCCCAGGTTCAGGTGGACAGAGACCCTGTGAATGCTGCGCTTGTGGGAAAGGGGGAGCCGGCGCGGGAGCGTGCAGGTGCGCGGCTGCACAGGCACTGGTGGGCTGCGCTGGAGGGAACCTCGTCACTGCCACCTTGCAGGACAGAACCGTCACTGAGCAGCTTTAGCATCTAAGTGTCACCGGGAGGACGCGCCCCCGCCCGCCACAGTGCGGGGCCACGGCATCGCCTTCAGGCAGAGCTCTCCTGCCCCGAAACAGCAGCACCTTCTGCAGGGAAGCAGCTGCGCGTGAAGCTCTCCCCTCGTGGTCACGCCAACGCACGGCCAGAGCGCTCCTTCCAAAGCGAGCCCGCGGGAGAAAGGCCTGCAGGCCCGAGCGCTGCATCGGGTGGTGTCTAGAAAGGCGCGTGTTCCGTGGAGACCGGGTGATTTCTGAGGCACAGTGGGCGCGCACTGCCGGTTGACAGGATCGCAGAGATCGCCACGCTTGGCCTGTCTGTTGTACATTGGATGCTGGGAGCCCACTGGGGACACTCAAGAACGAGAGCGGAGACCTCATTCCCACGCCCACTGCAGCTACCCTCGGTTGCAGGAAGCAGAGAGCTGTTGGGTCACTGCGACAGGCCCCACCAACCAGCCCGAGAGAGGGAGGCTTGTCTACAGTCTTTTCGCACCTGGGTACATGTCCACCCGCCTTTCGGAGCCTGCCCTCCCTTTTGCCCAGGCTGGGCCTCTTCCTTGGAGCAGCCCCACGCACCCCCTATCTTGGCTTTGGAGATCTCATGCTGAGCTCAACGAATTCTCATGAGGCACTGGCCTCCCATAAGGCCCCTTGGCTCACATTTTCTAGGATCCTTTTTCAGGGATGTGAGCACCCACTGAGGTGCCACACAGTTACCTCACCTGGAGGGCCTGCTAGATGCCAGGGGGTTGGGGTGGGGGGACAGGCCCAGGTAGAGTGGGGGATCTGGATTTACTTACAACACCCCCCAGTGACAGCGACGACGGCGTTCCAGGTCTGGGGACCTCTGGTCTCACCCGCCCTGAAAGGAGGAGCACCTGCACAGGAGCCGGGATACCACCGGGCCAGGCCCTGGAACTGCTGGACGCTCAGCTGGGCTTGGGCCAGCGGCTGTGCTTACGTCCAGCTGTTGCAGCCGAGGCTCCTTCCCAAGCACTCAGCATCTTCAGCAGGCCGCAGCGGGGGACGGCGATGCGCCCCCCCACCCCCCACCCCCCCGCCGAGCCCAGGCTGCAGGATGCGCGGCCCCGCCCTCCCCCCAGAGCACTGCAACCACCGGGGCTCCTTCCCAGCCACAGACCAGGGGCCCTTCTAGAGCCAGACGCCCGCTGGGGCCCCTGCTTGCCTCCTTCCTGCAGCCTTCAGGGCCCTGCCCGCCCGGTCCCCTTGCCCGTTCGCTCCGGGTCTCCGCGGCCCCGACCATTTCTCAGAGGCTCCACGGCCGCGGGCCACCCTGCACCTCGGACAGCTCCGGGCATGCGCAGCCGCGCTCGGGCTCTCGGGCGCCCCAGGCCGCGCGGAAGTGCGGGCGGGGCGGGGCCTCCCGTGGGCGCGGGCGCACCTGCGGCTCTGCGGGCTCGGGCTCTGGGGGGCGGGGGGCGTCCTCGGGCCTGCGGGACGGAGCCGCGGAGGGGCGTCGGCCGCCTGGAGCCCGCGCGTCGGCCGCCGGGTCCGACTTGGAGCTCGGGGAGAGCGCCCGCCCGGGGTGTTGAGGGCCGGTCCGGCGCGCCCCGGGCGGCAGGTGCTCCCCGCCCCACCCCGACCCCGTCGCCCGGCCCCTGCGCGGGTGCCTCGCGGCGGGAGCCCGCGGGCCGCACGTCCGAGAACACCGAAGTCCGGTCTTGCAGGAGCGCAGATTTCAGCGGTTTGGGAGTTCGTTTCGCCCTGAGAGGCAGTCGCGCCCTTTCCAGGCGCTTGGACCCTGGGGAGGAACGGAACAGGCCCGCAGCCCCCGTGCGCCTTGCGCCCCCAGCGCCCTGACCTCCGGGCGGGAACCCCGCTCAGAGAGGACCGCGCAGCCCGGGTGCGCTCCCACCTGCGCCCCACCTGCGCCGGGTGCCAGGCCCCAGGTGCGAGGTGGAAAGCCCTGGCCCCTGCCCGGGGGGAACCACACAGCCCCGGGGCGCAGGGCAGCTAACGGGACAGGTGTGCACAGGTGCCCACGGCCGGTAACTCAGGACTGCCCGCCCTGTCCTAGGTCTCAGGCAGGTGAGGTCATCTGTCCAAACTGCAGCTAGTAGCTGCCCATGCCAGCATCTGACCCAGGTTCCCTTACTGCCACCCTGCATTCTGGGAGCAGCACCACGGCAAGGCCGCCGCCCCTCCGCGCCTGACCCTCAGGCTGCCCCATGGGACGAGGCACCCCCTGGCGTGGGGCAGCAACCAGCCAGCGAACGGTGGACGGTGAACCACGGCTGGGAACGAGACTGAGTGACCTGTGGGCACAGGGAGCAGATTGCTTCCCGGTCCCCAATCCACTTGCCCACCCAGCAGGTCCGTCTGCCACCACTGCCTGGGAGAGGGCACCATGGCACGGAGCAAGAGGAGACTTCATTTAAGCCTTGAAAGCTCTAGAACATTCTCCACGGTCCTTACACTTGACGGGCAGCTCAGGTGCCTGTAACATTCTTGGGGCGTGTTTGTGTGGTCTGGGGTTTTTCCTCGCAGGTGTCTCCTGAGCTTGTCCCGTGTCGTCACTCTTTCCTTGCCCCTGAACTTGAGCGTCATCAGCTCCGTGGGACACTATTGACTCTTCTTGAGATGTACTGCTTAATATTTTTATTTTTTTAATTTTTAAAAAAGATTTTATTTATTTATTCATGAGAGACACACAGAGAGAGAGGCAGAGAGAGAAGCAGGTTCCACGCGGGGAGCCCCACATGGGACTCAATCCCAGGACCCGGGGATCTCCACCCTGGGCTGAAGGTGGCGCTAAACTGCTGAGCCACCAGGGCTGCCCATGCTTAATATTTTTAAATGTTTTTTATTAGGATATAATTTGACATATTTAAAACTCCCACATCTTAAGTGTCCTGCTTGACTCTATCTACGTTTCCTCTTCCTGTAAAGCCACTCAGGTCAAGACAGAACTTTCCAGAACCTCCCCTGGTAGTCAGTACTCCCAAGGTGACGGCTGGTGGAGCTGGAGCTTCGGGTGAATGGGATGGTGGCAGGTGCCCAGCGTGGTGCCGGACTGCTTGTTCAGCCGGGTGCTCTGGAGGCTCCAGCGCGGGTCTCCCTTCCCGCCCGCCACCCCCCCCCTGCTGCCCCAGCTTTACTCGGCGTTCAAGGCCTGGGTCAGGTCGTCCGCCGTCCGCCTCTTCAAGTCTTCCCGCTGCTGTTCTCTTCTGTGTCACTGTGTGAGGCTCCTTTACACTCATTCAACGTCCTGTTGCGTCTAACGTGGGTTTTACTTCTGATGCCTTTTCGTCTTCTAGGAATAAATGTTCATCAAATCTAACCATTAAATACATTTTCCTTTTTCACAAAACTAGCTTCAGGAAGCATCACGGGGAAATGAACGTACAGTGAAATCCTAGCAAACTATTCTAACTTGTGCTTCAAAGAGGACTTTAAAAATTCTAAATAGCTTCTCAACACGGACACGTGTGCTCGGGGTGCCGCTGCACGTTTCCAGGTGGTTTCCCAGCTAGAGCCCCTGGGGGCTCCCCCCCCCCACCCGCCGCAGCCCTCCCCTTGCTGGGTGGGCCCACTGAGGCCTGTAGCTGGCCGCCATCCTCTGGGGCGCAGGAAGCACCCCGGGCCCTGCCGCTGCGGGGCTGATCCCGGGGTTCTCCTCCCGGAGACCCGAGTGCCTCTCCGTCCATTTCTTCTGTGCGTCCTGCTGACTCAGCGTCCTCTGCATCGTGGGGTTCTTTTGTCTGAGCTCCTCATTTTTGTCAGTAGCACCAATTGCGATGTCATGGTCGCGTGTGGAGCCCTAGCGCTGGCTCAGCGCCTGCCCCTGTCACCAGCCAGCCAGGTCCCGGGGGGGGGGGGGTGGCAGCTTCCCTCCTCACCCCTGCACAGGTGGGCGCACCCCCGCAGATGCGCGGGGTCCCCGTCCGAGGCCCGCAGCCTGGGGGCAGTGCCTGGAGCCCACCGTCGAGCCAGCAGTGGCAGGGGGGCCTCCCAGGCTCGCCTCATGCCTCCATTCTGTGTGATCCCTTTGTGTTTTCTGGGGGGAAAGTGAGGGAAAGGCCGCCACAGGGTTCTCTCGGAGCAGCAGTCCTGGTTTATTTTTAGGAGAAGGAAGCAGATCCTAGATGTTTTCAGAGAGCCGCGCGTCACGTCGGCGCGGAGGGCAGGAGGCAGACCAACAGCCGCGGCACACCTGGCGGCCCTGCTCGGTGCCCACTGCTGCGGGAGCGTGGGGGGGGGGGCGGACAGAGTGGGGCTCCGGGGCCCGCCGGCTTCTCCGCTCCGCCGGCTGCTTCGGGGGCCGCCGCACTTGCACCTGCCAGCCCCGCTCCCGCCACAGCAGGAGCCTCGCAGGCTGGCGCCGGCCCTTAGCATTCCGGGTGCCACCCGCCCGGGCTCTTCTCCATCCTGCCTCTGGCCTGGCCTCCTCCCCCCACACCCGCCCCTCCTACCCCGGGTCTGTCCTTGCCTCCTACCCCCTCCCCCGGCCCGGGAGGAGACGCTGCTGTCCCCAAAGCCGCTCCAGCTGAGGCCGAGTCTGGTGACGTTTACCTCCTCCCTTTCAGCTTTCAGACTTGGACCCGGCACCCCAGAGTGAGGAGCCCATTGTCTTGTGGGAAACCCTGGAGGAGACAGCCCCGCGGTGTCGGGCGTGGGGGGGCCAGCAGGCTAAGCACCTGCTGGGTCCTGCAGAAGGACCGGGGCCCCAGGTTGGATGCAGCCACGACCGTGAGCCGGGGGAGGGGGACAGCCTCCCCGTGAGTCTCACCTGGTGCTCCCCCGCCACCGCCCCGGAAGCCTGGACGGGCCACTCAGGACTGGCAGGCGTGGGGAGCCCAACTCCGCAGCTTCCCGGGGGCAGCGGCTCCCACGGGCGGGGCAATGTGGACAAGCTTCGGAGCCCAGCCGCCCACTCCTGCGGCTCCCCCTCCCCCGCCCACGGAGACCCAGGGGCCAGCTGCGCACAGGCACCCAGGGGGCGCAGGACCCCTGCCCCCCCTTGGGTACCCTCAGCCTCGGGTTTTCCGAGGGTTATGACAAAGGCTGCAACGCCACCCGCCTGTGCTGTCCCACCCCTTGCGGAATGTGTGTGCCCCACGGTCCTGTCCTGCCCCAGCCTGACACTGGCCCCCCGCACAGCTCGCCCTGGCCGTGGGGGGCGGGAGGGGGCAGAGTCGCTAACCTGTCTGGGCCCCGCGCAACCTGAGCAGACAGAGACGGGGTGGAGGGGGGACTGGCCAGCGGGAGGGGGGACGGGGGAGGAGCGGCCTTCCGGAATACCCGAGGTGATCCACCGGAATGCGGAGGGGAACCTTCACTTCTTCGAAATCATCCTTTTAAATTTTTGTTTTTGTTTTAGGATTGTGTGTATTTATTCCTGAGAGGCACTGAGAGAGGCAGAGACCCTGGCAGAGGGAGAAGCAGGTTCCCTGCGGGGACCCCGGGGTCACACCCTGAGCCGGAGGCAGGCGCTCAACCGCTGAGCCCCCCAGGCGTCCCTAATGTTTTATTTTCTATGTGTCTTTTAATAATTAATGAGAAACACTGCAGAGCGCGGTGGGGGTTTCCGGGTGCCACCTGCTGCGAAGATGCGGGGGTGGGGGGTGCCTGCAGGTGGCCCTTGGGGGCAGGAGGAGGAGAGGCCGCAGGTGCTGCAGGTGCTGAGGAGGCTTCCGGAGCCGCCCTGGTCCTGCCCCCTTCTCGAGCATCCTGGGGACGGCCACTGCTCTGGCGGGGTGGGGCCTCAGACCGGGGCTCATTCCGCCCACCAGGCGTCCTCCGCGGTCTGGACCACCCTTTCCCTTGGCCCCGGGGGGCCTTGCACACCCCACCTCCCTGGGGCCCGGCTGTGCTGGCGCTGCCTGACAGGGGGACCTGGAGGGCCGCGGGCCTTCTCCCAGGTTCCCACGATGCCTGTTCCCGGCCCGGCCTCGGAATGAGGCGGGCGCCCAGGCAGAGCCCGCCCCCGGGGCCTGAGCGCCAGCCTCTGTGGTTTCCAGCCACGGGCACAAAGTAGGATTATCCTGACCAAGGGAGGGTCACCTCCGTTTTCCCTGGGCCAGCTCCTTCCTCTCGAAATCCCCTCTGCCTCGTCTGCAAGGTAGCCCCCCACCCTCTGTCCATCTCTCTCTCCCTCAGGGTTCTTAATATGAGGAGAGGCGACTGACACAGTGACGGGGTACAGACGGGCTGCACTAGTGGAGGGACTGACCCCATGCGTGGCTGGGGCACAGGCCAGTTGGTGTGTTTGGCCTTCAGCCCCGCCAGGCCCTCCCGACCCAGGGCCGGGCCCTTGCAGTCCAGGACCCCCGCCAAAGCAGCAGCGTGAGCAGCAACAAGTCCTCGGCACCGTCCGGGGCCCACACCGACTTGGAAGCTGGGGGGCAGCCCACAGGGTGAGGAGCTGCTTCAGCAACGCCGAGCAGGCAGGGTTCCTGGCGGTCACCTCTCCTCCTCTCCTCTGCAGGCCTGGCCCTGTGTGGCCTCGGGCTCCAAATGACCTCGGGGAACAGAGGGAGGGGACCACTGCCCGGGAGGAAAGGGCTGCTCCAGCCAGAGGGTCCCGAGCAGACGCAAACAGTGGCCCCCTCACACACACCCTGGAACCTGCTAGAAAATAACGTGCAGCCCAGGATGGAGTCACGGCTGTGGCCGGCAACAAAAAAGCCCTCTTCTGGCCCCTGGTTGTCAGAGTAGTTCATGCAAGCCAGGAGGGGAACTCAAACCCATTTTTCCCTATTATTATTTTTAAAGATTTTATTTGTTCATGAGAGACACACACACACAGAGAGAGAGAGAGAGAGAGGCAGAGACACAGGCAGAGGGAGGAGCAAGTTCCATGCAGGGAGCCTTAGGAGCGACTCGATCCCAGGACCCCGGGGTCACGCCCTGAGCCGAAGGCAGATGCTCAACCAAGGCAGATGCTCAACCGCTGAGCCACCCGGGCGTCCCTCTCCCAACCCTTTGTAGAACGGTTTGGGAACTCGAGCCCCTCGGCCTCGCAGTGCCTTGGTGCGCTCCCGATTCTCAAGGGTGTTCTCTTACGAAACCACAGGACAGTCACCAAATTTGGGCGCAGGGATCCAACCCTTGAGCCCAGCACAGCCTCCAGTTCTGCCTCGTGGACCGTGTCCACTGGGGTCACCGGCAGTGTCCTCCCTGGTGTCATACCCCGCCCTGGCCGCGCTCCCTCGGCCTTCCTCCTCCAGGATGGCGGACTGGTTGAGGAAGGAAGACAGCAGGCGACATCTGACCACCTGTCACAATGATCACTCGCCAGTGAAGAGCCGATGGACACGGTGGGCCTCCGCGTGGGGCGCTGTGGGCACCTCTCTGCGGTATCCCCTCTGCAGACGCTGGACCCATGTCCGGTGACGAGGAAAGGGAACAACCGAGTGAGCTTAGGAACAGGGGCTTCCCCTGGGAGCCTCAGGAGGCCCCAGCCCCCACCCACACCTTCACTGGGCCCTGGGGGAGACCCCAGCACAGGCCCGGCAAGGCTGGGGTAGGGGCAGAGGGAGAAGCCGACGTCCCGCTGAGCAGGGGCTCAGAGGCTCACCATCGGGAGCCTAAGTGGCCGGGCCACCCAGGGACCCAGGGCGCGGGGGGCATCATGTGTCAAAGCCTACATCTCTGCTGCCTTTCTGCTAGGCCCATGATCCGTATTTGCCTCTGAATAAACCGAAGGAGCCCTGTCCCCACTCCAAGGGGGCTGCAGGAAAGCTAACCATTCTCTGAGGTTGTCCTGGCCCCAAACCCGGTACCAGATCCCACACGGGGCCCAGGACAAGAGCTGAAAACCCACCTGCCCGCTGGCATCACAACCCCTGATGATTGATGAAAGAACACCTGTTGTCTGTCCCCTGACACCACCTCTGACGGGACCGTACCCTGGAGTCCCGAAGGAACAGCACCCGGGCCCCAGGGGACAACGGCCGCCCAGCCCCGGGGTCTCCCAGAAGCTGCGCAGGCTCTTCTCTGTCACCCACACCCGGCAGGAAGCCGCCCCACCTGCTCTGGCTGGCGTCTGCCTTTGGCTTGTGAGAGGCCTAGAGCCCTCTTGGCTGGTCCTGGGGCCGCCCCCAGGTCCTCGGGCCCTGAGGGGACGGGCAGTGAAGGCCAGTGGTGGCCGGGCCTGGGTGCAGGTGGGGGCGTGCCGGGTGGAGATGAGGAGGGTGCAGGTAGGGGGTGCTGGGTGCAGGTGGGGGGTGCCGGGTGCAGGTGGGGGGTGCCAGACGCAGGTGGGGAGGGTGCAGGGTGCAGATGGGGGCTGCCAGGTGCAGGTGGGGAGGGTGCAGGCGGGAAGGCTACTGGGTGCAGGTGGAGGGTGCTGGGTGCGGGTGTTGGGGGGTGCCGGGTACAGGTGGGGAGGGTGCCGGGTGCAGGTGGGGGGTGCCAGATGCAGGTGAGGGGGCCCGGGTGCAAGCGGGGAGGCTGCCGGGTGCAGGTGGGGAGTGCAGGGTGCAGGTGAGGGGGCCCGGGTGCAAGCGGGGAGGCTGCCGGGTGCAGGTGGGGGGTGCAGGGTGCAGGTGAGGGGGCCCGGGTGCAGGCGGGGAGGCTGCCGGGTGCAGGTGAGGGGGCCCGGGTGCAGGCGGGGAGGCTGCCGGGTGCAGGTGAGGGGGCCCGGGTGCAGGCGGGGAGGCTGCCGGGTGCAGGTGGGGGGTGCAGGGTGCAGGCGGGAGGGTGCCGGGTGCAGGCGGGCTCTCCGCAGCCGAGCAGGGTCCGCGCGCCAGGAGGGAGCGCGCTCCTCGGAGAAGGGGCCGCTGCGGTGCTCCGTGCTGTCCGCGGACGCTCGCGGCCCGGGTCCCTCGCGGGGGCTTCCCTCCCCCAGTCCCGCCACCGCCCCCCCGCCGGGGGCGCCTCCACCTTTCTCCACCCGCACCGCGTCGCCCACTCGGTCACCGCCCCCGGGCCTGGCTGGAGGCCGGCGGGCGGGAGCGGGGGGTCCCGGCGAAACCCGCGCGGGAGGAAGGACCAGCGCGCCTGATGCGGAGCCCGCGCGGGGAGCAGCCGAGTGCGCGGCCTCCCGCAGCCTAGAGCGTCACCGGAAGTGCCGCGCCGCCGCGCCGGGGCCCGAGCGCATCCGGCGAACGGCGGGGCTGCAGGTGAGTGTCGCTGCGGTGCTGCGGGCGGTGCCGGAGCGGGAACCCGGGGCCCGGGCGCGGCTCCGTGTGCTGACGCGGGGCTCTCGCTTCACAGAGCTGCACGTGCGCCCCAGGGGAGTCCCCGCCGGACCGCGCGGCGGCCCCGACCTCGTCCCCCGACCATCCTGAGGGGCCGCGACCTCCTCCCCGACCACCCTGAGGGACCCCGACCTCCTCCCCGACCATCCTGAGGGGCCGCGACCTCCTCCCCGACCACCCTGAGGGACCCCGACCTCCTCCCCCGACCACCCTGAGGGACCCCGACCTCCTCCCCGACCATCCTGAGGGACCCGACCTCCTCCCCGACCATCCTGAGGGACCCCGACCTCCTCCCCCGACCACCCTGAGGGACCCCGACCTCCTCCCCCGACCACCCTGAGGGACCCCGACCTCCTCCCCCGACCACCCTGAGGGACCCCGACCTCCTCCCCGACCATCCTGAGGGACCCCGACCTCCTCCCCCGACCATCCTGAGGGACCCCGACCTCCTCCCCGACCATCCTGAGGGACCCCGACCTCCTCCCCCGACCACCCTGAGGGACCCCGACCTCCTCCCCCGACCACCCTGAGGGACCCCGACCTCCTCCCCCGACCACCCTGAGGGACCCCGACCTCCTCCCCGACCATCCTGAGGGACCCCGACCTCCTCCCCCGACCACCCTGAGGGACCCCGACCTCCTCCCCGACCATCCTGAGGGACCCCGACCTCCTCCCCGACCATCCTGAGGGACCCCGACCTCCTCCCCGACCACCCTGAGGGACCCCGACCTCCTCCCCGACCATCCTGAGGGACCCCGACCTCCTCCCCGACCATCCTGAGGGACCCCGACCTCCTCCCCCGACCATCCTGAGGGGCCGCGACCTCCTCCCCCGACCATCCTGAGGGGCCGCGACCTCCTCCCCGACCACCCTGAGCGCCCCGACCTCCTCCCCCGACCACCCTGAGGGACCCCGACCTCCTCCCCTGACCATCCTGAGAGACCCTGACCTCCTCCCCGACCATCCTGAGGGACCCCGACCTCCTCCCCTGACCATCCTGAGAGACCCTGACCTCCTCCCCGACCATCCTGAGGGACCCTGACCTCCTCCCCTGACCATCCTGAGAGACCCCGACCTCCTCCCCCGACCATCCTGAGGGACCCCGACCTCCTCCCCCGACCATCCTGAGGGCCCCAGTCCTCCTCCCCGACCATCCTGAGGGACCCCGACCTCCTCCCCTGACCATCCTGAGGACCCTGACCTCCTCCCCTGACCATCCTGAGGGACCCCGACCTCCTCCCCCGACCATCCTGAGAGGCCCCGACCTCCTCCCCCGACCATCCTGAGGGACCCCGACCTCCTCCCCCAAGCATCCTGATGGCCCCGGACCTCCTCCCCCCGACCATCCTGAGGGACCCCGACCTCCTCCCCTGACCATCTTGAGAGACCCCGACCTCCTCCCCTGACCATCCTGAGGACCCCGACCTCTTCCCCCAAGCATTCTGAGGGACCCCGACCTCCTCCCCTGACCATCCTGAGGGACCCCGACCTCCTCCCCTGACCATCTTGAGAGACCCCGACCTCCTCCCCTGACCATCCTGAGGACCCCGACCTCTTCCCCCAAGCATCCTGAGGGACCCCGACCTCCTCCCCCTGACCATCCTGAGGGACCCCGACCTCCTCCCCTGACCATCCTGAGGGACCCCGACCTCCTCCCCCAAGCATCCTGAGGGACCCCGACCTCCTTGCCTGACCATCCTGAGGACCTCTGCACCTCCTCCCCCTGACCATCCTGAGGACCCCTACACCTCCTCCCCCTGACCATCCTGAGGACCCCTACACCTCCTCCCCCTGACCATCCTGAGGACCCCTACATCTCCTCCCCCTGACCATCCTGAGGACCCCTACACCTCCTCCCCCTGACCAGTGCAGCGACCTCTGGGACAGCCTCACCTGATCTTTGTGACGGTCACCAGGGGTCGCTTCATTCCCAGCTGCGTGCACACTTTCACCCGCCCTATTTTTTAGTTGAGGTTACGTTGTTTCCAAGGTTTGCTCTTAAGCAAGTCAGAGGTGCAGTGTCATACAGTGAGCGCCTGTGATCTCTGTGCGGCAGCTCCCCACCGGCGAGACGTCGGGGCGCCTGGAGGCCCCGTGGCTTGTCAGCTGCCGGGCGTCTCCCTTGTCTCCCCCTCCGCAGGTGTTGCCATCCTGAAGTCTCTGCTACCCTTAGAGTACAAAGTGATAGTTATGTTGCCTTTCTGAATTACAAATGAGGGAGTTATATTTAAAAATACAGTGGCCTTTTGTCAGCTTTTTTGTGTGGATTACTTGACCCTTACTGATTTTGTTTTCTCATTAATACGTAGTGGTCCTTATGTATTAAGTATATGAATCTTTATGTTATAAATATACCTTGTCCCTGGGGTTTTCTTTTTTCATTTCTTTGTTTTTTTACATTAAATTTCCTTGTGTAGTTAAATCTGCCAGACTTTACCTTTGGTGTTAAGCACAGCAAAAAACATTCCACAATCCAAAACTGCACTACTCAAATTTTTATTTTTTTGGTTTCATATTTTTATATTCAAACCTCTGTAATTATCAAGAAGCATTTTAAATCCCTAGTTATGTCTCCAGACATCTGAGGACTGACCAGAGATGCGGGGCAGAACCAGAGCAGGTGGCTAGCAGGTGCCCCCACACCCACCTGTGCTCTGCACCTGCCTGGGTGGGCCCAGGGGGCCAGCCTGGTCAGGACAGCATTCCCAGAGGGTACCTTATGGAACACTACTAACAGGGGAGTCTGTTTAGTCGTGACTTTGATTTCTGGCTGCAGAACAGCCCCAGTGGAGTCCCCAGGAGAAGGGACTTTTTTCCCTTCACTTCCCATCACTTTCTCCCCTTGTCTTCTTTCTTACTCAGGCAGGTGTCCCCACTCCTGGTGCTTCTGCAAGGCACAGCAAGGAGGGCCTGCAAGCCTGGGTCTCCAGAACACCATGGACAGGGCTACCCCGGTGGACACACATGCAGGTGAGGGGTGGACAGCCAGGTGGGGTCAGGGAGGAGGGGACAGCTTAGGAATAGGGCTCCAGAGCCTACCTGCCTGGCTGCTAGGGGATGTAGCTGGGCTTGGGCAGCACCTCCCAGTCCCCTTCTTTGCCTGGCATGGCTCCCACCCCTTCTGCCTGCTGGCCTCAGCACTCCCTGTTCCATCCCTTTGCTCCCCTGACCAACGTCTGCACCCCTGTCTCTTCTCTGGCCCCCCTGCCTGGAGATTTCTTAGAATGAGATTATCAGTTCTGGCCCCTTTTCTCGGCCAGCCTCAGACTAGGTGACCCTGAAGAGTGTGATGAGTGAAAACCCAGGCCCCTCTCTATTCTGAAGGTTTAAGGCCATGTTTATGGGTCGTCGGAGCTGAGGACTCCTATCCAGTTTACTGTTGTTGGTGTTACTACAGCGTGAGACAACCAGTGCTCAGGACAACAGCGTCCTCCCCTACGCAAGGATGCCCGCACTGCCTCAGGCTCTTCACCGTCATACTCTGATGTGTCGGGTTCGGCAGTGGGAGCCTGCGTGGAGTACGGCCATGGCTCCTAGAACACACTGCACACCCCCCACACACCTGCACCTGTTCTTTGAAGTCAGAGAACCCTTGTGTCCCGTGATTCAGCTAACCTGTGTCCACGAACAGCACTCACCCCTACTTTGGGTTTTGCCTTGGAGCTGCCCAGCTGTCTGCCCTTCCAGTCCCGGACATCTAGGCTGTGCCTCTCCCTCCCTGCCTCCCTCCTCTGACCTTAATCCTGGCCAGGCCCAGGCGCGCTTCTCCACAACCCTGCGGTTTGAGACTAAATAATAATGTAGCAAATGTCAACTTACCCAGAGGGGTGGGAGAGAAACAGGTTACAACCAAACACAGAGTTTTAAAGGGAATAAAGAGCACCCTTCTTGGTTGCTGGCTCCCAGCACCTGCCACAGGATCCGTGGCCTGGAAGTGGAATAGAAGCAAGTGTGAGGCCAGTGGTGGGCCTGACAGGTCTGGTGTGCGTCACTCTGGAGACTGGCTTCTTGGCCAGGGGACTGAATTTCTTAATTAGAAACCACGTTGTAACCTTTTGGGAAGACTTCCCTCCGTCAGGGTTTCTCAGCCTTGCCAGTGGACATTCTGGGATGGAAGACTCCTCGTTGTCAGGGTGTGTTGTGCATCGTGGGATACTTAGCGTTCCTGGCCTCTGCCCACAGGATTCCAGTAATGCCCCCTCCCAGCTGGGACAACCAAAGATATTTTCCGAGGTAGCCAAACTGCCCCAGTTGAGAATGAGGGCTCCAGGTTTAGGGCTCCTTGGTGCCCCCTGGGAGGTTGTCACTGAAAGGATGCCCTTCCCCTCCCCCCGCCCCCCTCCCCCCACCTGCTGGTGCCTGGGATGGCCTCGGGGCAGGCAGTTCAGGGACCTGAAGCCTGACCCACAGGAGCTGGAAAGGGTGTGTGTGCCCCTCCCCCCATTTTAACTCTGAATAACTCCCGCTTCAAAACCAGTGCTAGGGGTCAATTTCTGGAACATCTAAGTGTGCCAAACCACAAGACCAGATGGGGGGGGGGGGTGGCTCCCAGAGGGCCTCCCGCCTTGGCCTGTGCCTGGGGCCTCTCCCCATCTCCAGGTGCTCAGTGGGACAGCCCCTGCATTAGGGAATCCATGGAAAGTGGCTGTGGGTGCCTGCCTGCGCTAAGCTGCCCCAGGGACCACTGGCCTTGCCCCCGCCCCTGCCCTGCAGGGGCCTTTACCCCCTGGGCTGCCGCAGCCCTTAAGAAGTGTGGCTGCGGTGTGGGCATGGCCCCTGTGGAAAGCTGCTCTTGAGGTCGATGGGCTTGCCCTGGGGGGGTGCCCTCCTTGAGCCAAGTGCAAGGCGGCATCCTTGTCTCACCTCCCAGGTGCCCCTGTAGGCGCAGCAAAGGTGGCAAGAACTGCCCAGTGTTTGGCGACCACACCCCTAAAGTCATTTATTTAAATGGGCGCGTGGTCTGTGCCCAGGAGCCAGCGGGGCCAGGCTGTGCTCAGCCAGGACGGGTGCCCCTCAGCCCAGCCGGCTCTGTCTCCTGTCGCTGGCTGTTGCTTACTCTTGGCACTGACCTCTGAGTAAGGATTCTCTTGTGTGGACCAGAGGCCCTTTGTGCTGGGCTGTGGGGAGCTGTCAGGGACAGAGTTGTCTTGGGAAGTCCAGGATTGCAGAAGTGAGCTTCTGGGGCCAGAATGTGTGCCACCCAGGACCCCTGCTTTGCTGCCAGTTGTCTTTGCCTTCCAGGCCGTACAGCAGAAGCAGGGGCACCCAGAGCCTTCTGGGTTTCTGTCTCCTGCTCTCCTGAGCCTGAGGGTAGAGGCTCAGGCTACCGTAGAGTCCCAGCGGAGAGTCCTGATTGATTAGCTCCCTGCCCTTGCCCACTCCTGGGACCATGGGTGTCCGGCGCTGGGGAGAACTGGGCAGGGATGGGCTGGCACTACAGGTGTCGGGCGCCCGCCCTTACTGTCAGCGGCGTCTTACCCAGATGGCCACCACCAGTCCACGCGGCTGCGTACCATCAGAGCTTCTTTAGGCCCCCTGTCATACCTGTCTGACCCTCTCTTCCAGCTTCCCTGGCACTGGCATCAGGTGACAGCCAGGCTTCTGGCTGTGCCGCTTCAGTGGCCGAGCGTGGGGCGCAGAGCGCAGAGCCGACGGTAAGGCAGGAGGCTTTGGAGGAAGAAGGGACACGGCATGGAGAGAGCACGCAGGGGCCTCCCTGGACACATGAGCCCCCGGACCGCTGCGGGAATGAGGGGGCCAGAGACAGCCCCAGAGGTTCCCCTAGGGTTCCAGAGGTTTCTGAGACACCCGGAGGGGATACTGGCCATGAGAGCAGTGCGCCGCTGGGGTCAGAGGCCGCCCTGAGAGCTCTGCCGGCCACGGGCAGAAGAGGCCCCGGGAGGGGGCGGCCTTACCAGTGCAGCACCTGCGACCGTAGCTTCAAATGCTATTCGGATGCGGCGAAGCATCAGAGCATTCACTCCGGGGAGAAGCCATACTCGTGCAGCGACTGCGGCAAGGCCTTCATCCACAGCTCACACGTGGTCCGCCACCAGCGCACGCACCACGGCGAGAAGCCCTACGTGTGCAAGGAGTGTGGGCGGGCCTTCAGCCAGAGCTTCAACCTGGTACGGCACCAGCGGACTCACACAGGCGAGAAGCCGTATGGCTGTGCCGAGTGCGGCAAGGCCTTCGGGCAGCGCTCGGATGCCGCCAAGCACCAGAGGACGCACACGGGCGAGCGGCCGTACGCCTGCAGCGAGTGCGGCAAGGCCTTCCTGCACAGCTCCAACGTGGTGCGTCACCAGCGCACACACCGCGGCGACAGCCCCTACGAATGTCAGGAGTGCGGCCAGGCCTTCAGCCAGAGCTCCAACCTCCTGCAGCACCGGCGAGTGCACACGGGCGAGAAGCCGTACGCCTGCCCCGAGTGCGGCCGCGCCTTCAGCCGCAGCTCCTTCCTCAGCGAGCACCGGCGCATCCACACGGGCGAGAAGCCCTACGCGTGCGGCGAGTGCGGACGCGCGTTCCGGGCCCTGTCCGGCTTCTTCCGGCACCGGCGCGTCCACACGGGCGAGAAGCCCTTCCAGTGCGCCCAGTGCAGCCGCGCCTTCCGCCTGAGCTCACACCTGATCCAGCACCAGCACATCCACAGCGTGGAGTGAACCCCCTCCCCCCCCCCCCCCCCCGTGGGGACAGGGAGCAGGCCCTGGACCCTGCATGCCCGGGGGGGCTGCGGCCCTCGTCCTACCCGCGGGTGGAGGGGGAGGGAGCCAGTGCCCCGAGGTCTGGCCTATGGGGAGCCCCCCGGGGCGTCTGCTGCCCGGCCCAGCGGTCAGGGGGCCAGGAGGAGGCCCAGGGAAGGCTGCTTTCCTGGGCGGGGAATGCGGAGTTCCCTGCAGGGGGAAGAGGTGTCCACCAGAACAAATTTCACATCTTTAACACTTCGTGCTGACGTGCAATTCACATAGGGTGAAGTGCATAGAGCTTAAGGCTGGGTTTTATGAGATTTGACCACAATAGCCTGTTTTGACCTTGAGAACTGCCGTGAGGTCTCCATCCCACCTTCAAACCAAACCCCCTTAGCCTCCAAGGCAACCAGTGATCTTTCTGTCACTCTTTCTGCTCATTCTAGAACTTAAATAGAATGATTCAACATCTACTTTTCCGACTGACTTCTTTCCCACTACTTAACGTTTTTGAGACTTATCTGTCTATCAGGAGTTGTTTGTTTTGGGTTTTGTTGCTGGTTGCTGGGGTTTTTGGTTTTTGTTTGTTTGTTTTTCTTAGTTCCATAGCACGTTTTAAAAGGCAAGAGTCACTTTCTACTTTGTATCAAAGCTCTGTGTTTATATCTGTGTGTCTTGTCAAGGTAGGAGCTCCTGTAGCCAGAATGATTTATTTTATTTTATTTTTTATTTTTATTTTTATTTTATTTATTTTATTTTATTTTTTTTAAAGATTTTATTTATTATTTATTTATGAGAGACAGAGAGAGAGGCAGAGACACAGGCAGAGGGAAAAGCAGGCCCCAAACAGGGAGCCTGACGTTGGGACTCCATCCCAGGTCTCCAGGATCAGGCCCTGGGCTGAAGGTGGTGCTAAACCACTGAGCCACCCAGACTGCCCTATTTTTTTTTTTTTAATATTTTATTTATTCATTCATGAGAGACACAGAGAGATAGAGAGGCAGAGACACAGGCAGAGGGAGAAGCAGGCTCCATGCAGGGAGCCCGATGCAGGACTCCATCTCGGGACTCCAGAATCATGCCCTGGGCCAAAGGCAGGCACCAAACTGCTGATCCACCCAAGGATCCCCCAACCAGAATGATTTTTAACACAGCCCTCCATACAGAGTATGCCAAAGCAGAATACCTTCCACCAAAGGGTGTTGGTGAAATATGTAGGGGAGTATGTGAAAGATGCTTACAGAGGAGACAGCGAGCTTGAGCAGAGGAGGCAAGAACACAGATCTGCTATGTTTTCACACCAAGTATGTAGCTTGAAGAACTCTGCTCAGCCTCATAAAGGCAGTACAAGAAAAGAAAGTTTAAGATTTAAAATTTGTCCCTTTTTTTAGATTTTACTTAACATATAGTGTAGCACTGGTTTCTGAAGTAGAATTCAGTAATTCAATATTTGTACCTTCTGGCTGCCTGGGTGTCTCAGATGGTTGAACGTCTGACCCTTGTTTTGGGCTCAGGTCTGATCTCAGGATCATGAGATCAAGGCCCGTGTTGGGCTCCATGCTCAGCAGAGAGTCTGCTTGGGATTCTTTCCCTCTCTCTGTCACTCTGCCCCCACCGTGCTAGCATGCTCTACAAAGAGATAAAAAAAGAAAAAGAAAAGAAAGGAAAAGATATTTGTACTTTCAATAAATGTTTCCTAAGCACTTAGTTGCCCAGGCTCTCTGCCACTGTTCTGAGACAAAACCACCATGACACGTGCATTCAGGGACTCTACAGGTTAGAGAGTGAAAGAGATGAGGAAAGCCATGTGTGTCATGCCCAATAAAATGCCCAGTTACAGAAGTACCTCCAGGGAAGTAAACATAGGAGATGCACAAAGATGATCAGGGCTGGGGAAAGAAATTGGGATGAGCTTCCAGGGGTGGTGATTCCTGAGCTGGTTCTTCAGAATATTTAATCAACAGATGGACTAAATGTTTTGTATGAAGCAGAGGTCAGGGTGTGCTGGGGGTGTGAAAGGGTATGAGAAATGTGCTCACTCAGGGAACCTTGGAATCTGCGGAGAAACCAGAAAGTAAAATTTAAGTGAATTCATTATTCATAACTTAACATTTTACATAAAAAAAAAAAAAAACATTTTACATCACATCATGACAGGGTTGTGGATATGGATATTTGTTATTTGCCAGGTAGGAGGGGCAAAGTGTCTTAGTTGCACATTCTAGAACTCTGCCGTAATAAATTGGATGAGGTTATTTTGTTGAAAGTTTACTGTAACCACTAAGATCAATCTGAGCAGTCACCTGGCCATGAGTCCTAGGGTCCAGCTTCATGATCCCAGACTGCCGTGGTCAGGCTACGGTTTGATGCTACTTCATGGTTATTATCTGCTCTAGCTTAACCACTGATTGTGAGTTACTGTGGGTCCTGTAACTGGCTGGGACCTCCAAAATAGCAGTACAAGTCTAGGGCTCTTGTGGGCATCGATTTCTTTTTCAGAAGTGGGCTTAGGCCCAGGGTTATGCAGAGTTGCCCTCAGATTGGATTCAGTGACACCACAGACATTGGGTTGCTGACTCTTGGGCCAAGGGTGAGGTAGAAACAGCCCAGGACTCCCACACTGAGCCAAAATATTCAGATAGGCTGAAGGGTCCCAGGTTTGTGGTTCCTCTCAGATACCAGTAGAAACCAAAGCAGTCACTCTGGAGGAGAGCTTGTGTTACTTAGACCTGCTGTATTCCTGTTGAGAAGGTCAAGCAATGACCTCAGAGAGCACCCAGCACCCAGGAAGGTCTCACTGAATGAGGGTCAACAAAATAGCAAACAGACATAAACCTCAAAGAACTGCAGATAACGACATTGCCAGTAACGTAGGCAAGAGAATAGTTACGTATGACGTGTGTACAGGAATAAGACAGTCACAGCAGTGAGAAAACAATGAGGGACTATCAGGCATGAACAGGCAGTTTTTAAAGAACTTTTAAAAATGGAAATGCAATTGCTGGACTAGAACTCAGTGGGGTGGGTTAAATAATGGATTAGACACTGCTGAAGAGGGCATTAGTGTGGGGGAAGATGCATCCAAGGAAATCGAATACCACACAGACAAGGAGAGGAAAAATCCATTGAGAATGTGACAGGATTTGTAAAACAGAATAAGGCTCAACGTGGAGCTGATAGGAGCCCCAGGAGGAGAGAGTGAAAGAGAGGACACAGGTGAGGCTCTGCGATGATGCACCCCATGATGATGCAAATTCCAACTTTATTAGCTCCTGGCTACCACAGCCCACCCCGTCCCATTCTCCATCCAGGCTCAAGTTCTCATACTGTGCAGGGTTGAGAATGGAGCTGAAGGTGAGGTCAGGCAGCGAGACAGCAGCCAGCTCCACCTGGGGAAGACGAGTGTTTGCATCACAGTGTTAACTGGCCCAGTCTCCCCATAATCCGGAAACCAAATCATGAAAGGAGAGGACACCGAACTCGTTACCAGTACACTGGAAGTTGCAGCCCTCCTCCAGACCCGGACCCACCACCTTCAACATGTGAGTCACAGAGGACAACTGCAAACAAATAGTGCCAGTCTTCAGCTCAGAGTGCCTGGAGGGGCCTGGCATCTGTGCAGGCTCATTTCATTCCTCACAAGGACAAGATTCTGCACTTTACAGGACAGAATTATTCTGGGCCTCTGTTTATAGTGTTCCTACAGGCTTTTCTTTATTTAATGAAAAACATAAATTCACAGATCTGGGAAGCATAATGTATATGAAGCCAGAAAACGAGAAATCCACACCCAGACACAACATGGTGAGAGCACAGACTAGAAGAGATGTTCACGTCCGAGAGAAAGGCTTGATCACCCACAAAGGAGCCGCAGTCACACCATCAGCAGACTTCTGTGAGCAACACAGAAGTGGCATTTGGCTCGGCCTCTTCGATGTGCTGGGAGGAAACACCTGCCAACCTAGAACTGCACGCCCTGCAACATTATTTTTTGTAAAGAAGATGGAAGCAGACATTCAAAGATACATAAAATATAAGATCGTTTATCAGTAAGGAACTTTCGCTGAAACAACCTCTGAAGTTTATACTGCAAAGAGGGAAAATGATCGCAGGTGATGGTCCTCGATAGGAGACGGAACAGGGAGCAAACAAAATGACCAAGTGCACTCTGTCCAAACACTCCGTATATAAGAGCAATGTTGGCTGAGATACAGGACCACAGCGTCAGTGAAGGCAGGAGCAGACGGAGGCGTGAGGCCGCCAAGGGAGCGATGTCGCACGCAGGTGGCCGTACGGATGACGAGCCAGGGTGCAGCAGGAAGCGGGTGGCGCCTGACGACACCTGGAGTCCGGGTCCTTCACAGGAGACCGCGAGCCGCCCAGAGACGGGCTGGGAGCTGCTGTGCCTGTACCGGGGGCTCGCGGCCAGCGAGCGTCGCCTGTGCCCACGGACTGCTGGCCACCTTCGCTCCTGCGTGGTGGGGAGCCAGCGTCCCTGGCATCCGAGCAACGTTCTGACGTGCAAGTGAGAAATCAATCCAGAGGGAGGGCGTGCCCGGGCAGCTCCATTGCTGGAGCACCTGCTTTGGCTCAGGTCATGATCCTGGGGTCCGGGGGTCGAGCCCACATCAGGCTCACTGCTCAGGAGGGCATATGCTTCTCCCTTTGCTCATGCTCGCTTGCTCTCTCTTCTCGCAAATAAACTAAGATCTTTAAAAAATGGTACAAAAGGTAAAAGGCAAAGAGGCCAGTGAGGAGGCAGACAGATTACGACCAGCGAGAATTCCAGGAAAAAACAGAAGGTGGTGGGAGTGGGATGTCCAGGGACCTCCTGCGATCCTCCCCAGGACTGACGACCCGCGTCCCTGCGGTGGGAGCACCTGCCAGCACCCCTGCGAGCGAGCAGCACGGCACTGCAGGGCCGGTGGCCACGTGCAGAGGCCTAGAAGCACACTCGGGGCGACCCCTGGGGGACCTCACACCGTGCAGATAGAAGGCAGTGGACGGAGGCTTTAAACATTACACGTGAAAATAACCTGCAGCCTAAAAGCTGCCGCGTACTCGTGATGCTGGTGGTTAAACGTTATTTTCCAATACGCAAATTCACCAAAAATGTGTCATGACTTCTTGTGAAACATCTTTTCAGGAGGCGCCGTGAGGAGATCTCCAAAACACGGAGGACCTGTGCGAGAGGAGCGAGGGGGCTCCAGGGAGCAGGGCTCCACAGGTGGTGGAGGATGGCCCCAGGGTGGCGGGAGCCAAAGCAGAGGTTGGGGGCCAGGTCTGGTTGCCAAGCTCACTTGCAGGCACTGTTATTTACTGTCCTTCCACATACAGAACACACTTACCCCCCTTTCTTTAAGATTTTTTTTCTGAATATTTATTTATTTACTTATGATAGACATAGAGAGAGGCAGAGACACAGGAGGAGGGAGAAGCAGGCTCCATGCCAGGAGCCCGACGTGGACTCAATCCCGGGACTCCAGGATCGCGCCCTGGGCCAAAGGCAGGTGCCAAACCGTTGAGCCGCCCAGGGATCCCCCCTTTCTTTAAGATTTTTACTTATCAGAGAGAAAGAGCACAAGCCGGTGGCGGACTGAAGCAGAAGCAGAAGTGGGTTTCCCGCTGAGCAGGGAGCCTGACACGGGGCTCGATCCCAGGACCCTGAGATCATGACTGGAACCAAAGGCTGATGCTTCACGGATGGAGCCCCCAGGCGCCCTGACACCTACCCCTTTTATGGCACGAAAAGTCCCATCCAGCTGCCATATCAGGCACCAAGGCTAATAGAGTCTCATGATTTCCATCAGGACTGGAGGTAGAGGAGATGCCTCTTAAGCCAGAGACCTATAAACTATAAAGAAAAAGTATCTGAACTTCAGCAACTGGATTTTTTTTAAAGATTTTATTTATTTATTCGTGAGAGACACAGAGAGAGAAAGAAGTAGAGACACAGGCAGAGGGAGAAGCAGGCTCCACGCAAGGAGCCCAACGTGGGACTCGATCCCAGGACCCTGGGATCACGCCCTAGGCTGAAGGCGGATGCCAAACCGCTGAGCCACCCGGGGATCCCCCTGCAACTGGAGTTTAAAACACCTCCCATCCCTCGCCCCCCTCGAGCTACAGAACCTGGAGGGAGAGCCTGGCCATGGGTGCGTGGCAGCCCTGCCCCGGGGCCCTCCTGCCCGCCTGTCTGGGGGGCCCTGCCCACAGTGGGACGGGGGGAGGGGTGGCACACAGGCCTCGCATGGGACCGTCACACTGTCCCCCGAGTCAAGGGCTTGGGGTCCACCCTCACTGGGGATGCCCTCTGCTAGTCCCGGGCAGGTTCCCTGGGTGGGCACCGATGGGAGCACGGCCCAGCTCCTGGCCAGGCAGCCCAGCGGGCACAGCCTCCCCCCGTCCCTCTGTGAAGAGAGCCCGAGAGGCAGCTCGGTGGAGGGGACACGCCGCAAAGGACGCAGCACGGGGGCGGCGACCCCCCGCGTGATGGCCACAAGCAGTTCGTTGTACACGGTCCCCAGTGCTGCTTCCACAGTGAGGAAAACACAAAGGACGTCCCACTGAGCAGAGCCGGGCACTTAGAATGCAAGGTGTTTGCTTGCGGCGTCCGTCAGGGGGCCACGCCAACGTCCCCTCCAATCCCGTCCGTCTTCTCCACGACACCCGACCCCCCGAAACCTGCCGAGAAGACCCAGGTTCTCGGGGAGAGCCCAGGACACAGGGAAGGACCCCAGGGCGGCAGGACCCGCTCCTCCGGCCCCGGGGCACAGCCACACGCCAGGGCTGCACAGGGGCCTGGGGACCAGCCTCCCCGGGTCGGCCAGGCCCGCGGCCACCTCCTGGCGGGGGTGCCACCCCCGAGGCGCAGGGTCCCAAGGCTCTGCAGGAGGGAGGCCCGATGACAAGCATGGTGTCGGAGGCGTGCCAGTCGGGGGCACCTGTGCGGCCCACGAAGCAGGGGACGCTGAGCGGGGCTCCAGGCAGCTGAGCGTGGATGTGGCCAGGGCCACGACTCGCCGTCCTCTGCCTGCAGCCCGCGTGCTCCGTGTCAGCAGCGGCCCCTGCCGCGTCTCCAGGAACCTGGCAAATGCAGGGAGGCCACGCTTCCCAAACTAGGAGGGGGACAGGGCCCCTCAGCGGGGTGAAGGGCTCATCCTGCACCAGACGTCACAGGCGGGAGCGTGTGGCCGTTGGCCACACGACAGGCGAAGGCCACAGCCAGAGAGAAAAGGAGCAAACAGAAGAGCCCTCCCGAGCCCGGGTGCTCGGCAACGTTCCCCTTTTGTTTTGTCTCGCGTGTGGTGGGCAGCAGGGGGAGGTTCGCTGAGCCATAGTGAGTGGTAGACAAAGCCCCGCGGGGAGGGGACCCGAGAGGGCTGCCCTCTGTTCCACCTTTTTAATTTAATTTTATTTTTTAAAGATTTTATTCATTTATTCATGAGAGAAACAGAGAGACAGAGGCAGAGACCCAGGCAGAGGGAGAAGCAGGTTCCACACAGGGAGCCCGACGTGGGACTCGATCCCAGGACCCCGGAGTCAAGCCCTGGGTGGAAGGCACATGCTCAACCACTGAGCCACCCAGGCGTCCCTCTGTTCCACCTTTTTATGTATTTACTTATTTATTTATTTTTTGGTTCCACCTTTTAAAAGAAAACCAAATGTCTAAAAACCAAGGCTGCTTTCCTGGTGGTGACTGGTGAGGCAGAGACCAAGGCAGGGGGAGGGACAGGGGCAGGGGACAGGGCCAGGGTGGGGGCAGGGGCCAGGGTGAGGGCAGGGGCAGGGCCAGGGGGTAGGGGACAGGGGCAGGGGCAGGGCCAGGGGGCAGGGGATAGGGACAGGGGGCAGGGGATAGGGACAGGGAACAGGCCCAGGGGCAGGGGCCAGGGCGGGAACAGGGACAGGGTGCAGGGGGCAAGAATAGAGGCAGGGACAGAGGGCAGGGGCCAGGTCAGGGGCCAGTGCGGGGCCAGGGACAGGGACAGGGGCAGGGGCAGGGACAAGGCAGGCCGTGCGTGGGCTGCGGCCTGTCCTCCCCCAGGAGCTACGCCTGACTGCACAGTGGATGCGACGTGCTGCCGTAAAGGCCAGAGCAGCCCCAGGAGCCACCGCAGCGGACTGGGCGTCTGTCCCAACCGGTCAGGCCATGGTCAGGCCGCGAGAGCTCAGGGCACAAAACAGCGAGGGACCCAGGGCTGCGATTCACAGGGAGGAGAGGACGAGGGCGGAGGGAGCAGGTGGGGGACCGGAGGGCGGGGTGGCTGCCGCCTGTTCACCACTGAATACGAACAGTCTTTGCTCTGATTCTGACCTTCCTTACGCACGCCCCAGACAGAGCTCCCCTCCGGGGCGCCTGGGTGACCTGGCGCTTGAGCGTCCGCCTCTTGGTGTCAGCTCGGCGTGGTCTCAGGGTCGTGGGATCGCGCCCCCGTTGGCTCCGTGCTCAGCGGACAGTCTGCAGGAGATTCTCTCCCTCTGCCCCTCCCCCTCCCCTGAAATAAATAAACCTTGAAAAAAAATTTTTAAATGAAAACTCTCAGGGCACCTGGGGGGCTCAGCGGTTGAGCGCCTGCCTCCGGCTCAGGGCGTGACCCCGGGGTCCTGGGATCGAGTCCTGCTCCATGCGGGGAGCCTGCTTCTCCCTCTGCCTGTGTTTCCGCCTCTTTCTCTGCGTCTCTCATGAATAAATCTTAAAAAAAAAAAAAAAAAAAAGGAAACAAAGCAGGCAGCTCTTCCCAAGTCTGAGACCAGCGTTACCCTGATACTAAAACCAAAGACATCACAAGAAAGCCACAGACTGGTCTCCGCTTAAGTACAGAAGCCGAAGTCCCCCACCCCACCCTGGTAAACCAAATCCCACAATACACAGCAAAGATCCTACGCCGCGACCAAGTGGTGCAGGGGCGCAGGCAGGGCTCCCAACGTGAGACCCCCCGTCGATAGGAGAGAAACACAGGATCATCCCAAGAGATGCAGAAAAAGCAACTGCCAAAATCCCTGGGAGACCGTAACTGTCGGGGTGTGAGTACACCTGCAGCAAGAGAACATGGGGTGTTTGTGATGACATTTTATTTTGTGGGTGCTGCACCCCCGAATATAGCATAAAATGGATATAAAACGTTAAATGCTTATAATTTCATCAACGCTAGAGGGATCATCCCAACCAGAAAAAGCACCAAGAGAACCCCTAGTGGAACGCCACAGCCTTGCTTGGTGCAGCCAGTGGAGGGTCAGAACTGAAACTCAGTCCCCAAATGATGGCTTTTTAGCAGGTTGTCGCCGGCCGGAGTCTCTGGGGAAACAGGCCCTGCCCCCAGCTAGAGAGGCCCTGGAGTCCCGAGCTGCTGGAGCTGCCAGTGGGCTCTCGGGCACGTGGAGCAGGTCAGGCTCTGGCCTCCGGGCAGAGGGGAAGGCCACGAGGTGTCTGCTGTGCGCTGCGCAAGGGGAGCCCCGGGTCTCCCTGGAATCCCCAACGCACAGACCTGGTCTGGACCAGCCCCGGGCACAGAGCCAGCGCTGTCAGCTGTGGGGTGTCGGCGCCGCAGAGCAGGCCTCAGGCCCAGGGGACTGTGCAGACTGGGGACACCCCTCCAGGGGAGCTAAACCCCACACACAGCTGGACGGGCAGGAGCACCTGCAGGTGCCTGTGGGGGGGCGGGGCAACAGAAATCGGGTGTGTGCGATGAGCCATGTGGACAGACAGACACGGACACTGAGCATGTCCCTGTGTGAGTCCTGCAGGTGGGCACCCCCCCCCGCGTCTCCCCCTCCACCTAACACTTTCCAGGTAAGTACCATCCGCAGGGGTGGAGGCAGCGCTGGTGCCGCGCACACCAGGGGGCGGTGACTGTCACACGCAGCTGAGCTTGTCTCCACGGCTCCTGGGTCATCAGAAGAGAGACGCACACACACTTGACAGAAAGCCATCGCCAACCGTGGGGACTCAGCGTCTGTCCTTCCCATCCCTGGGAATGCTTGTGGAGAGGCTGTCGTCCCCGGTGCACAGAATCCAGACAAAAGGTCGACCCTGGAAGTTCACACCCGGCTTCTCGAGCTTCGTGCCTTTTCCCTTTCCCCAGAAGCAACCTTAGTGGTGCCAGGTCCTGGGAGAACCGGGGTGGTCTTGGGGACCCCGCAGAGCTCGCAGCCAAACACCCAAAAAATGAAGTCAAGGAAATTCCACTTAAAACAGCCGCTAAGGGCAGTCCCGTTGTCTCAGCAGTTTGGCACGTGCCTCCAGCCCAGGGCGTGATCCTGGGGTCCCAGGATCAAGTCCCACTTCGGGCTCCCTGTGTGGAGCCTGCTCCTCCCTCTGCCTGTGTCTCTGCCTCTCTCTCCCTGTGTCTCTCATGAATGAATGAATAAATAAATTAATTAAACTTTAAAAAAAAGCACGAAAGACAGAATACTTAACAAATAAATCTAACCCAAAAAAGGTACAGAACTTACACCCCAAAAATTTGTTGAAAGAAATTTTAAAAGAAATAAATATCTTGAAAGATAGCCCAGGGGTTCCCTACCAGAACCCAGCTCGCGGAACCCTCAGATCCGGTGGGATTTCAAGGGGCCCTGAATGGCTGAAAGAATCTTTAAAGAGGGGCGCCCGGGTGGCTCAGCGGTGGAGCGTCTGCCTCTGGCCCGGGACGTGACCCCGGGGTCCTGGGATCGAGTCCCGCAGGGAGCCTGCTTCTCCCTCTGCCTGTGTCTGTCTCTCCGTGTGTCTCTCGTGAATTAAAAAAATGTTAAAAGATTCAGAACAGATATTTCTGCAAAGAAGACCGACAAACGGCCAATCATCTCAGAAAAGATACCCATCGGGGAAATGCAAATCAAGCCCACGGGGAATACCTGGCCCCGTTCTCCCCACCTCCGGCTGAACACAGCGGGTGCAGGGGGTGCTGGTGGAGACGCGCGCCAGGGGCGGGCGGGGCTGAGCAGAGGCGCCCGGTGCCCCCACCCTGCCAGGAGCAGCCCCCCCAGCAAGCCTGGGGTCCCACAGGCTTCCCCGCGGAGACGTCCGCTCCTTCCCACGCAGCACACACGCAGGGCTCAGCGCCCGCAGCCGCCCTCCCCGAGCACCGTCGCCGGACAGACGGACAGACGCGGGTTGGCAGCGCGCAGGGCAGCAGTGGGCTGGGCGCCCTGCTCCAGCCCCTGCTCCGGGGAGGTCCCGCGGGTGTACGTGGAACTCAATTTTTTTAACGAGAAAAGAAAGAACTTAACGTGGCCCTCTGTCTTCAGGAGCTTCCCACCCGAGCTTCTGGCTCCCGGGGCCGGCCCCCCCGGCCTGTCTGCAGGCCCCGTCCTCAGGCACCCCTCAGGTCCACCAAGGGCCATCCTCACCTCGTGGGTCCCCAGAGCAGGAGAACACTCCGCGAGGGGGACGATGCGGCGGCGGAGCCTCCAGCGGGAGCTCCCCGGAGCACTGGGCCCCGTGGTACCCGCCGCCCCCCCACGGCGCCCGTCAGAGGGGCACACGAACCAGTGGGTGCAGCGCGGTTCTCAGGGCGGGGAACCCCCGGGGCCGGACGGCGCGGCAGGCTTGGGACACACCTGCGGCCTGGACCCCCCACCCCAGGCTCCCCCGCAGGCCCAAACCCCCGCTCGCCCACCCAGCCTCCACCCACGTACTTCACAGAAAATCCCCGCTAGAAAGTTAGGCACTAGGTTCACGCACTCCCTTCCCGTATTTGGAAAAATAAACCTCATGCCCCTGTGAGTGTTTATAAAGTTGGTCACGAGAACCACACTGTCAGACGCTTTCGTGGCTTTTTTTTCCCTTGGACGGCTTTTCATGGTTATTCATCCACATTAGCTCAGTGACCTATGCAGATCTAAAACACAAATTTGTACATAAATACATAAACCTGCTGCTCACGTAGAAAGGCTGTCATTTTAAAAACAGGGAAAGATTCAAAATCTTGTAAAAGTCTGCAGTCGTTTCAATGGGCTTTTTTCTGTTTTTATAAATAGGTTTGGTAAAGAGACAGCAAATCTGTGAAGAGCACAACTCCAGTCAAAGCAGAAAGGAGGGCGCCTGGGTGGCTCAGTGGTTGAGCGTCTGCCTTCCGCTCAGGTCATGATCCTGGAGTCCTGGGATCGAGTCCCACATCAGGCTCCCTGCAGGGAGCCCGCTCCTCCCTCTGCCTGTGTCTCTGCTTCTCTCTGTGTGTCTCTCATAATAAATAAATAAAATCTTTATTTAAAAAAAAGCAGAAAGGGATCCCTGGGTGGCGCAGCGGTTTAGCGCCTGCCTTTGGCCCAGGGCGCGATCCTGGAGACCTGGGATCGAACCCCACGTCGGGCTCCCGGTGCATGGAGCCTGCTTCTCCCTCTGTCTATGTCTCTGCCTCTCTCTCTCTCTGTGACTATCATAAATAAATAAAAGTTAACAAAAAAAATTTAAAAAAAAAAAGATTAAAAAAAAAAAAAAGCAGAAAGGAGCAGGAAAGCTACAGGAGCATCTCTGGCCAGCCCACAGCTGACCTCCTGGGGCTTCAGGAGGACCAGATAGTACAATTTAGAAACATGGTCCTTCGAAAGGAACTTTTATTTTTTTTTAAAAGGTTTTATTTATTTATTCATGAGAGACACAGAGAGAGAGAGAGAGGAGAGAGAGAGAGAGAGAGGCAGAGACACAGGCAGAGGGAGAAGCAGGCTCCACGCAGGGAGCCCGATTCGGGACCTGATCCCAGGAACCTGGGGTCACGCCCTGAGCTGAAGGCAGACGCTCAACCACTGAGCCACCCAGGGATCCGGTTTTATCACAATTAAAAGAAACACAAAATAAAGGCTTCTGGAACTTTCTGACGTTTTCCATGAGAGAAAAGAAGACCTGGAACGGAACATCAGGCACAGAGGGAAACCGAGCCTCCGCCCCCAGCATGAGGCTGAACGCAGCTGGCCCAGGAGCCGAATCCACGGCACACGTTTCCATCCGGCGGACCAAGCAGCTCCGTAAAGTGTCAGCAGTGTTCACCGTTTGGATCACGTCCTCCTTACAACCGCATTTCTGCCACCTGCACAAATCAGCAGCCTGGAGGGTGTGAGCCTTGATGCACACGTGCCCACGCGGAGGTGAGCGCACACCTCCCAGCGGGGACACGCAGGGCGCCTGCGGGAGGCCTCGGCCCACCTCCCCGGCCTCTCCGGGAGACTATGGAGAACTAGTAAACTTGACTTGACGTAGCTCTGAGAACACATCAAATTAAACAAGTCCCCTAGTTCAAGGCCAGGCGCCTCATTCAAAATGAATATGAAACACATGAAATACACTCAGAGCCACGTAAGTCAAGCTACCGGATTTTTTTTTTCTTTTTAAGCTCCCGGATTCTAAAGCGCACATCCCGGTCAGCGCCAGGCGAGCCCTGCGCCGGCCTCGCTCACAGCTCACAGCACCAGACGGTTCAAAGGAGACTCCACCTCGGGCTCCGCCATCAGGCTTCGTCTTTGTCTCCCTGGACAAAAGGAGCTTTTCACGCTATCACCTGATACAAGAAGGAGGTGGAGAACAGGAGAGGGAGAGAGAAGGGTCAGCGACAACACGGTACCTCCCGCCGTGTTAACCATGTTTGGTTTTATTCTTTGGAAAACATGTGCTTACACCTACTGTTACCAACTTTACAATTGTTTCTCGCAAAATCATTTATTTCAAACAAAAACAAAGCAAAAAAGGGACCAATGGCAGCTGAGAGAGGGCAGGCCTTTAGGCTTCTGTGTACATTCTAGTTGGACTGGAGTCTTCCTTCTTCTTTTTTTTTTTAAAGATTTTATTTTTTCACGAAAGACACAGGGAAAGAGAGAGGCAGAGGGAGAAGCAGGCTCCATGCAGGGAGCCCCACGTGGAACTCGATCCCGAGTCTCCAGGGTCACACCCTGGGCTGAAGGCGTCGTTAAACCGCTGAGCCACCGGGCTGCCCTGGATTCTTACTTCTACTGGAGTCAAAGCAAAGGCTAAACACAGGGGTGCAGGGCCCAGCCCCACGGCGGAGGACCCTCCCAGCACTCACTTCGTCCTCTCCTCGTCCTCTCCAGCCTTACGCCCCCTCCTCCAGAGAAAGGGGGCTGTGAACAAACCCTACATGATAACAAGATTATCCTGGCCCGGATTCTCTTTTGAGATGGAGGATGTACTTTCAAGCACCGCTGCAAGCCCCAAGATGACCGGACATCCATTGCCCGAGAGCATGTTCCCGTCACGATCACTGGTTAGAACTTCTGTGAAAACACCAAAAAGGCCACCACCGATGTGGCCCCTGGGATGTGAGACGTGGTCCAGGTCACCCTGACTCCCTGCCCGTGGCTGCCCCCCCAGCCCTCCCTGGAGCGTCCGGCCAGGGGGCAACCACACCCACCCCTCCGAGGCCTGATCCCGCCCTGCATACAGCACACCAAGCAGCACAGCTTTTGAAATTTGAAATAAATGTATTTTACACGAACACAAAGTACTTATTTTTAAATTAACAAGATGAAAAAAATTAATTAATTAACAAGATGACCTGCAAACTAAGAAAGCTCAGAGCTTAAAAAAAAAAGAAAAAAAGAAAAGAAGAAAGGAAGAAGGAAGAAGGAAGAAGAAGGAAGAGGAAGAAGAAGAAGGAAGAGGAAGAAAAAGAAGGAAGAAGGAAGAAGAAGAAGAAGAAGAAGAAGAAGAAGAAGAAGAAGGAGGAGGAGGAGGAAGAAGGAGGAGGAAGAAGAAGGAGGAAGAAAGAAGCAGAAGAAGGCGGCAAGGCACGAAGACCGCGGCTTTCCGGGAAGCCTGCCGGGGAGCAGACCCAGCCCTGGTGTTCCCCGTCCCCGGGGTCCTGTCTGGCTGCTTCCCTCTCCAGTTCTTGGAGTCTCGAGCTTCATCCCCTCAGTATTCTCTTCTTCCTCTAATCAAAGAAACGTTTCAACGTGACTCCCAAGGGGAGAAGCGCAAAGCCAAGGCCGGAGCAGTGTCTCTGGGGGAAGAAACACAAACTGCAAGGAGAAGCGACAAGGTCACTCCGGCCGCCCGAGCCCCCGGCCCCGCCGCAGGCAGGGCTCCTTGGCCTAGGGCCCAGCGCGCCGGCAGCTGGCGAGCAAAATGCAGCACCCAGGGCAGAGGCCGCTCTGCTTCCCCACGTGTCCGGTTACCGTGGAGGGCAACTTTATCTTCCACGAGCGGCTTCCAATCCGACACCTGAGCGGGTCGCACGGCCCCTCCTGGCCTGTCACTGCGCATCCCCGACTGCAAGACGACACACGGGCTGCCAGCCTGGAAGCCGCCAGGCAAGCGCCGGGCCCCACGTGGCCCACCCGCCACGGCCTGCCCCGCGGGAGCTGAGGGCGCAGCCGGCTGGGTCTCGCCCCAACACGGCCACAGCTGCCGGCCGCGCCCGAGGACAGCACAGGCGCAGGGGCCGGGAGGCCGCAGGCCCGACTGTCCACAGGGGCCTGTGGCCCTGAGCCCCGCGACCTCCTCACCTGAGGACGGTCCGTGAGCGCGTCCCGAGCATCTGCCCGGGCTGCCCAGGCCAGCACACCGGGGCCTCCGACCCCTACGAGCAGGTGTGGGCCTGCGGGCAGGCGGCCCTGGGACGAGCCCACCTGCCAAGCCGGGCTCAGCACCTGCGGCTCCAGAGGCGTCAGATCAGGAGAAAAGGGGAGAAGGCTGCGAAGTGGGTGCCGCAGGGGTGCCGGGCGTGACCGGCAGGGCCGGGGGGCGTCCCGGAGGGGCCCGCGGGGCACACCGGCTCCCTGGCTTGGGGGGCGGCGGGCACGGCGGGGCCACGGAGGGGAACGAGGTCAGCGCCCGCTCGGGGCGCCCAGGCCCTCCGCCGCCCACCGCGTGAGCCCACCGCCCGCAGCCGGGCCCGGCCTCGCCGCCAGTTCTGCGCGTGCGCAGCCTCCCCCGCCGCGTGCTGCGCCTCCTGCTGCCGCGGGGGCCTCTGGGAAAGTGGCGGGCTGGCGCATGCGCAGGCGGGGCGGGGCGGGGGCGGGGCCACACGGAGGGGTCGGAGGCCGAGCCCCCCTGGCCGGGCGTGCAGGGTGCTCCCCAGGGGCGCGGAGCCGGGGGGGTGGGGGGGTGCAGGGGTGAGGCCGACAGGGTTCCCGAGGCCCGAGCCCGGGGACAGTCGGGAGAGGCGACGCCTGCTGCGTCTGCGGGGACGGAGTGGGCTGCGGGCAGGCGGCGTGCGGGTGCGGGTGCGGGCGGGGCCGGGGCACGGCGGGCGGGTGACGCTGCGGTCCCTCGGCCACGCGCCGTCCGTGCAAGTACTTTCCTGGGGAGGTGGGCCCGGGAAGCGCGCGTAAGGGAGCGGGGCCCCAGACAGACGGCCGGCGGGGCCCGGGCCGCTGGGTGCCCTGGGCTGGGGCCCCGACTCGGGCTGAGGTCCCCGTGAAGGTCACAGGTGCCCGCACAAGGAGGGGCAGCGCGTGGGGACCGTGGCCAGGGCGCTGGGGGCGTCGGCCGAGCTGCGCGTGAGTGCGCGTGCGCGGGTGCTGGGGCTCGGCGCCCCGGGCAGCACCCAGGGAGCAGAAGCCCGTCCCGTCCCTCCCTTCCTGGGCCCTCCTGGGCGGCGCTCCTGGGGCCGGAGCCGGGAGCCGGGCTCAACGGGATGCAGAAGCGAGGGCGGAGGCGCCGGGGCCAGGAGCGCAGCAGGTGCCAGTCCGCGAGGGTGGCCGGGGGTGGCCGGCGGCTGCCCCTGCCCCCTGCCCTGCCCCCCCAGGAGAGCCTCCTGACACCCCGGGGGCGGCCCGCACTCGTTCCCGCCTTGCAGCTGGAGTGTTTCGTAGGTTCCAGTGCCTTTTGTGAGGCTCTGAAAGACCCCGTGCTCCTGCCTTGGTGAGCAGTGGCCGCGGAGGCCTCGCCGCCAGCCAGCGGTGCCGCCAGCGCTTTGCATGAAGTTGGCATCTAATCTGCAGTTGTGCCTGCATTTGCTGGAGCCCCGCGGAGCCTGAACTCATTGTATTCAGGACGCCACGGGAACAATAACCAAAAAAGGGTACCGTGAAGGCAACATCTATCATATGCTTCTTAAAAAACCCCCTTGTCAGCATCAGTGACAATGGCATTACCGCTCAGTCACTAAGATTAAAAATTAGTCATACGTGGAAAATAGAAACAGGTTTTCAGAGAGAAGGAAGCTTTGGTTCCACTGAATAATGCCCCCTTTTTTGCTCGGTAGATGAATGATGCATATTTTCTGATGATACATGTCTTTGCGGGTGGCTATGTCTAGGTGGTCCCAGATTTGGGACACGGTAAGGTAAAAGCCTCGTTCTCAGGTGACTGGCTGGGCAGACGTCAAAGACATGTTGTAAATCGTGTCCCAAACTATCTGACAACAAGGTATGCGGTGGTGACGTCAGAGTTCCCTCCGTGTGGAATCTGAGTCTTTCTGGCTTAGGTTGCAAATGAATTACGGTTTTTTGAAATTGAGGAGTTTCTTTCCTCCGTGTCACGAGCTATCAGTAGGGCACGGTCACTGTCCAAGGCATCATCTGGCTGGCCCGTGCCCTCTCGCCCCCCACAGAGCCCCACCCTCCTACCACCTCCCCTGTCCCTCCGAAGCCCTCTGTCAGTGGGGACCTTGCTTCCTGTGCCACCAGCACACAGAAACAGTCCACAGGGCCCCTGCACCCTCCCAACCCCCGTGCGCTGTGCCCGCATCCCCCTTTCCGCTGCCTTCTGTTCTGTGGGTGGACTGCTAGGACTTCCGTTAAAGGCCAGCTGACCATGTGGCCCTCCCTGACCCCATGGCTCGGGGTCACCAGTTCTGTGCTCCTGCAAGAGCAGAACTCCCCAGACACGTCTTCACTGCCTGTGTCCACTTCCTCTCCAGCTCGCTTTTGATCCTGATCAGAGCAGCCTTTTGTGCACACTCCCCTGAGAAGTCTCCAGCACATCCCTGGTCTCATCCCCGTACCTGCCGGCAGCATGACACTAGGCAGCAGTCACTGGCTCTCCTCGGACTTCGTCCCTCCGCAGGTTTCTGGGTACCTTCTGCCTTGGTCCCTGCTGCTCCAGGCTGCCCTTCCTCCTCCTGACCACTGTGGTGAGCTCGCCCGCCCCCTGTCCCTGAGTGTTCTCTGATGGCTACACAGCACAGATACCCGCATGTGGCTCTGCCCGCACCCTCACCCAGGCTCCAGCTCAGCACCCTGTTCCACACCCATCCGCTGCCCCTCCAGAGCTCCCTGCCTCCTCCGGCCCAAGGTGGTTCCTCAGCAGTAGGATCTGCTGCAGGGCTCAGTGGTGGAAGCCGACCAGCTGTTGGCTTGTGGTCAGACCAGTAAATGCCAACCACTGACACCAGTGCTCAGCCTTGTGCTGTTCTAAGGATGGAGCCAGTTCCCCACAGTGGCTAGTAAAGTGCCCATGGGGCCCAGCCACTCGGACAATCATTCTTCCCCACTCCCTATGTCCTCAGACCTCAATCCCGAAAGTGCCATTTCCCCAGAAGTCAGCAGGCAAGCCAACTTCCTCGCCCGGAGCAGGACTCCTCCCTCCTTCCCATGCACACACCCTGCACCTTTATATCCAGGAGGGAAGACTCTAGAGTGTGGTGGGCTTTCAGCACCCACAGACCCCGCTCCCACCGGGGTCCCTGGGTACACACCCTGGGAAGGGAGCTTTAAGGACTTCTCTGTGTTCCCAAATTGCTTTTTTTTAAAAGTAAAGATTCTCTACTTAGTAAAGCCCGCTGCTTTACTTTTTAAAAATCTTTTTAAAGATTTTATTTATTTATTTGAGAGACAGTATGAGTGAGGGGAGGCAGAGGGACAACCAGGGAGCCCGACGTGGGGCTGGATCCCAGGACCCCAAGATCATGACCTGAGACAAAGACACACAACCGACGGCCCTTTACGTCTTGCCCACAGCAAGCCATTCCTCCCAGTGGTCTTCCCGCTCCCTTCCAAATGACTCTCAGCTCGTCTTCAAATAAGAATAAATATGTGTGTCTGTCCTCTGGGGCCTTTGACAGCCCCGAGCCGGCCCCCTGACTTGGGTGGGATTGATTGCGCCGTCTCACCAGGAAGCCAGGTGCATCTTTTACTGAGGGCGGTCTCCGAATGATGAATGGCTCGCTCACAAACACAAAATTGTTGATAGTATTTACAAACAATTCATTTTTCACGTTCTGTTGATTCCCTCCAGCGTCCCTCCATGACACCCCCAGCGCTGATGCATCGGGGGCGATTACTGCCATTGATTAAGGCTTCCTGTGGTCCTGCGGAGCCCGCTACTCCATTTGTCACAGACAAGTGGCTCGCACGCTGCAGTACATCATGTCCTCTTCGTGCTTCACCGTTATTTGTTTTTCAATTTGTGTCGTGTACCCTCTAAGTACAGGTGCACAGCGGAGCTCCAGAGTCTGAGCGCGCCTCCCTGTAAACAAACACGTGTAATTAAATTATCTGGCTTTCCCCGATCCTGCCTCCCAAGCCTGCCCCCCTGCCTCCCACTCGGAAGGAATGCTAGCGTGGGTGACCAGGGTCGGCACCGTGGCTGCTGGACACTCGGGAGGACAGAAGGTCGCTGAAAGGCCACCACTTCCTTGACATTCAAGATTGAGCCGAAACACCCAAACCCGAATCTCTCAGCACCTCTGGGGATAGTCCTGGAAGTGGCCCAGCCCAGGCACCGGGAGGATTTTTCTGGAATCGGCTGCTTTCACCTGAATTTCTCTATCTACAGTGGCCCCCCACCACGGTTCTCCAGCGGCCTTTCCCCTTTGTCCCGACCAGGAGGGGGGCTGGTGGGGTAGCAGGTGCCGGACCTGGGGGGGGGGGCTCCAGGTTTCAGTTTCCTGCCACGTGGCCGCCGCCGGCTGCTTCGGGCAAGTCTCTGAATTGCCGCCACCAGGTCCTCATGGGACTTGCAGAGGCTCAGAAAGGAGCCTGAGTTTCCTCCTGGCTTGGCGGGCCGAGTGTTCACGTTCCCGTCAAGAGCCTCTTGGGTCGGGTTTGCGAAGTCCTGGTCTGTGTGGCCGACCCCCCCCCCCCCCACGGCCTCCGCCTGCGGAAACCCGCGGTGGCCTCCTCCGCTCCAGCTGCCGCCCGCCATCCCCTCTGCCTTTTCTAACCCAAATTCTCCACGTCCTCATTTCCCATTCTCTCGTTTTCTCCTCTTATTTTTTTTTTTTTTTAACTTCAGAGGTACAGTAGTGCAGTGTTGCTGTGACAAGTCCCATGACACAGAAGGGCGTGTAGCCACCTGGGCGGGCGGTGCTGCCAGTTACACAAACAGGCGTATTGGGAGTCGTCGTCCTTGTCTGTCTTCTGAAGATTTTATTATTTATTAGCACGAGGGGGGTGCAGGGGGAGAGGGAGAAGCAGGTGCCCCACTGAGCAGGGAGCGTGATGCGGGGCTCGATCCCAGGAGCCCGGGGTCATGACCTGGGCCAAAGGTGGGTGCTCACCCACTCGGCCTCCCAGGTCTTTCTTTTTAAAATAAGTGGGATTTTGTCCCCATATACATGGTATTCTGCAGTTTGTTTTACTTTTGTATTCTGACATTTTTACTTCAGAAAATGTGATTCCTGGGGGCACCTGGGGGGCTCAGTGGATGAAGCGTCTGCCTTCAGCTCAGGTGAGGACGTCGGGGTCCACGCTCAGAGGGGAGCCTGCTTCTGCCTCTGACCCTCCCCGCTGCTCGTGCTGGCTCTCTCAAATAAAATCTTAAACCAAAAAACAAAAAGTGTGATTTCTAAAAGCAGGTTCGTGGAAGCAGAGCGTGCATATTCTAGACGTCAGTCGCTCCTTCCAGACGACTCACCTGGAAGGCGTTACCTCTTCACGGGTGGGCCTGCCTTCCCGACGCCAGCAGCCCCTGACCGCCCTCCCCGTGTCTGGCGAGCCCGTGGAAAAGCCCCGCATCCCGCTGCTCCGGCTCGCCCTGCCCTGACCCCTGGCGCAGGAGAGCGTGTTTTCCTGTGTATTTCGTGTTTGTATCCTGGGTGGGATGTCACCCTTGGGTCCCGGCCCCACGCCGGCCACCCTCCACCCACGTGTACCGCACAGAGGCCACAGCTGGAGTCCGCCTTGCCCGGCGGCCTCGGGAAGGAGGCAGGGAGGTCACGGCCGCCTGCAGCTGCAGCAGCGCTGGCTCCCGCCCCCCGGGGCCCTGGGGCGTCCCGCCGGCCACCACCACCCTTGGGCGCTGTCCCATAACCCCGCACCCATGCTGGGCTCGGTCTCCTCTTTTTGAAACAGCTGGGGTGGTGTGTGCTCTCCCGGCTCCACGCAGACTGACACCACCTGCCTCACCTTGTCTGTGCTCACCTTGGACTATTCTGGAATCAGTTTTAGAGGCTGTTATTAGGGGCGCTCACTCCTTTATCGCATGTGTTGCAATTTTCCCCTCGGTCTTCTTTGTCTTTTGACCTTTTCCGGATGTCTTTTGGTGTATAGAAATATTAAATCTTTATATCGTACAACCTTTTCAACGGCTCCAGATTTTCTGTTTTGATATAAAGTGTTCCTTCAACCCTGGGTTCATTCAAATGATCTCCTTTTTCTTGTCACATCGTTGGCGGTCTGCTTGCTTACACGGGAACCTTTAAGCCACCTCTTGGGAGAGTTGACATTTTTACAGCAGGTCCATGTTTTCACCAAGGTGCACGGTACGTGCAACCACGATTCAAGTCTGGCTTTAAGTTGCTGAGTAAAAGGGTGCACATCTCATACACGCTACATTTCTTACTAAGCTTCTTCCAGACATCCTATAGACTTGTCACATCCTATAGACTTGTCACATGTGTGACAGAAGGTATTCCTGATTTCTGTTTTTCTATTTGTAGTCGTGTGTGTGTGTGTGTGTGTGTGTGTGTGTGTGTTAAGCAGTTGGTCTCTATATAGTGTCTTAATCAGCTCAGGCTGCTGCAACAGGATCCCACAGGCAGCACGGCCTACAACAGCAGAAATTAATTTTCTCACCGTTCTTGAGGCTGAGGCCAAGATCAAGGGGCCAGCTGCTTCAGCTCCGGGCGAGGGCCGTCTCCCTGGTTTGCGGATGGCCGCCTTCTCGCCTGGGCCGGCCTGCTGGAGAGAGCCAGCCAGCTCTGAGTCTCCTCTGACGAGGCAGGGGATCCCTGGATGGCTCAGCGGTTAAGCATCTGCCTTTGGCCCAGGGCATGGTCCTGGAGTCCAGGGATTGAGTCCCACGTCGGGCTCCCTGCATGGAGCCTGCTTCTCCCTCTGCCTGGGTCTCTGCCTCTCTCTGTGTCTCTCATGATTAAATGAATAAAATCTTTTAAAAAATAAAATAAATAGGGATCCCTGGGTGGCGCAGCGGTTTAGCGCCTGCCTTTGGCCCAGGGCGCGATCCTGGAGACCCGGGATCGAATCCCACGTCGGGCTCCCGGTGCATGGAGCCTGCTTCTCCCTCTGCCTATGTCTCTGCCCCCCCCCCCCCTCTGTGACTATCATAAATAAATAAAAATTTAAAAAAAAGGAAAAAAAAACATTAAAAAAAATAAAATAAATAAACATGGATGGATTTAAGATTTCAATATGTAATATACTCATTGTCAGCACTTGATACATTGTCTTTATCAAATTTAAGGAGTCCCTTCCATTTCTGTTGTACTTGGACTTTTGTATAGAACAGCGGCTGAATTGTTCAGATGTTTCGGGGCCCTATGCCGATTACCGCACGGCAGATTCCTCTGTGAACCTGTTGGTGAGATTGCCTTGGCTGGTGGGTTCCTGACGTGGGATCTACTTGGTCAGGGCAGGTCGTGCATGAGCTCACTGCTGGATCTCATTTGCCGTTATTTATATTCAAATGTATATATACATTGTGTTGGGACACATTTGGCTTCAAGTATCAGAAAGCCCTACTTGAAGGGACTGGGATGGGAAGGAGATTGGTTATCTCAGGAGAAGAGGAGCAGGGCCTGGGTTCTCTGCCACCCTCAGTATATCTGTGGCTCCCACCCAAGATGCAAGGTGACCACACGGTGCTTGGCATTACACCTAATGTGATGACAGTGTCCAGAGGCAGGGAGACACGGCCTCCTCCTGTGGGACCCTTCCAGGGGTACTCTGAAGACTCCCCTCTTGACCACCTGCATCCTGAGCCTCTGGATGCAGATCCATCAGTGGTACAAGGCCCAAGGTGACTTCTTTGGGTCACTATGTCCTGCTGGCATCTGGGACAGTGAGCCTGTACCCGTGTGCCCAGGCATCACAGGCCACTTCACAGCCCCAGCTTCTGACAGTGCCCCCACCCCATGGTTGTGCCCCCACCCCAACCCTCTGGTTATATGGCCGTGGTCCCCCTCCGGGGACCGAGACTGGCCATCCTTCCCTGGAGCATGTGGCTTCACTAAGGAAGTGGTCACACAAGCCAAACAAAACTCTAATGACAGGGGCAAGGCAACTGGGCCAGGCCACCGACAAAGCCGGCAGCTTATGTTTGTTGATGAGAGCGATCCACAGTGCCCTGTGCCCTCTCTTCATCGGACCTGGGGTTTTAGGCTGGCAAGCTGTTGGGGGGGGCAGCATCCCTTGGGTAACGGGGCTCGGTATGAGGAGTGGAGAAAGCCCATGTTCTGGGCCGCCTGGGTGGGTAGACCTGCCGCGGGCCTGTCAGAGTCCAGATCCCGTCTTAGCAGTTTAGTCCATGGCTACTGGTCTGCTCCTCTTCTCTCTGCTTTCTTGGGTCAACTTTGACCATTGAAGTATTGATACAGACTCTTATATTTTCTCGAGATCTTCCAGTTCACATTTATGATGTTTTCTTAGTTTGTAAAATCTCCCCTGTGGCTTGGATGGTGCCCTTTTCCCTTTCTTCATGTGGGGTGTATTTGTGTTTTCCCTCCGAGGCACGACTCACAGTCACCCCAGAGCCATTCTTATCTTCCTGATCCACAGGACCTGACTGTGTTTGGAACAGCAAGGCGCCAGCTGGAACTCCTGGCCTCCCCTGCGCCGTGTGTGGCCGTATTTAACAAAGTGACAAAGTCATGGGGAGCTGGGGACACGTTTTGCTTTCCTTTTTGATGCTTCTTTTCTCTTTTTCCTTCCTGAAAACACAGAAATGAGGCCTGAGGAGGAATATCTGATCTCTCTCACGAGGTGGAAAGTGCAGGACAGGAGCCTGGGAGTGAGTACCCTGGGTCGCACCCCACGCCTCGGCCACCCACTCTGAATGGTGGTCTGGGGACAAATCATAAACATCTCACTCCCTGTAGACACGACTGTGTCCCAATCCCATGCGGTCAGAGGCCAATCCTCCTTGATACCGTCCGTCTCTTTTTTCACTGACGGGTGCCCAAGGATTTGTCATCTTTGTTTTTTCCCAAATGCTCAGCTTTTTTGCTATATGACTGATGTCAACTTTTAATCTTTAGTCATTTCCTCTTTGTATTTTCTTTTGATTTGGTGAATTGATGTCATATATGCACACAGATACACATATATGTATATATACACACACCTGTGTATAGGCAGTAAAGTTACCGAGGTTTGCAGAATTTCCTTCGGTCTATTCCATACATTTTATATAATGTTATTTACCGTCTAGTCACATTTTAGGTAACATGCAGTAGTGTTGTAACTTTCTTTCAATTCAAACCGTTTTTAGAAATATCTCCTTGGGGCACCTGGGTGGCTCAGTGGTTGAGCATCTGCCTTCTGCTCAGGTTGTGATCCTGGGGTTCTGGGATCAAGTCCCACATCATGTTCCCCCTGGGGAGCCTGCTTCTCCCTTTGTCTGTGTCTCTGCCTCTCTCTCCATGTTGCTCATGAATAAATAAGCAGATAAAATCTTAAAAAAAAACAAACAAAAGATCTCCTAACTTAAAATGGTTATGTTTTCCACTGGATGTTTTTTATTGCCATCTTCTAAACATTTACTCTCTAAAAACAAGCTTTGGAGTTGCTTTATTGTTGGAGGAGCACAGTTTCACCAACCACATAGTTCTGCAAGAACTGCTTAGCGAAACAGCAGCATCCCCCTGCGCCCCGCTGCCCCTCCCCAGGTACAACCCCTGTGACTCCTGGAGTTGGTGAGTTGGGACTGAGCCCCCCAGTTCTGAACAACATGCTTCTGCAGCGCTGTTTCTTAACTGTGGCTTCTCATTGACTTAGGCTCAGGAGGATGAAGTGTCAGCATCTCTCCCCTCCACCGTGCCCTGTCTTCCTCCCCCTTCACCTCTCCCCTCCTCCTAATAGACTCAAGTTCTAATTGCCCTGGGGTCAAGATGCCAGGGGGATGTCTGATTACATTATTAAGGCAATGGAAAGGAATGCACAGCTGACTCAGGTAGTATTTTGTGATTACTTTTTATTTTCCTCCTAGTCGTCACTGTCTTATTTTGTTGCTATTGTTGTGTCAGGTGGCCAGGGCCGGCCAAGCAGCTTAGCGTGCAGGGCTTAGCTCTGTGGCCTGCGAGCTGAGCCGCGTGCGGGGGCGGGAGAGGAGCCCGGGCGCAGCCCCCAGGACCGGCGGGGGGGTAGGTTGGAAAGGCTGCCCGGTCAGAGGGCCTTATGACCCGGCTTACTGCGTGTGCCCTGGTGTGTCTGCCCTACAAAAGGCGTGCCAGGTGGGGCGAGCCTCACGGGGAACCTGCGTGTGTTCCGGGGCCACCAGGGCCTCAGGGAAGCTACGCAGTGACATCGCCGGGACAACCCTGCAGGGAGCGCAGGCTCCGGACCTGGACAGTCTGATCCTGGAAGCAGGCCAGTTCTGCAGGCCGCGCTGGTCCTGGAGCCAAGCTGGTTCTAGAAGGTGTTTGCGGAAGACGATTCTACAAGCAGGTTGCCGGGTCCGGTTCCGGGGAGGGGTTCGAAGGAAGGTTCTGGAAGCGGGTTCTGCCGCCGTGACAGCGGAGGCCAGGGCCGAGCCGGCGTCTGCGAGCGAGCGGAGGAAGGACCCGCACCGGCTCTAACACCGCCGTGATTTCCCGGGGCGGGGCCAACCCGCGCGGTGCAAGCCCCGGGAGCGGCTCCGGAGGCCGGGCAGGGCGCGCCGGCTGAGTTCGGGAGTTGTCTTTTTTCCTCTTACTCTAACTTTTCCGCACGCTGAGCGGACGCTGCGGCGCATGCGCAGTCCACGCCCCGGCGGGCCGCGGGGCGACGGGCCGGGCGGTTGTCAGGGGCGACCGCATTCTCCCGGGACTCCGCGCCCGCGCGGGCGGGGCCTGGCCGAGCGGGCCCGCCTCCCTCGCGCTCTGATTGGCTGAGGCCGCTGCTCGTTGGCGTCGCCGCGGCCGCCGATTGGTCAAGGGCAAGTTCGCACGCTCGGCTCGGGGCCACGCCCCCCCAGCCGGCCCGCGCCAACCACCCCGGCGGGGAGGACGCTGGGGGACCCGGCGCGGCCCCGGGAGGGACCTGCGCGAGCCTCGGCCTCCAGGCGGGCGCGGCCCGGGCGGTGGGCGGCGATGATCCCCGAGGAGAGGCCGGGCGGCCCGGGCGCCGGCGAGGACAGCACGAGGCTGCAGGCGGCGGGCAGCGTTCGAAAGGTGGGCGCGTCCGCGGGGCCGGGGCCGGGGACGGGGGGGGTCGGGGACCCCAGCCCACCTTGGCTGCCACCTGCCGCCGGCGGGCGCGGGGCTGCGGGGTGGGCGCGGCTTCTCAGGTCTGTGCGCTGCGAGACTTGTGGCAGCCTCTCCCCCCCCCCCCCCGCCCTCGCTCCGGAGGCTGCCCTCCGGGGAAACTGAGGCACGGCGCACAGGCCGGGCCGCCCGCCTGCCTGCGCTGGGCGCCCCTCATCCCGTCCGGGGCACAGCCTGTGCGGCTCAGCAGAGCTCAGCGCCTCTCCGCCGCTCGGGGACGCCCCGGCCCCGCTCGGCAGGTGTTGGGCTCGGGTCTGAGGCCGCGGCCCGTGCCCGCTCCCCGTGCCCGCTCCCCGTGCCCGCTCCCCGTGCCCGTCCCTCCTTCCCTAGCTGCTCCCTCCCTCTCGCCGCGGCTGCTCAGCCTTGCCCCGGGCGCCTGGCTCTGTCCCGACCGAAACTTTCCGCGCCGGCAGCGGGAGCCTCCCGGGGACAGGAAGTGGCAGGACTCACAGCTGGGCAGCTTGTCCTTTCCTCGCTCACCGCGCACCTCCTCCCCGTCTGAGGTCCCTAATCCTGGGGCGCTGACTAGGACTGCGGGCCATGCCCGGGAGTCCTGGGGTATCTCTGCAAGGGGATGGGAGTGCTGAGGGAGGCGGCTGCCTGTCTGGGGCCTGGAGCCTAGGCGTTCCCTGGGGGCCACAAGAGGCCCCACAAGAGGCCACAAGAGTGTCCCTACCAGGCCCATGCAGGGCGCTACAGGGCTCAGAGTAGCTTCTGGCTCCCAGGCTGCAGGTCCCCCCCCCCCCCGCCCCGCCCCTTCCAGGAGCACTCGACATCTGAGACCAGGTGAACGGTGTTGATGAAGACAGCCCTCCTGAGCTGATGGCCTCTGCCCAGCACATGGACCACCCCCTCCCTGGGCAGATGGACATGGCTGCTGGCCCCGAACCTCTAGAACCTGCTGCAGCTTTGCGGCCGCACCTTCAGAAGGGGAAGGATGGAGCTTTGGCTCTGGCCTGCAACCCGCCCCCCCCCCCCCCCCCCCCCCCCCCCCCCCGCCCAGGGTCTCAGGTCTCCTGGAGGGGAGACAGCCTGAGAGGGCTTCCTTGGTGAACTCTCTTGAGAACGTTGGAGTGGGGGCGAGACGTTGAGCATAATCCAAGGTGGCCATGTGCCAGGAGCCTTCAGCGTGGGAGGGTGGGAGGCTTTCTTTAGGATGCCCTCTTCGAGGGAGTAGAACAAGATATAGCCCCCAAAGCGTCTGAAACTGCCCTGTGCCTGATTGGGGGGTGCACACCAAGGAAAATAGGCCCCATTTCCTGCAGCATGTGGAAGATGGTAGACACCATGGAGGCTGTCGCTGCATCAGGGCAGGGTCCTGGGAGGCACCGTCTTCATCCCCACTGTGTTCAGGGGCCATGTGACCATCTTTGGGGACTTAGCTCAGGGAAGGTGCATCCTGAGAAGTTCTTCTGAGCTCCAGGGCTGGTGACTGTCCCAAACAGAAGGTTCCTAACTGGCCAGTAGGAGGCGTGGTGGCCTGGGCCCTGAGAGCTGCTCCAACTCCCCATCCTGGGTCTTACGGAAGCCCCTGACCTTCTCTGCCCCCCCCCCATTCTCCAGTCACAGAGTTGTGAGATCAAGCCCCACATGGGGTTCCATGGTCAGAGAGGAGTCAGCTAGAGATTCTCTCCCTTGGCCCCTTACCCCACCGTGTGTGTGCGAGCGCACTACCTACCTCTCTCTAAAATTAATTTAAGTATTTTATTTTTATTTTATTTTTAATTTTTTTTATTTATTTATGATAGTCACACAGAGAGAGAGAGAGAGAGGCAGAGACACAGGCAGAGGGAGAAGCAGGCTCCATGCACCGGGAGCCCGACGTGGGATTCGATCCCGGGTCCCCAGGATCGCACCCCGGGCCAAAGGCAGGCGCCAAACTGCTGCGCCACCCAGGGATCCCTAATTTAAGTATTTTAAATAAGATTTTAATTATCTGAGAGAGGGCAGTCTGGGTGGCTCTGTGGTTTAGCACCACCTTCAGCCCAGGGCATGATCCTGGAGATCTGGGATCAAGTCCCACGTCGGGCCCCCTGCATGCAGCCTGCATCTCCCTCTGCCTGTGTCTCTCATGAGTAGATAAATAAAATATTTAAAAAAAAAAATATTTAAAAAAAAATTATCTGAGAGAGAGAGAGCACACGTGCGTGTGCACACAAGCAGGGGGAGGGGCAGAGGGAAAAGCAGACTCCCCACTGAGCAGGGAGCCTGGCATGGGACTCAATCCCAGGACCCTGGGATCATGACCTGAGCTGAAGGCAGACGCTTGACTGACTGAGCCGCCAGGTGCCCCAATAAATAAATCTTTAAAAAAAGAAGTGCAGAAGGCTGTGTGGTGAGCAATTGGCCACTTCCTGCCAGGGGCTCCCTGCCAGAGCCCCGTCACACTGGTGCTGGCCCCACAGTACAGGCCCAGCTGCTTCTTGGGGCCCCGGTCCCAGCCCTGTCCCCCCCACTCTGTCCTTCCTGGCCTGACTGCCCCCACGCCCCTCCTTTCTGGCATCACGCACTGTGCCCAGCTTCTGCGCTCATGCACCTCCGCCAGGCCTGCCTGCTGCTGTCCGTGGAGCTGGCTCACACTCACCTGTGGTGACCTCCCCCTTCCCTGCCTGCAAGAGTCCTCTGGCCCTTGGGAGCTGCTGGCAGAGGCCTGGCCTGGCCCCTGTGACCTGCAGCCTCTCCACAGGGCTGTGACCCCCTGGCCCAGACAGCGCCCAGCCGCCTGCAGAGCCGCAGGGCTCGGGTCCACCAGCAGATCACCAAGGAGCTACGGATGCGAACAGGTGCCGAGAACCTCTACAGGTGAGTGCCGGCGGCCATCCCCATCCCTCAGGAGGGTGGCGGCGCTGCTCCCTGAGACCCTCTGCAAACCAGCCTGTGCTGAACACAAGGCAGTGACCCAGCTGGGTGCCCGCTCCTGTGGTCTGGTTTGGGAGATGGACACGTGAGCAGGTGACTGTGGCCACTGCAGGCTCAGGAGGCGAGGCTGGGCCTTCCCCTGGAGTCTGGGGCAGCCATATCGCACAACTGAAACCCTCACAGACCACCTGGGCTCCTGCCTTGGTGGGCCTCACTGGCGAGGGTCAGCCCAGGGTCAGCCAAGTGCCACGTGGGGCTGGAGGGAGCTGGGGTGTGGTGTGGGAGCCCCTGATTTGTGCGTGGAGACAGCAGGGGTTTCTCGGCAGAGGCACTGTTTAGGCTGAGCTGTGACACGTGCCCCAAGATTGTGGCCCCGGGAAAGTGTCCTCCAGGCCGAAGGGGTGCGTCCCCCTTGGAACAGTGAGCTGCACGTCTGCTCAGACCTTCACCCGTGTCTCCAGGAGCCCACTCTATGGGCGATGGCCCAGGGACGTGGTCCAACCTGTAGAGCCACAGCCGGTGTGTGCAGGGCCGGCCGACAGGTTCTGGGGTCTGCTGGGTGCAAGGGGACCTCCAACCCTTCGCCACCCTGGCAGCCCGTCCCTGCTGTCAGCCTGGCCTTCCGGGGACTCCCCGCCCCTTCTGTCAGGTGCTCCAATGTAGGCACAGAGAGGGTCTGACCCCAGCCTTCCAGGAAGGTTGGTTTTGTGTCGCTGTGGAGGGTGCACCGGGACCTGCCTCCGGGGGACAGGTGGTGGGAGGCGAGAGCCTGTGCCCTGGGCGGCCTGGGTGTGAGCTGATGTGCCCGGGCCAGAGGCGCCATGTGTACGTGTGCACGGGAGTCCCCCGAACTGCAGGGGGACTCAGGAGAAGAGGGAGGTCATGGGGGCGGGGGGGGGGTGGCGCTGGGGCTGAGAGCACGGGGTGGGGAGGCCCGGGGCACGAGGCCCGGGGCACGCGGTCCCCCTGCAGAGCCCCACCCCGTGCCTCCCGCAGGGCCACCAGCAATGCCCGGGTCAGGGAGACGGTGGTCCTGGAGCTGAGCTACGTCAACTCCAGCCTGCAGCTGCTGAAGGAGGAGCTGGAGGAGCTCAACGGCAGCGTGGAGGCTGACGGGCCCGGGAGGTGCGCGGGACCGCGTGGCCCGGGTCAGGGCGGGGGGGGGGGGGGGTGTCCAGCCTTCGTGAGCGCCCCACGGCTCTGCTCCTCTGGCTGCAGCCAAGGTATCGCCGTCCCGATGATCCCCCTGGGGCTGAAGGAGACCAAGGAGCTGGACTGGTCCGCGGCCCTGAGGGTAAGCGCTGACTGGGGCCCTGGGGCCGGCGGACGGGGCTGCGGCCGAGAGCCACACGGGCCGCCCTGGCGTCTGAGGGGTCCGGGAGGCTTCCCCGTCCAGCCAGAGGGAGGAAGAGTGGCCCGGGGCCACCTGGCTGCCCAAGCTGGGGGGGTTCCGGTTGGCTGGGCTTTGGAGAGGAGCACCCTGGTGGGCTGGGCAGCGCGGGTCATCCCTCTGTCGCCAAGAGCCCGGTGCCTGGGGGCCGGGCCTGCAGTCAGAGCGGGCGCTGGCCAGACTGGGAGCCCCGGCAGATCGCACGGCCTCGGGGACATAAGGGACTGCGCCTCTGCACCCTGTGTCTGCGGGGCAGGAGCCCCAGGGCCAGGGAGGGGACCCACGGCCCTACACACCCTGCCCCAGGGCCCGGGGTTTCCTTCCACTGCTGACCGCCCGCCTTGCGCTGGGTGACCAGAGGCCAGCACCTGCCCCTCCCCTCCCAGGAGCTGATCTCTGGGCACTTCGGAGAGGACGGTGCCTCCTACGAGGCTGAGATCAGGGAGCTGGAAGACCTGCGGCAGGTGCCTGGGCTCTCCCCTCCTCCCCTCCCGCTGCCCCGCCCCTCCCCTCCCCTCCCCTCCCCTCCCCTCTCCTCCCCTCCATTCTTCCTCCTCCCCCTTCCCTCCTCCCTCCTCCCCCTTCCCTCCCCTTCCCTCCACTCCCCTCTCTCCATCCCTCCTCCCCCCATACTCCCCCTCCCCCTCCCGTACTCTCCCCCTCTCCCCTCCAGGGAGACCAGTTACTCCCAGCTCACAAGGGAAACTGAAGCTCAGGAAGAGGAGCTCGGCATAGGCATTCACACACAGTGCAGGGGTCCCTGGCTGGGGCAGCTCTGGGGACAGCGCAGAGACAGGTGCACACCCGGGGCACACAGACGGCTCCTTGCTTACCAGGGAGGTCCTGTCCTCACCACACGCTGCTGGCCCTTTAGGAACGGCTGCCCTGTGGCTGTCTCCTCCTGGGGACCCTGCCCGGGCCTCTCCCTTGTGTTCTCCATCCCCAGGGTGGGGCCCCAGCAGCCCCAGAGAAGACAGGTGTGCCTCAGTGTGACCTTGTGCTCCCCCTCCCCCGGACCCTGGAGTGCTCCCACAGGGCTGTGACATTTGAGGGACTTCGCTGGGTGGTGTGGGTGCCCTGGGCTGGGCCCGGGTGCTGGGGCCAGCTGCTGCCTACCCTGCAGGCCATTCGGATGCCCAGCCGTAGCGAGGCAGGCCTGGAGCTGCTCATGGCCTACTACAACCAGCTCTGCTTCCTGGACGCGCGCTTCGTTGCCCCTGCTGGGAGCCTCGGGCTGCTCTTCCATTGGTAGGATGGGAGTATGGGGGGGTCCCCACCACCACCGACTGCCCCGAGGCCCTTCTGAGGCTCAGCCAACCTGCCCCACCCACAGGTACGACTCGCTCACGGGGGTCCCGGCCCAGCAGCGGGCCCTTGCCTTCGAGAAGGGCAGCGTGCTTTTCAACATTGGGGCTCTCCACACCCAGATTGGGGCTCGCCAGGACCGCTCCTGCCCTGAGGGCACCAGGCGCGCCATCGAGGCCTTTCAGAGGGCTGCTGGTGAGGACAGCCCAGACCCCGGACCCCACAGCCGCAGTTGGGGGGGGGCGTGCATCTGCAAGTAGAAGAGCCCCTTCCCCGGACCAGAGCTGGCAGGGGTGGCCCCCAGTGCAGGGGGTCAGGCGCACACACAGCCCCTTCCTGGGGGATGCAGGCCTAGTGGGGGCACCGGCAGCCCTGGCCGCCTGCTGTGAGCGCCCCTCCGCAGGGGCCTTCAGTCTCCTGCGGGAGAACTTCTCCCGAGCGCCCAGCCCGGACATGAGCCCCGCCTCGCTCTCCATGCTGGAGCAACTCATGACGGCCCAGGCCCAGGAGTGCGTCTTTGAGGGCCTGTTGCTGCCGCCCCCTGCGACCCCCCAGGATGGTGTGGCCCAGCTCCGCCTGGCCCAGGAGGCTGCCCAGGTGAGGACAGGGAGCCCTTGTCCCACAGGGACCTGGCCAAGTGTGGTGGCTGCACGAGCAGGAGGGCCTGGACCGAGGGTCCTTGCAGGGGTGTGGGGTGCCATGGCTGTGTCTCCTGTTGGCCTGGTCTCTGGGGCTAGGCAGGACCCCAGTGCCCTGAATCCTTGCCCCTGGGGCAGCACCGAACAGAGCGGAAACTGGGCCAGATCCCTGAGCTTGGCTCAGCTTGGGCTGCGGGGCAGGTAGGGGCCAGGCCCCAGGGTGGCGAGGGGCAGGGGCTGAGGCTGCTGGGCTCCTCCCGGAGCCCGAGAGGAAACCCCAGTGTCACACGACGTGCCGGCAGGTGGCAGCTGAGTACAGGCTGGTGCACCAGACCATGGCCCAGCCTCCTGTCCGAGACTACGTGCCCTTCCCCTGGACTGCCCTGGTGCATGTCAAGGCCGAGCACTTCCGCGCCCTGGCCCACTACCACGCGGCCGTGGCCCTCTGCGACAGCCCCCGTGAGTGCCCGGGCCCCGCATCTGTGTGCCGCACAGGCCCCAGTGCGCGGGCTCACGGCCCTCTCCGTCTCTGACCCCCGCAGCGGCCCAGGCGGGGTTCCCGGCGCTCCAGCAGCCCCTCCGCGGGCCCCCAGCCACATCCCAGCCCTGGGGCTCCGCATGGCCTGAGGAGCCAGAGGAGCGCAGGAAGCTCGGTGAGGGGGGTACAGAGGGGACTGAGTGACCCAGCCTTCACGAGTCGCCTGTCACGGGCATGCCTGGTGTCCCAGCACCGGCGGGAACAGTCGCCAGCTCACCTTCGGGACGTCCCCTGCGTGGCCCAGGCGGGGCGGGAAGGCCAGGCGTGTGCGGGTGCTCGCGGGGGGCAGCGCGTCCCGGAGCGGCCGGCGGGCCTTCGGGATGGACCCAGACCCCTCACCTGCCCTCTGGCCGGGGCGCCCACGGGCACGGGCCGGCTGCGTCCCCGCAGGCAAGGCGCACCTGAAGCGGGCCATCCTGGGCCAGGAGGAGGCGCTGCGGCTGCACGCCGTGTGCCGGGCCCTGCGCAGAGTGGACCTGCTGCAGGCCGTGCTGGCCCGGGCGCTGCGCTGCTCGCTGGCCAAGTACTCGGAGCTCGACCGCGAGGACGACTTCTTGGAGACCAGCGAAGCTCCTGACATCCAGCGTGAGCAGCCCGGCCCGCCGGGACGGCGGCGGGGGGCTGAGCCCTGGCGGGGAGCCCACGTGGGCACGCTCCCTCGCTGCTGGGGGGCCTCGCCATCCCCGCCGCCGGTTCCTGCCCCGGGGAGGCTGCAAGCTGCGGCCTGGGAGGCAGACCTGCGTGGGGCGGCGGCACCTGCTCCACGGAGCCGGCGGGACGGCCAGAGGGGGAGCCGCGGGCCCAGGAGGCTCCTCAGGACACCTGCTCGGCTCCGGCTGACCCGAATCCTGGCTGTGGCCCAGGAGCCTGAGGGTCCGCGAGTTCAGGCTTAGCCCTGACCTCGCCTTACCTTTGTCATTTCAGCCAAAACACAGCAGAAGCCAGAGATCAGGGCGCCCAGCTTCTCCAGCGTGAAGGTGACCGACATCTTCCACCGGCTGGTGAGCGTCCCCTGCCCGGACCACCCCTCCCCTTCAGCAGGGGCTCAGGCAGGTGGCCCTGCCCTGGGGGAGGACCCTGGGCCTGGTGGTGGCCAAGCCTGCCCCCGCCCTTTGCCGCACCTGGTTTCTGACCCAAGACGTAGAGATGGGGTGGCAGGTGCTGTGGGGCCCGGCCAGGCCGCTGATGCCCCGTCGCCCACCCCCAGGGGCCCCTGTCCGTGTTTTCAGCCAAGAACTGCTGGCGGCTGGTGGGACCTGTCCACATGACCCGGGGAGAGGCTGGCTTTGGCCTCACGCTGCGAGGAGACGCGCCCGTCCTCATTGCCGCTGTCATCCCGGGGGGTCCAGCCGCGGTAAGGCCCCCGCCCCACCCCCAGAGCCGAGGCCCCCGGCCTGGAGCGGGCAGATGGGACTGTGGCCGGAGGTGGCGGGTGCCCACTCCCAGACCCCCGTCTCCCCGCAGGCAGCCGGCCTGCAGGAGGGCGACTATATCGTGTCCTTGAATGGGCAGCCGTGCAAGTGGTGGAAGCACGCCGAGGTGGTGGCACAGCTGAAGGGTGTGGGCGACGAGGGTGTGAGCCTACAGGTGGTGACGCTGCTGCCCCGGGCAGAGCCACCTGGCACGGTGAGCCCGGGAGGGTCCTCCCCTGGGCCCCAACATCCCCAGATGCCAGGAGGGCCCTGGGAAGAGGAGGCTGCATGCGGGTGACCCTCACTGGGTGGCTTTGTGGGCAGCACCACCTGTGCTCTGGCCTCCACCCGGCGCCGTTCCCTGCCCTCTGCGGCTCGGTGTGCCCACGCTTCCGCTGCTGGAGCTGCCTTCACCCAGCCCAGCGTGGCCCACGGCGGGGGCGCTGCTGCACTGTCACCCTCACGACCCCAGCTCGTCCGGACGGCCACCAGCCGTCTCCCCGGTCACACTCCCCGGGCTGGCCACAGGCAGGCGGGCAGGGGTGCTCACTTAATCCTTTCTGTCTTGACTGCAGGGGCACCACCGGCCAGCCCTGGGGGGGCTTCTGCGGAGCCAGAAGGAGTGTGGGGGGGGGACGCCAGCTCCTGCGCGAGCCAGCCCCAGGCCCTTCCTTGGCTGGAGCCGCAAGGCCAAGAGGGGCAAGAGCAGAGGGAGGCTGTCCCCACAGCCCTGAGCCGCGGGCCGCCCGCCCCATGGGGGTGCCCAGGGCGGCAGTGAGGGGCCAGCTCCCCTGCCCCTACGCCCTCCTCCATCCCAGTGGCCGGAGCTGCCCATTAAAGACAATGTCAGATGCGGTGTGTGTGAGCCCAGTGGTGGCGGCCGGGCGCTGCACCCGCCACGGGGAGTGTCACCATTGCTTTGGGCGCGGAGTCCAGATGCCAGAACACTGCCACTGGGCTGCCCTGTCCTCATGCATCCCCCAAGTGCCCCCACCCCCCCAGGAGAGCAGCCTCCCTGGTGGAGGAGGGCTGTCCTGGAGAGGTGGGGCAGGTCGGGTAATGTGTCGGCGGTGGGTCCCTGAAGCTGGGATGCTTGGTGCCCCGTCCCCCCGCCCCTGGACAGACCGCACCCTGGCCACACCCTACCTTGGGGCCGGCGCTGTGACCCCCCAGTGACCCTCCAGTGACCCCGCCACTGGCCCAGCCCCACGGCACCCCAGCGGCCAGCCGGGGCTCTGGGCGCCTGCTGCACCACCCACCCTGTGGGCAGCGTCCCCGCCGGGCCCAGGCCTCCGCTTCTGCTCTGCACCCCGGTCACGCCTCCGCGCCAGGCATGGACCTCGAACCGCCACTGCCGTCCGGGCCTCCCCCTGGGCCTGACCCCCACCGCGCGAGCCCCAAGTCGTCCAGCAGGCCGCGGGCGTCAGGGTGAAGGCCCGGCTGGCCCGGAGTCCGCGTGGCCACCAGGGGGCGACCGCTGTCCGCTGGAGGCAGCGTTTGGGAGGGGCGGGCAGCGGCGCGGCCACCTGCTGGGGCAGCCTCCTCCCTGCCCCCCGCCTCCCCCCCCCCCCCCCCCCGCCGGCCTCTGGTGGTAACCGCGGGGGGGGGGGGGGGGCCTCTGAGTGGGGGGCAGGGCTCCCCTGACTGAGCCAGGCGAGGGCGGCCAGGTATGTTCCTTCCGACCCACCTGCCCTCCTGGGAGGACGCTCCCCTCAGCGCCACCAGCCAAGGTCACCTCCCTGCTTACTAATTCGATTAATAAAACTGCGCGTCAAGGAGGCCATTACCTGCTAATCAGGGATGACGGGGTGGCAGGTCTCGTCCAGGAGGATGCTGCGACCCCCTACCTCTGAGGGGAGTCTGGCTGGACCCAAGAGGAGGACGCGGGCACCACAGGCTCCGTGCCTGGGGCTCCTCAGCTGGGGGGAGGGGCTGGGGGGAGCTACGAGGGGGCGGGGGCAGGGGGGCTGCGGCGGGTCACCTGGCTCCATTCCACCACCCCCACCTCCATCCATGTCAATGACCCCTGTGGTCGGGAGCTCCCCAAGGGGTCTCTGAGGTCCTGCTGCCAGGCTCTGCCCCTGGGTTGGGGGTTCCGAGGGCCCCTGATCACCTCTCGCTGCCACGACCCTTTTCCCAGGGAGGGAGGCAGGTGGCGGGCTGGGGAGCGAGGGGCCCAGTCCAGCCAGGCGAGAGGCCTGCCGGTGTGTCCTGGGCCCTGAGGGGATGCCCCCCCCTCGCGTCCAGCGCAGGGGGGGGGGGAGCCGGCCACCACCAGCGTTTCCCCGAGGCCGCCCTAGGAGGGGGCGTCACAGAGCAGCTCCGGGAGCCTCGGGAATGCGCTCGGGGACCCGACAGGCCCGCAGCTTGGCCCCGCTGGTCAGTGGTGGCCGCACCCCACCCCGAGTGGCCTTGGCACTGGCCTCAAGGGGCGGGTGGTGGCTCGGTGCCCCGGGAGGCCCTGGAACTTTGCTGGGTGTGTGGCGGGGGTGGCCATGCGCGGGAGAGCCCACCGGGACCAAGGCCTTCCTCCAGTGAGCGGCTGTCCTGAGTGGGGCCGGCTCGTGGGTGCCCGCGCCCCGACAGGTGTGTCCAGGTGTGAGCCCAGTGCGCCTGCCGGTCCGCCTGCCGTGACGTGTGTGGGGCGCCTGTGCTCTCCGGCCTTCTGGTCCTGCTGGAGCCCCCCAGCCTTCCTCACGGCCGGGGCTCTGGGCTCCCCACCCTGACCCCCGGTTCTAGGTCAAGCGCGCGCCACCTATGTGTGTGTCACAGATACGCCACGGGGGGGCGCAGTGGCTGAATGCCTGGGAGGGTCCCCACGTGTGCCCCCTGGGGAGGGCGGGTCAGCACTCGGGGCGCTTCCCGGAGTAGCAGCCCCCGCCTTCCCGGCGCCCAGCACCGGGCAGGGCCCATGTGCAGGGACACGTCCGTGCGCCACCATGCTCCATGCAGGGACATCTCATTTTCCAGAGCGGTCCCCCCGGGCAGGGAGGTCGGGGTGAGTGTGCGCCGCGATCCTTTTTGCTTTGCCAACAGAAAACTGCCGAGAGGGGGAAAGGCAAACTCAGTTTCGCTTGGGTCAGCAGTGAGCCTCGCGGAGATTAATGTGAGCAGAGGCTGGCGGAAGGGAGCCCTGGCGGCGGGGGAGGCCGATGGACTCGGCTGGGGGCGGGGTCCTAGACGAGGGGGGGGCACTCACTCTCCTCCGGGTCCCCCCACCCCCACCGGCTCAGCTCGGGTGCCTGCACTGCAGCCCTGCCCGCCCCTGATGTCCTAAGAGGCGGGGTTGGCCCAGGAGCCTCCTGCTGGGCCTAGATCGATGCCACCGCCCCGCCCGAAGGGACCCCGATAAGAGGGTGGCCTCACCCCCTCGTCCCTTGGACCCTGACCCCGGGGCTGAGGCCACAGGAGGTGGCACTCCGGGAACACACCATGAGTCCACAGGGGGGTGAGATGCCCTGAGCTCGCACAGCACCACAGGGTGGTCCCCAGGCCCCAGGGGACCCAGAAGTGGGGCGTGTGGGAGGTGGTAAGTGGGAGACGCAGCAGTGCCAACCCCGTGCCTGGGAGAGCAAGTGCAGGCGGACGAGATCGTCCTGAATACGGGTCCCTCAGGAGGCAGAAGAGGGGAGCCATGCGAAGAAGGGGGTAGAGGCTGCAGGGCTGCGGCCACCAGAAGCTGGAGGGGACAGGAGGGAACCCCCGAGGGCTGCGTGGCCCTGCAGACACTGACCTCGGACTTCTGGGGCCCAGACAGGTCTGTTGTTTAAAGCCTCTCAGTTTATGGTCGTTTGGTAGAAAGGACGCTGGGTGCAGCCTCACCCACGTCCTCATGTCTCTGGGCCTCAGCGTGTCCTGTGGGATAGGCCGTGACGCACGGGGGGGTGGGCTCAGCCCCGGTGGCCCCGGACACACACACCCGGCATCTGGAGGCGCTCTGGGTCGCGTGGCCTGAGCACCTGCATCTGGGGGCATCCGGCTAGAGTCACGGAGTGGGTGAGACGGCCGCGGGCCTCCCACCCCGCCCCACCGCCCGCCCCCGCAGCCCCCGCAGCCTCGGAGCACCCGCCCTGCAGCCCTCGGCCGCTGGCCTCCAGGAGGCTGCGGGGCTGCCGGCTGCTCCCTGCCTTGCACGCCGCCCTGCGTCCCCAAAGTGCTTCCTGTGGCCTCAGTGCAGGGCTGGTGTCCGTGGGGCAAGGGCAGGGAGCAGGTACAGCACATCGGGGTTCCTTCAGGCGGGGGGTGGCCTTGATTCAGGCCCAGCTGGAGGCTCCTGGGCCAACCCCACCTCTCAGGGGATCAGGGGTAGACTGAGGCAGGCACAGAGGGGCCACGGCTGGGTGGCCGGGGAGGCCTCGGCCCAGGACTGTGCGGTCACTCGTGGCCTGTGTGGAGCCACATCGGGGCCTCAGAACAGCCCCCCAACCCCCTGGCTGTGCGGGGGGCGTGAGGCCCGCAGGGCTGCCCGGCCCACTGCCCCCACCCCAGCCCCGCGCCGGGTCCTCGCTTGCCCAAGGCCGGGGGTCTGTGCGCTCGCCCGGCGCGCAGCTGAGTGGACCTCCCCAAACTCCCTGCGGGCGCACGGACCCAGTGGGACCGTCTGAGGAAGCGGAGTGGAGGTGCTGACAGCCCAGGCCCTGGTGGAGGTGGCGGTGCTCAGGGCTCTCTGCGTGCTGGAGGGGCTGGGCTGGGCCCAAAGGCGGAGCCTGCTGGGGAGGGACAGGGCTCAGCGGGCCCCAGACCCCGAGGGGCAGGGGGGTGGCCCGTGTGGGCGGAGGGAGCCCCGAGGGCCCAGCTGGAACGGCCAGGTGGTCCAGGGGCTCCCAGGGCGTCTGTCCGTCTGTCCGTGTGGCCACAGCTGGGGGGTGAAGGACGGGGGCCCATTGGGGAGGTGCCAGCTCAATGCTGCTGTCCCCGCGGGGTGAGGGCAGCCCTGCCCAGGGCACAGAGTGCATGGGCCAGAGACTGCTGCCCCTGCCGCCGCCCGGAGCCTCCCAGTGTCCCCCAGCCCGCTGCTGGCCACATGGCCATCTGCCTCCTGGTGCGGGGAGAGGCGACACAGCTCCGGGCCGCAGCCCTGACACACACCTCAGGGCCCTGGGAAGCCACAGTCCCCTGGGGACAGCAGAGGATCGCCGCCCCCCTGCGTCTGCCGCAGCAGAACCGCCCGTGCCATCCGTGCTCCCGCAAGCCCTGGCCGACCCCGGCCGCACCTCTGCTTGGGGGGCGCCGAGAGGCTCCTGGGGCCGGGGCGCCTTGCCTCCCAGTCCAGCCGGGAGGGCGGTGAGGACAGGGACCTGCCCGGGTTCTCGCTGACCAAGGCACACCCAGGGCTCCGACTGGTCGGGGAAGATCTTTGACCCCTGGGGCCGCTCCCTCCCGCCCCCCGAGGAGCGCGCCCCTTCCAGGCCAGGCCCAGGGGCCGTCAGCTCCGTGCCTCTGACCCCAAGCCTGCCTCCCACGCCAGTGGCCGTGGGGGACCGGACGCCAGCCGTGCCCCACCTGAGGCTGTCCCTAGCCGCCGTCCCTGCTCTCTCCCTGCCTTACAGCCTCCACCTTCCCAGCCTCCCCCTCCAGGGACCCGGGACTCCGGCTGGCACCTGGCTCCCCTCTGCCCGAGGAGCAGGCCTGCGGCAGGGCCTCCTCCTCACCTGCGCCCAGGGGAGTGAAGGCGGGATGTGCGAGGCCAAGGGCAGGTGGCCCCTGGTGGAGGGGGGCACCCACCTGGAGCCCAGGGTTCTGCTGTGATGGCCTGTCCCGGAACAGAGGGGGCCCTCTCCCCATTGCAGAGAAAGCAGCTGGGAGTGTGTGTCTGGGCCTCAGTTTCCCTGCCTGAGCTCCGACTGACAAGAGGCTGATGGGAGCTCTGCTGCAGGGGACGCCCTGAATTCCTCGTGAGGAGACAGGCTCCCCCCCGAGCCCCTCTCGTGCCCGGGAGTCAGCCTGCCCGTCACGGCCCCACAGACCCCGCGTTGGAGCCTGCACGCCTGACGGACGGATGACTCGCAGACTCGGTCAGCTCCAGGGAGCGGGAGGGACACCCCGCGCCCAGTCCCCCCAGCCGTGCAGGCCGCACCAGGGCCAGCGGACGGACGGGCTCCTTTAGAGGACGAAGTGGGCGGGCCTCCACCCCCCCACCCTCCGCATCCCCATGGCCTCCATCCCCCCACAGCCTCCACACCCCACCACCACCTCCACCGCCCCCCGCACCTCAAGAATCAGCCCCAGGAGCAGGCCAACGCTCTGGGGTGCCCGGGCCAGGTCTGGGACCGTGATTGCAGGAGGCCAGGCGCATTTGAGATGGGGTCAGCTCCAGTCAGGAGCCGGCTGCTGGGCACGGCCCCCCGGGGCAGGAGGGTCACCTGGAACCCCGGGAGATGGTCAGGGGCAACCTGGAGACCTGGGGGCAGGAGGGGGCAGGGGCACTAACCGGAGGGAGGACGCAGGAGCTGCCAAGGGAGGGGGGAGCCGGTGGGAGGAGAGGAGGGGTGAGTGGGAGGAAGCGGTCAGCTGGGCCCTCAGGCCCCCCAGGTCCCCCAGGCCGGCCGGGCTGAGAGGTGCAGCCGTGGCCCCAGGCCCCTCCAGAGGATGACAATGGGTGTGGGTCTCGGGGCCGGGCCCTGCTCTCAGGCTGCCTGGGGCCAGGCCGTTGGGCAGGGGCCGGGCCAGAGTCCTGGGCAGACCCCAGTGGCGGTCGGGCGCTCTGGGGCCAGCAGGCCTCCCCCTCTGGGAGCGGGGTTTCCTGCCCTGCGTTCTCCCGAACCCCAGGCCCCGCCCCGGGGGACTGTGCCGTCAGCACCCTGCGCCCCGGCAGCTCCTATGCCAAGGCCCACCCTGGGGGCGGGCTCCGCGGGGTGGCGGCGGCTCCGGGGCCATACATAATGCAGTATTTACCTGGAGGTGATTGGCAGCCCCCCAGCCTCCTGGGCTCCCCCGCCCCCCACCGACCACGAGCCAGACGTGCATTAAGGCCGAGTGACTTATCGAGCTGTCAGGAGGAGCGTTTGAAGACAGAATTATAGGGGAGAGGAAAAAGATTTTTACCAAATTAATGAAAAATCAATCTGGCCTCAAAAATCCATTAGGCTTCATAATGTGCCGGCTACAGGCTGAGCCGCGCAATCCGATGGCCGCCGTGAACTACCGCCCCCCCATTCGTTGCCCCCGCTTACTTCTGAGAGGACACCTGCCGCCCCCGCCCCGGGCACCCAGGCCCCGCTGGCCCGGGCTCTCTACCCGGAGCCCCCGGGAGGCCCCAGGCCGGGCCGAGGCTGCCTCGACCGTGGGTTCCCCACGCACAGACCCAGGGGCCCTTCACCCAGGTGCTGAAGGCGGTGCAGACGGGAGCGGGGTGCTGGCGGGCGGGGTACGAGGGATGCTGGTGGCCGCAGGGCTGGGGGGCGCCGGCGCCGGCCCCGAGGGTCCGGGTTTCAGGCGGTGGGTACGGGCGGCGGTCACGGGGCTGGTGGCCGTGCTGGCTGCTGATGTCCCCACACGCAGGTGGGCAGCAGGCCGTGGGGCCCGGGCACCTCGACCTGGGCACAGCCTGGCGGCGGGCAGGCCCCGGGCGCTGTCACTCGCGGAGGCTGCGGGGCCGGGGCTGGGACGGAGGCGGGTGCCGGCGAGCACCCCGTCCCCACTAGGAGGCAGGGGCAGGCCCCAGGGTGAGCTGCGGAGCCCCTCTGCCTGGGGCAGGGTGTGCGCCGGCCGGACGCTCGATCGATTTTCCATTAAATTGGCAAATCCCTCTCTTTTTCTCCTGGAATCCTGCCTTGAAACTGCCGCCCTGACAGCTGCATCCGTCAGCTGCCCTCCCACCCTGACCCCTCCTGTCCCCTGGCGCCCACTTCCCTCGGGCCTGATCTCGGGCAGGGCGGGGAGAGGCAGGCGGCCCCCCCCATCCCTCTCCTAGGGACTCCCTGCCCCAGCTCGCCCCAGTCCCAGCCATGCGACCTCTGGTCTACCATCCCCGCCCCCCGCCCCCCGCGTCCCGCAGTTTACGAGGAGCTCCTCTTCCCTGGGGCTCCTGGGGTGCTGCCCTCCCGTGCTGGGTGCGTCTCTTCCCACCTCGTGCCCTCATTCATCCTGTCTCCTGGGCCTGCCCTGCGGGGGGCCAGCAGCCCAGGGGGGCCGAGTTCCGGCCCCTGCCCCCGGGAGTGGGTGGGCTGCTGGCCCCTGGCAGGTAAGAGGCAGGGCCCTTGGGGGCAGGCAGACTCCCGGGGTGGGGGGCAGAGTGGGCCACAGCTGACGGGTGGGTTTGCAGCAGGTGTGGTCGCCGGGGCTTAGGGCCTGGGGACGCGGGTGGAGGGTAGTGTTGGGGCCCCAGGTCCTGGGAGGCTGAGGCAGCTGGAGGGACCGCACGGACCCCCGAGCTCACCCGCCAGCTGGGGTCTCAGTGCAGGAGACCGCCCGCTCGGAGCCCGGGTGCCCGGAGGGGGGCTCACCCAGGGGCCCTCCCACGGGGTGGCGTGAGGAGCCGCAGGCCAGAAGGGTGACGCTGCGCTGAGCCGTGAGCACGTGGCACCGCGGCCCGGCCGGGGGCACAGTCCGCCCAGGGGGCTCCGCGGCGCGGCTCCCCGGCCCTGCTGGAGCCAGACAGTCTCGGTTTCGGCGGGCTGCGGTTTTGTGGACCAAATCCCAATTCATTAGTGGCATAGGTGGGGGCGGGAGGGTGGGTGTGGGCAGGGGGCCGAGGCCCCGTCTGCGGTTTTCCGGGTGGCCTGGCCACCTGGCTCCAGAGGCTCCCAGGCCCCATCAAGCGAACCTGCCTCCGATGATCAATCTGGTGGACGACGCGCCAACCATGAATCACTGGGGCTGGCGGAGGGCAGGCGGCCCGAGAGGGGCCAGCGGGGAGCTGGCCCAAGGTGACCTGAGCCTGGTCCCACCTCCGAGGGGCACCTGGGAGCGGTGGGGGCCAAGCCATCCCCACCCTCTCCCTGCTGCCCCCTGCTGGCCCCTGCTCTCTCTGGGTCCCCCCCCCTGCTCCGCCCTCTGCCGGCCTGTGGCTGTCTCCTGGGTGCACGCACTCCCACCGCCCCAGCCGGGTCCCCTTCCCTCTGGCTCCCACCCGGGTGTCCTGTCTGTCTTTTCTCATACCTCAGGGGTCTTGGGTGCCCAAAGCCGCCCATGCAGGGTGTCAGGCCCTCCAGCTCAGGGAGCCCCTCAGAACGTGCTAGCAGTGTGGCCGCTGGGTGCAGAGGTCACAGCCCCATTCCTTGCCTGGGGTGGGGGTACCCCCCGCCCAGCAGAGACGGTGCTCTGGGGCATCTGGGGCTCCCTCCAGGCCTGGGAGCTGGGCCGCTGCAGCCAGAGGAACACTGGCCTCCCAGTGCCAGACAGGCCTCAGCTCTCCCCACCGGGACGGAGCCAGGGCAGCATCAGGGACCTGTCCCCGGCCCTCACGGTGGGCCCCGCGGAACATGGTGGGGGCTGGGGCTGGGGGCGTCATCTCCACATCTGTACTCACCCGCTGATAATGCTGCACGGGCGGCCCCCACCTCCCTCAGGTCCCAGCCAGGCCCGCATCCATCCGATCAATGGCCGGGCACATCCTGAGCCGGGGCGGATCTGCTGACCCAGGCCGCCTGCCCCATCCTGTCCCTGCCTCATCAATAGCGGGTCATCCGGCGTGCTGTCCTCAGCCCCCTGGGGAGCCCCGGCATGACAGCTGCTGGCCCTGCAGCCACCCGGGGGGCTCGGCCCTGGGAGCAGAGCGGGTGTCAGCTGGAGGCTCCCAGCCTCACCACCCCACCCGCCTCGCAGGTAGCCTCCAACGGCCTGGCAGGGTGGGCACCCCAAGGCTGCCCAGGGGCCTCCGACGGGCCTCGCTCCCAGAACTCCTGCGTTCCCTCGGGACTGCTGACCGCCGGCCACTGAGGCATCACCCTGCGGTGGGAGGGACGGCGAGCCCCTGCATCCCACAGGCCCGAGAGGGGTTCCCAGGCCTGATCCGTCGTGGGTTGGAGAGCGTTCCAACTGGCAAGGCCGCCCCAGATAACGTGGGGACGTGCAGGGGTGAGCTCCCCCGTGGACAGGGCTGTCCCCAAGGAGACCAAATGGCCGTGATAGCACCCAGCCCGGCCTGGGCAAGGCCCAATGCCCACAGTCCCCAAGGGGACAGAGCTCCACACGCAGTGTGTGCACAACATCCCTGCCTTCCAGGGAGCAGCCCTGGCCGCGCAGGTGGGGCCTTCTGCCCAAGGACAGGGAGCACCCCGAGAAGAGACTGGCCAGCCTCGCATCGAGGCTGCTGGCCAGGTGCCCCCTCGGGGCGGGGGGCTGCAGCCAGAGCCCTCGGCCTCCCCACCGGCCCCCAAAGGCCCACTGCCAGTGCCGGTCAGAGCCATGGGCAGCTGTAGTGTGTAGGCCACTGCCCCCCGCCTCCTGAGGCCTGCACCCCACCTCCGTCCTCTCTGGCTTGCTGCGCTGGCCCCCACTGAGCCCCCAGGGTTTCTCATGCACTGGGGGGTGGGGGACAGGGCCAAGGGGCCCCTCCCCGCCCCATGTGCCGCCCCTCCCCCTGTCTGACCTGACTCCCCGGGGGCATCTCAGGCACTTCCTGGAATCCGGAGGAGGGCACCCCGATGGAGAAGCCCCCATGTCTGCCCCAAGCCCTGAGCACAGCTGGCCTGGCCATTTTGCCCGGGGACAGGCGGGGTCGCCCCAAAGCAGAGGTGCGGCCACCAGGTGGACCATCATCCGTGCAACGGGTACTGGTAATAAATGAACTAACAAGGGACACGTTTGGCCCCCGCAGGAGAGCCCAGGCTCTGGGCGGCCATCAGCAAGCGCCCTGCTCTGTGGGCCAGGGACACAGGAGCTGCCCAGGGACCAGCACGCGGCAGGATGGGTGACCTGAACGGGAGGCCTGGGAGAGGCGCCACAAAGGGTTTGGAAGAATGAGTAGGAGCTCTGTAGGCTGGGCGCCCCGGCGGCTCCGCTGGTTGAGTCTGACTCTTGATCTCAGCTCAGGGCTTGATCTCAGGGTCATGGGTTCAAACCCCATGTTGGGTTCAAGCCCATGTTGGGCTCTGTGGTGGGTGTGGAGCCTATTGAAAAAAAACAACAAAGAAGAGTTCTGTGGGCTGGTGTGGGGAGAAGGCAGGGGAGAGGTGGTACAGGGGGGCCAGCCGGCTCCTGGCGGCCTCAGAAGGCCCAGCAAGGCCGCTGTGTCAGTTGTGGGTTGAAGGGGCAGCTGGGAGGTGTTCTGGGACCTTGACCCGGCCTCTCGGGTCTGTGGGGCAGCCTTAGGCTCTGCTTTAGTGCTGGAGAGGTTCAGAGATCTGCCCAGGGTCACACAGCATTTGGGCAGGGCTTGGTACATTAGACACTCACCTGTGGGCCCATTTGGGGCAATTTGTTGGGGTTTGACTGGAATCCTTGTCCTGGGAGGGTGGGCAGGCCCAGCCCCTGCCTCCACATACCCTGCCCTGGGTGATCCCTGGGTGCACGGCGGGCTTGGGAGGAGAGGCAGGACGGTGCCCCTGCGCAGGAGGGAGGCCGTGCAGGAGCTGTGTGCAGCTGCGCCCACCTGGCTGATGTGACGCGGGGACTGGGATTCACCTGCCCTTGGCACCAGTGTTGTGAATATTCCTAAGGAGGCAGGTCAGTTACCCCAGAACGTGGCCGTCGTCCTACCTGGGACAACAAGCAGCTTCGTAGACCCTGGAAGAGCCGCGGGACTGGGGTGGCTCCGGGCACCAGCCTGGACACCCTCTGCGGGCTGGTGGCGTCCTGCCGTCAGGACCGAGAGCTGCGACCCTTCAGGGGGGCCAGCCTGGGACGGAGTTTCTCCTGCTCAGTCCCAAATCCTCGGCCCAGGTCTGCCCAGGCCTGAGCACCGCCCCCCCGGACCCCAGAGTCTCAGGCTTGTGGGCGGATGCGGTCCCCTAAGGAGCCCCCCGTGGGGCCGGTCCCGCCTATCCGGGGGCCTTGGGCCTGGGAGGGCCTGGAGGGTGTGAGACACAGGACAGCAGATTTGTTTTTTTAAGATTTTATTTATTTACTCATGAGAGACACAGAGAGAAAGAGGCAGAGGCAGAGGCAGAGGGAGAAGCAGGGTCCCTGCGGGGAGCCCGAGGCAGGACTCGATCCTGGAACCCTGGGGTCACGCCGTGGGCTGAAGGCAGACGCTCCCCCGCTGAGCCCCCAGGGACCCCCTGTCCCCCGTCTTAAGCTTTTTTAAGTGCACAGCGCAAGGGCACTCAGCGTACTCACAGGGCCCTACGAGCTTCATCCCTGTCCAGCTCCAGAACTTTCCCATCTTCCCAGAGTGTTCAACGGCGACCCCGCCCCGCCCCGGGGCCACACCAATTGCCAGAGCGGGCACCTGCCACCTGCCCTGGGCGGCAGGGAGGCGGCAGGGAGGCAGCAGGGGAGGCGGCAGGGGAGGCGGCAGGTGTCCCGCTCAGGCCGGCGGGTCAGGTCCAGAGGGCGGGGGGGGGGGGGGGGGGGGGGGGGGGGGGGGGGGGAGGTGGGGCCGCGGGAACTACCGGGCGGCGGCGGCAGCAAATTGATGTCTCCGGGCGGCCAGCAGCCCAGAGCGTTTTTAATGGTCCCTAAAGCCCTAGGTCTCAGCCAGCGCTGAGCTCAGCATCCCCCTGTGAGGCTGGGGGTGGGGAGGCACCTAGCCCTCTGCTCCCAGACCCCGCCTCCCCCCAGGACCTCTAGAACCCGGCAGAGAACTGGGGAGGGGGTGCAGGGTCCCGTCCCGTGGTGTCCCGTCCGGGGCGACCCTCGTGCGGACCCCTTCTCTCCAGGCTGGAACCACCCTGCCCTTGGGGCCCTGCCGGGGGCAGGGCCGGATCGGAAGCTCCCTCGGCACCCCCCGTCCTATTTGTCAAGGGCCCATTAGGTGCTGACAGCTGCTTCTCGTCTGCCCAGCTTAGGGCGGGCTGAGCCCCCCAGGTCTCCATCAATCACGGGCCCTGGGTCTGCAGGCTCCTCCACCCTGCTCTGGGCTGGGGGCCTCTGAGGGCAGCCCCCCCACGGGTCCCCAGGAGGACTGTTTGGGAAGGATGTCATTTCGGACTCGGAACATGCCGGAGGGAGGTGGCTTCCTGAGCAGGGAGGGGCAGCCACAGGGCCGTCCCCCAGCGCTGGCGCATGGCCGGGCAGCGGGAGCAGGTGCCTGGGCCGTGGGGCCGGGGTCAGGCTGGCTGGCCACCTCAGGCCTCGTGGCCCACCCACAGGAGGGGCCTGGGGCCGCCCCTGCTGGGCTCTGGGCCTGTCTGCCCATTGCCGGCCTGGAGGGAGCCTGGGAGGCCGCCAGGCCCCAGGGCGCCCGGGACAGGGTCCAGCCACCGGCCTCACTGGGCTCAGCCGCCACTGGCTGCGGGGTGCGGGCCAGGGAGAAGGGGCTGGCAGCTCCCGCACTCTTCCCGGAGGCCACGGGCAAGCCGTGGGCACAAGAGCCGGCCTGGCCAGGCGCAGCAGCTGCCCCGGGTCAGGACTGCCCAGCAGGCTGTGGTTTATTTATACGACAGAGTTTATTTATTTATAGGGCTCTTGCTGGGTGGTGCCCAGACTCGGACTAGGAACTCCAGGCCGGGGAGGCGAGGGGGGTGGGTGCTGAGCCCCTGAGACACTCGAGACCCCGCCGAAGAGGGGCCCACTCACCACCAAGGTGGCTGATGTCCAGCACCCTGGGAAGCGGTCCCTGGGGAGCCCCCTCCTCCTTGTGGGTGGGGAAGCGGAGCCACACAAGTGAGGGCTATTTAGGGGAGTCGAGTCACCACGGTGTTCCCCACAGTCACGTCAATGGGGAGCCCACGGCCTGGCCCTGCTCCCAGCACTCGGGGGGGGGTGGGGGCTGGCTGGAGCCTCTCAGGCCCTACAGTCACAAGACTCCTCAGCCGGGTGGCCAGAGAAAGTGCTCGCCACGCAGGGCATGAGCGTCTTAGGGCCGTGCTAGGGCCCCGTAATCATTAGCTTAAGTACCGCCCCCCCACCCCCCCGCCCCCGAGCATGGGAAATATTTATAATGAAGACGTTTCGTTGTTGATCTGAAATCTAGATGTCTAGAATCTGCCTCCTGGGTTTTTACTTGCGCAATCTGGCTGCCCTCGGAACCGGGGCAGCACCTGCCAGCACCTGCTGGGAGCCCAGGAGAGGCAGCCCGGCCATCCTGCTGCCCTGCGGGCCTGTCCTGCCTCCTCCTCTGGTTTCAACCTCCCTCCCGCCCTGTGCCCCCCGCCCCCCGCGGCCCGGATTAATTGGAGAAGGACAATGTTCCTATTAGCCGTGCACGTAGCGATGTCTGCTTGCCGGGGCAGTGGCCAAATTTACTGTCTCACAAGATGGTCCTTATGGAGCCGAATCCCTCCCTCCGACCCCAGCGGCCCTGGGGTAGGGGGATGCTGTCCACAGGAAGGCCACTGACCTTGGGCCTGCCCCTCTGTTGGGGCCGGGCTCCCCCAGGAGGGGCTGGGTTTCAGCGCTGCACCCCACCATCACTGTGGCCCCTGGAAGCAGCCGCACCTTCCTCACGGCCGGGGATGCTTTGCCCCCAGGCCAGGGGTCGGACTCGGGCAGAGGAGGCCAGAGGTGCAGGGAGATGGGGGCCCTGGGAGATGTGGGACCACAGGCTGGCTGGGCAGCCACTCAGTGCTGGGGGACGGGCAGCCTGCCTCCCCAGGGACCCCAGGGACCAGGGCAGCTCCGTGCCAGGGGTGGGGGGTGAGGAGGGCCTCAGGGCCCTGCAGACACGGTGCCCCACCCCCACCTCCGGGCAGGGCCCCGAGAAAGCCCGAGACCAGGCTGCCCACCTCCGACACGACACCGGGCCGTGTGGACAGCTGGAGGAGAGGCCCGTGTCAGCCTGAGTGAGGACCCGCCCAGGTCCTGCGGAGACGGGGAGACGGGGTGGCGTGAGCGCGGGCCTCCGGGACCCCACCAGGCCAGCCCACAGGGGGGCCCCAGGGGGTCAGGGTGGTTTCCTCCCTCCCTCCATCTGCGAAGACCATCCCGGAGCTACACACAGAGCAGGGCCTTCTGGGCAGGAGGGGGGCACCAGGGGGGCGCTCGGTGGGCCCTGGGCGCAGCTCTGTGATCGCCACCGCCAGGGGTGCGCAAGGGGGGCCCGGCAGGGGTGAGGGGCAGGGCCACGGCAGGAAGTAGAGGGAGGATCCAGGGTGTATGAGGGGAGGCGACCGGGGCCGGTGGCTGGGGGAGGAGGGGTGGCCGTCTGAGCCTGTCCAAGACAAGGAGGCAGCCCAAGGTGGGGTGAGGGTGCTGATGGGGGGCTGCTTCTGCTGGACGAGTCCCCCTGGGCTCTACCCGTGGGCCCGCCCCCTCGAGGCGTCCCTGGGCCTTCCCAGGCGGTCCCACTGAGAGGCCACCAGAGCTGGGAGCAGGGCCCCTGGTGGGCTCATCTGTGGGCCCATCCGTGGGTGGGGCATCCAGGGGCCGGGCGGCCTTGCTGAATGAGGCCCTGCACCTGAGTTAGACGGTCCCGCAGACACGAATGAGCGGGGGCTGCTGGGCTGGGGAGTGGGGGGGTCAGGGGGGGAGCGGCGTGGCCAGTCCACCCCCAGGCCTCCCCTGGCGGTTTCCCCTCCTGTGACTTGGGGATTGGAAGGGACAGGTGTCGGGTGGGTGGGTTTGGGGTAAGCGGAGCGCAGCCCCCAGAGCCCCCTGCCGGGAGTCAGGCGTTCTGGAGCGGCCCTTGCTCTCCAGGCGCCCTGGGGTAGGACTCGGAGCTCAGGTGGGTAGTGCTCGTGCTCAGGGAAGCGCCCCGCTCCCGAGGGCTCCCCCGGGGGCCGGGCCTCTGTGGGTCTGCACGTGTCCTGGCACTGGGGGGTCACACAGACGGCTTCGCGGCCCTGGACCCTCCGCGCTGACTGCCCCCCCGCCCCTGGACCCCTCATCTGCCTCCACGGTGTCGCCGTCCCCAGAACATCACGGACCCGGAGTCACACAGGCCGGCTTCTGTGGCCCCGTGACGCGTGCCGAGCCTCCCCCACGTGGTCCCCGCGCGAGCTCCTGTCCTCTGAGCGCCGTGGGTCGGCCCGCGGTTCATCTGTCCACCTGCCCACGGGCGTCTGGCTGCTTCCGGGCGATCGTGAACAGAGCTGCTCTAAACACCGCGTGCAGGGGCCGTGTGGACGCGAGCTGGGAAGTCCCAGGGAGCATGATTCCTGGGTCTTATGCAAAGAGCCAGAAACTGCAAAGCCTTGGGGGGGGGCGTCTGTGTGCCCAGGCTCGCGCCCCTGCTGCTCGGCGCCCCCCTCCCCGCGCCTGGCGTGGGCTGTTTTCTCCATATTTCTGAATAATCTGTGGGTGTGGCTCTTTCTTGATTTCCCAGCCGCAGCCCCTCCCCAGCCCCTCTGCCTTCTGCCCCGGAGCGGGGGCCTTAGCCCCTCACGCTGGCTCCCCGTCCCGTACCCCCTCTCTGCCATCCGTGGTCAAGCACCACCTCCGGTTGGCTGAGTCACTGGGACCACACAGAGGGTCCCCAGCGTCACCCTAGGCTTCGTGGCGCCTCCCGGGGCCGCCCCTCCCCTGCCCCGGGCCCTCCTGAGGCTCACGCGTGTCCTGGCCACCCCACACTTGGTGTCTGCGCCCCCCACCCCCGGCCCCGGGTCTTCCCGAGCCCTGCTGTGTGCAACTGGCCCCTCTCCTGGGGTGACCCCACCGCGGTCCTCTATCCTCCCTGCAAGCCGCATCCTTCTCCTTCCGGGCTGTCACCTTTCCTGTCTCCGACTTCCTCAGAAAAGACACATGGAAGGTGGATCTTTGGGGAGATTTTCATGCCCTAAAGTGTCATTTCCCCGCATTCTGGTGGCAGATCCGCCCTGCCCCCCCAAGCTTTTAGGATCTTCTAGCCCCAACACATGGCCTCAGTGGAGCCTGGTGGGCCCAGCCCCTCCTGGCTGTCTGGGGGACCAGCTGTGGGCCCACTGGGGAGGCCCCCACCTCTCCATGCAAAGTGGGGCCCCACCACCCCAGCTGCCTGGTACTGCCCCTGCCGTCGGCCACACGCCTCCGGGGCACCTGGCTGGTGGCAGAGGGAGGCCAGGGCAGAAGTGGGCAACTGGTTGGATCCCCAGGCAAGGCTGGGGCTGGGAACCCCAGTGTCTGGGTTAGCAGCGGGGAGGCTGGGGCAGGCAGGAGGCTCTGGGGGTGTCCCACACCCCCTGGGCTGAGGTCACCTTCCAATCTCGGCCAGCTGCATTACTCATGGCCCGCAGAGCGGCCTGAAACCCAACCCTGAAGCTCCGGTTCCCTCCACAGGGAGGGAAGGTGAGGCAGGCGAAGGTGAGGTCGGAAACCATGGGACAGGGCTTGGGGGTGGGGGACACTGAGCGGCGTCACCCAGCCAGGGTTCTGCGCTCTCCCTCCACGGGAGGCTGGCCTCCAGCTGCTCTGCCCTGGCCGTGGTCACCTGTGAGGTCACTCCAGATGCCCGTCCCCTGGAAGCCCTCCCTCTTGGCCCCTGGCCCTCCACCCTCCCGGCCCTCGCGCTCTCGCCACGTGCTCAGCCCCGCCTCTGAACCTCCCTCTCCACACCCCCAAGGGCACACTCGGGGCAGATCCCTCGCCGCTGGCCTGCTCCACCACAGAGGCACCCCTGCTTGGGAACACCCACGGATGCCCACCCCAGCAAGACCACCCCCACCCCGAAGACTGGCCTGCGCGCCAGGCCCGAAGCCCCGTGTCCCCAGCGGAGTGGGGAGCAGGATCTCTGGGGTGTTTGTTTGTTTTTTTTTAAAGATTTATTTATTTATTCATTCACAGAGAGCGAGAGAGAGGCAGAGACACAGGCAGAGGGAGAAGCAGGTTCTCTGTGGGGAGCTGGATGGGGGACACGATCCCGGGTCTCCAGGATCACGTCCCGGGCTGCAGGTGGCGCTAAACCGCTGAGCCACCGGGGCTGCCCTGGGGTGTTTCAAAGTCCTGTACCTTCGGGCCTGCAGGCGAGGGCCGGGCACTGCCATGGGAGGCTCTGGGGACCCACCCAGCCTCCCTGTGGATCCAGGCCCCACGGAACCACCGCGTCTGGCGGGGTCGGAATCTACAGCCAGGAGACCTGGCTGCAGCCTTGGCTCCCCGCACTGCCTCCTGCAGCCCCTCTAAGCTTTGAGACCCCGGCTCGCCGCCACCCTCCCCAGACCGTGTTACGTGTGATAAGTATATTCCACTGTGGTCAAGTGGATGGGATTGGGAAAACCTATTGAGCTGAATTTCATTGCTTTGAGAAAACAGAGTAAATGTGGGTTAGAATTAAATTCTATTTGTTTTAATAAAAATGTATTGGTGCAAATGGTTTTTATTTTTTTTAAAGATTTTATTTATTTATTCATGAGAGACACAGAGAGAGAGAGAGGCAGAGACACAGGTACAGAGAGAAGCAGGCTCCCTGCGGGGAGCCCGATGCGGGACTCGATCCCAGGACCCCCGGGACCCCGGGGTCACAGCCTGAGCCCAAGGCAGATGCTCAACCGCTGAGCCCCCCAGGCGGCCCTCGCAAGTGGTTTCTGAAAGAAGCCTCACTCCAGAGCCCCTCCCAGGTGCCCCCTTCTGCAGCTCCCGGCCGCACACCAGCCACGTGCGTCCAAGCGTGTCCCCCTGTGACCCGACCTCCCGCACTCAAGTAAGTGGCTAATCTGTCCCCGGGCTCTCCTTCCAGGAGCCTTGTCGAGATGTCCTCATCACAGCCAGGGGCCCCCGATGCTGTGCTCAGGAGGCGCGGGATGAGGCCCGAGGCCAGCCTGACCCTAGCTGCCCGTAGCACCCACCTGGCCTGCTCCCCTCAGGCCGCACCCACCCAAAGTGCTCCCTGCAGCAGACGCTGCCAACATCTCGTCCAGGCCCTGGTAGGAAGCCTCCCCTCTGGGAGTCCCCGGCCCCCAGGCCCTGGCACGAGTGCCCCCCCTCACCCAGCAGCACAGGGCCCCCCCACAGCAGCCAGCAGGGGGTGGGGTGGGTCTACTCAGCCTGGTGTCCGGGAGGCTGACCTGGCCTCGCCTCCCCGGCAGCTCTGCCCTGGGGCCCTGCACACTGACCCCTCCGCACCCCCGCCTCTCCCTCCCCAGCTCCTGTGCCCCCGACTCCCTCCGGGAAGCCCCCTCAGCACACGGCCAGGGGGTGCAGGAGGCAGGAGGTGAGGCCTCAGGAGGCAGGCTCCGCGCTCAGGGAAACCCAGCCCCAGCTCTGCCCTGCTGCCGCCCGGCCCGCCGCCCCCACCCGGGGCCTCCGGGTGTTCACAGACATGGACTTGCCCAGGCTGGCGGGGGGCTGCTTTGGCTGGACCCCCGGAGCCACGACACAGGAGCAAAGCCACCGATCTGGGACTCCCTCCCTGTCCCATGGTGTCCCCACAGCCCTGCGCTAGGAGCTGCGCATCCCCGGCCCCCTGCATCCCTCACACACCCCTCCCACCCCCCTGGGCGCAGCTGGCCTAGAGCCAGCCAAGGTGCACTGGGGCCCAACGTCCACGCCCTGGAGGAGACATAGCAGCCCCCCCCCCCGCCCGCGGTGAGAAGGGGCTGGTGGAGTGGCGCACTTCATGGGTCCCCGGGGAGCTGGGGGGGCGCCTGGTACACGAGGCAGGCCTGAGCCCTCTCCTTCTGCCCGGAGGATGGCCCCTGACCCCTGTCCAGAGAGCTCTCCCTGCAGCAGCTTCCTGCTGGGCTCAGCTGGACCTTCGGGAAGCTTCCATGGGACCTGGTGGAGGCCCATCGAGTTTCCCTATGGGGTGTCTTTCCAGCGCCATCCTTGGTGTGGAGTGTTGGTGGGGACACAGCCCCTAGGAAAATGGGTGTGTTTTCCACTTGTGACAGAGAGGGTGACAGGGAGGGTGACAGGTCAGTTGGGCTGCGGGAAGCTGAGCCAGAGAGGGAAGGGAGGTCCTCCTGGGCCCGGCGAGGATGCCCCTCCGCTCCCCTGAACACCCGCCCCCTCCGCCCTCCTGGGCCTGCATTTTCTGTTTTTATGTCTAAGAATCTCCACTGTCCTATCCTTTGGGTTTCCGGAACATTCTCTCAAATCCGTACACCACCCCCACCGGGTCCTTGCTTGAGGCCCTGCGGGCAGTGGCCCCCTCCCCTGGGCAGACAGTGCAGCTGATGGGGGCCCCCGGGGCGGCGGGGGGAGGGGGTGCGGGCCGCGAGCGGGGCGGGGGGGGGGGGGGACGCCAGCGCTCCTCCCGGGCCGCCCCCTCCCCATCCCCCCCCCCCGCGCCCCCCTCCGCGCGTGCGCACTGGCCTCGGGCCGCAGATGCGGGAGACAGCTGCGCCGCCCGCGCCCTTCCCACCTCGCCCCGCCCGCCCGCCCGCCCGCCCGCCCCGGGCACCGGCGGTGGCAGCTCCGCGGCGTGTCACCTCCCGTGCCACCCGCGCGGCGCAGCGGGCACGGGGCCGCTCCAGATGCGCAGAGCCCGGGGCCCAGCGCGCCTCCTCGGCGGCGGGCGGGGGTCCCCCGGGCCGAGCCATCTGACGCCCCCGCGCCCGCCCGGCCCCACCCGCCCGCGCCATCTGTCGCCCGGCCCGGCCAGGACCCCGAGCGTCCCCAGCCGTCCCGAGTCCGCCGGCCCCGCCCCGCCGCTGGGCCCGACCGCGGAGCCGTCTAGGGGCGGCGGGAGGGCGGAGGGCGGAGGGCGGGTGCGGAGAGGGCGCCCCCCCCCCCCCCCCCCGCAGCCGCCGCTCCTCCCCGGCTCCCTGGGGCCTCCTGCGCCCGCTCGGCGGCCTGACCCCCGCCCCTGCGTTTGCGCGCCCTCCCCCCACCCGGTGCTACCAGGCTCTTCGGGGGCCCTGAGGCCTTTCACCTCCAGTTTGCACTCCGGGGCCTCCGGACCCCCCACCCCCTCCCCGAGCCCGCAGCCCCTCATCGGGCAAGGCAGTGGGAGCCCCAGGGCTTGGGTGCCAGCGTCAGGCTGCGGGCCCTGCACCCAGCTGCTTGTGGGGCTCCTCGCCGGCCCGCCCCCTTGGTCCTCACCACAGAATCAGGCTCAGCAGAACCCTGAGGGGCCTGAGTCCCGCCAGCTCCGCTCCCCTCACCCCCGCCCGGTGGGTCACCAGCACCCACTTCCCCAGGAAAGCGCTGTCCCGCGCGGGGCTCCCTCCTCTCGCGCCCCTTGGCTTCTTGAGCAGGGGGAGGAGGAGGAGCAGGTGTGAGGACACAGTGGGGGGGTGATGTGGGACCGTCCCCGCCGCCAGCCTCCCCCTCCCCTCCCCCGCCCTCCTACCCACTCTTACCCCCTCCAGCCTCCTAGGTGTGGGGGAGGGGCCGCGCCGAGGGGATGGGGGGGTTGGGCCCGACCACACCTGTCCTGCCGCTGTGTCCAGGTGCCTCATGGGTCTGTGGCTACGTGGAGTGGGGCAAGGGGAGCCAAAGCCCAGAGGAGCCTGGGCAGTCACAGGTGGGCCAGGCCCGGGGAAGGGGTGGCCAGGGGCTCCAGGACACAGCCTTATGGAGAAGGCGGCCTGAGAAGTGGGCTGTCACTGGGCCGGCCCACGTCACACTGGCCATGTGGTAGGGAGGGATGCCGAGCAGGAGACCGAGAGGCCAAGGCGTCCCTGCCTGAGTCA